>NC_133538.1:387732150-388053634 GCF_048544455.1 Silene latifolia
ACTCAATAGGTTCAATGACTTTGCTCAAGGGACATCTCAACTTAAAACCTTCGTGATGGGAGGTCTAATTACAATGTTGGCTAAACACCTTTGCCCCGGGTTCAATGCCCGAGGAACCTATGTTCCTCTTGAAGGGAGGACTTTGATTGATGAGCACACCATCTTCTATAGTCACCGATGGTGCAACTACACTCAAGATGAGAGTGTGGAATGGTACACCAAGGGTTGCACTTCGATGATCCTTGAAGGATGGAAGATACCGGGCATCGAACCACGTTTGAGTCCATACTCACCTCCACCAAGCTACCTCCTTGATATCCAAATTCTTGATAATCCCCCTCAAAGGGAAGAGCCACGCCGTTAACCACCTCGTGGAGGGCCGGGGGTACAAATGCGCCCACCTTCCTATGACCCTATCCCACCTTACCCCTTTCCGCATACCCCATTTCAACCATAAATCCCCAATACCCCGGGTATTAATGATTTGATGGCACTCATGAATAGAGTGGACCTTGGGGTGCACAAAGGGAGGGAAGACAACTACCTAGCCCTCTACCCCCAATACTATAACATGGCTCAACAAGGGTATATTGACCCCGATGGTCCTAAACCCTCTTGGGCACAACCGGAGCTCTTGTTCCCAAATTATGGGAACCAAGCTTGGGGTCGCGGCGATGGAGGGCATTCTAGCCAAGGTGGAGGGTACTCGGGTCAAGAAGGAGCTTTTGACCAAGGAGGATATTGGGGCCAAGCACCCGGACATGATCAAGCCGGAAGCTCTTATGGTTATGGCTATGACCAAGATGAGGATGACGAGTGAAAGAGGCCTACTTCACCACTTCCACTTGTATGATATCCATCTCTCCCTCTCTCTTTTATATTTACATTGCATTTAGTATAGCATTTAGCTTGCATTTGTATTATATTTCATATTGCATTTGCATTAGTTAGTCCATTTACATTAGTTTGCATTATAATATATATCACATGATTCATATAGATAGTTGCATATAGATTAGAATTCATGCATAGTTACTAATGACCAAACCTATTTCTTTTCTACACTAGAAATAGTGTTTAAATCGGTTTGGGGAGGTTTGATCATAAGTGACTTAAGCATTAAACATGCATCATATAGTATAGTTTATATTGCATTCATTTGTTATATATGGCATATAGAATTGCATTTAGTTAGAGCATGCATTAATTCATATCATATCATTGCATTTGTACTTTATTTCAAAAAAATCAAAAATCCAAAAACATGTTTTTCTTTTTATTCCTACTCCTACATGTACATTGAGGACAATGTCCAAAATAAAGTGGGGGATGGGAATTTATATTCCAAAAATGCATAAAAATTGAAAAATTGAAAAATCCAAAAATAAGTTCATTTCCTTTGTAGTGTAAACTTGTTTATATTGTTTTGTATATATTGTGTTTGTTCATCCTTTTTCACATTGATTGACTACGCCACATCCGAGACATGAGGATATTGAAGACCGCATGGTATGATCTTTCCAATCTCCTTTTTCCTCTTTATGTTAATAACTATGTGGCTTTATTTTGATTGATGCGGTATAACAATGTGAACTTAGGATTGCATTTAGTTTATATGTCATACTAGTTGGTAGAATCATATGCATTAGGATGTTTAAATGTTAGTTGCATCATGGCATGTAGTTTGCATGGTTAGAAAAATTTTGCGAAACCGTCTACTTCGGAAGCTTGACAAGTGTATATAGGCCCTAGTAGATGCTTTTTATTCTTAAGACTTTGCTTGTTAGAATGCTTGTAAAACACCCTAGGATGTGTCATGCTAGTATCCTTTGACCCATGGTTTAAGGCCTAGTCGAGAGTACCTTGTGGTGTGATAACTCCTTGGCTACCGTTTATTCCAAGGTGACCCTTGAAACCATGCATACTTCTATCATTCATCCATGTTCTACCACATTTTTGTCATAAAAAGGGAATGGGCACAAAAAGAAATCAATTTGAGTTCAATGAAATGAAAAATAAAAGAAAGTTTGCAAAAATGCATCAAAAGAAAAAATAGACTCCTAAAGCTTCAAATACAAGGCACCCTCGTTACTAATTGGGGTGACTTTGAAAATGTTCAAAAAGAAATACAAAAAGTTGTCAAGTGTTGAAATGCCAAAAATCAAAAAGAAATGGCAAGAAAAGTGTTCTCAAATGTCAAAAGCCAATGAAATTGGGGGGAAAAACAAAAATGAAAGCAAACTCCCAAAATGAAACTCAAATACTATTGATCCCTTTTCCATCTTATCCATTTTTGTGCATGGTAGAGAGGGGACGACCCTTCTTCTTGTTTAGGCAAGAAGGGGAATTCCGCGATCCTCCAGTGTTTCTAACACCATAGGGAGTCTACTCTTGACAAAAGCATTTAACGATTGAGGACAAAGGTACCCTAGCTTGACACAACTTGGAGGTGATTTATTGGTATCCTTCTAGGCTTAGTAGTTTAAACAAATTGCATCTATGAAGGATTGTGTACCCTTGAATTGCTTCCCTTGTAGATAATTTCCGCCACTTAGATGAGGAAAGTGGCTATTCCTTTTGTAGATGCATCCATTACTTGATTTTGTGTGCTTAATGCTTGGATGTGTCGCCATTTTGGCAAGCCCCACCTTGCCTTGCAAGAAGGCATCCTACCTCATGGTTGTCTTGTTGTGAGTTGAAGGGGCGGAGTGAGACCCGCTAATTGTCTCATATCGGTTATGTTATTAGGTTAGTTTAAATAAAGGTCTAGTTTTAGTCACCTCTTTACTCGGGACGAGTAAAGGTTCGGTTTGGGGATATTTGATGTGAACATTATTTGCGCACATTTAGTCCCCTAATTGAGCCTATTTTGCATACTATTATAGCATTCTTTGGCCATTTTATCCGTCAAAACCTTCCTATTTGCTTTTCTATCGCATTTCATATGTTTTGTAGAAAAGGAGATAATAAGGCGGAAATTCCTGTCTTTTCGTGCATATTTGGAAGCTTATTGACGATAATGGATGGACTAGTATGAAGAGGAAGCAAGGACTAAAGACCAATCCCGCAAGAATAAAATGGAAATGAGCAAAAAGGGAAGAAAAGAAGAAGAACCACGGCTGAAGAACAATCCGAGCGGATTGTCTCAAATCCGCCCGTCTCCACTAAACAATCCGAGCGTCCTGCTCTCTAATCCGCTCGGATTGCCCCACTAGAATCCGTCCAGATTCTCCTAAATCCGCTCGGATTCCACTACCAGATTTCGCCCGTCCCGACCCCAATACGCACGGATTCCTTCACAGCATGATTTCGTCTTCTCCAAGCTTCAAAGAAAGACTCCCTTCCTTCAAGAAATACCGGAGTCTCCCTGCTCAAATCTCAAAAGTGTAATTACTAGTTTAGCCCTTAGTTAACCCTAATTGCATCCACCTAAATTGCACTATAAATACCCCATCTTTGTAATTAATCAAGCATGTTTTTTTTAGCTAGAAAATCCTCCTTTAGATTATATTAGGAGTAGATTAGAATGGATTACTCTTTAATCTTTCCACAAATTACACATTAATCTCTCTTTAATTATTGTTCAAGTTTATTATTCAAGTTTATTATTGGGTAATTGAAGATTATTGGGTTATTATTGGGAGATTGACAACCTTCCATCAATCAATCAAGTTTCTTCTATTATTCTTTGCATTATTATTTGGATCATCTCAAGTTGGTATAATTCCTTTACTCTTTACTCTTTATTGTTCATTTCTTCATTCTATTATCATGTTTATACTTGTTGTGATGATTGACACCATTAATGACATGTTTCCCATGATGATGAGTGAGTAGTTACTTAGCTAGGATTAGTGGGTAATTAGGGGAAACCAACATGGGATTGGTTCATGCTTAATCTAATATGTTCACATGATTAAATTGCTTGCTTGTTGTGATGCCAACTTTATGCACATGTTATGTTTGATGAAATGCTAAGCCTATGAATCCTTGCATTTACAACCATCTCTTATCTACTCAACTTGACTTGTAAGATATAACCCAACTCGAGTCTTGTTAGATCATGCATAGAAGTTGAATAGGAGGAAAGTAAGTCGACTTGTAGGTGTTGTACAATCTAATCGATTCGGCTCCGGGACCCAACCCTTCCTATGAACCGTAAGACATAACCCAACTAGGTTCCTCCACAACACTAATTGCTTGCATATAATTGTAAACATGTTTGTATGATCAATACCATGAATCCCCTATGAACCCATGACATCCTAGCACTTTTAATCAATTGTTTACATTTCTTAGTTCATTGTTTGCTCTACGTTGTTACTTTCATTAGTTTAGACACAACTACAAACCCAACCAAATTGTGACACTAGCATAAATTGAGATAGATAGACTTAGAACCCAAAGCACACCGTCCCATGGATCGACCTCGACTTACCGCTAACTAGTTGTTTGTTGAGTATTATAAATTGTGTTTGATTGAGAGCCCCAACGACACTCCTCATCAATGTTTACGCTGATTTGCAAGATTTAGAGAGAATTTTAGCTGAAAAGTTCATTTTCAAAAGGAAAACCCCAGTTTTAGAGTGAAGAAAGAAAGAACCCAGTTGGAAATAAGTGTGTTAAGGAAGGAAGAATGTGGGAGTGTAAACATAGTACAAAGGATATATCCTTTTGTCCGTCAGTTTTGATCATTGGGAAGGACAACTTGCAGGGTTTTGTTCTCCTCTTTCCTACCCAAGCTTTTCCCTTTTTTTGGCCTATATTTTGTAAATAATCTCCACCTTAGATGTTGTCCATCTAAAGGTCCTTATAAGAACTTAAGGAATCAAATGAGGTAAATAACTCATTAGATCTCCTATATATATATATATATATATATATATATATATATATATATATATATATATATATATATATATATAGAGAGAGAGAGAGAGAGAGAGAGGGGAGTTCTAATGAGTCCTCCTCTCCCATTGAGTCCATAAGTCCCTCTAAGGGCCTTTGGATGGACTCAATGAATGGTTGAGATGCATTTGATTAAGTGCTATTAAAAAGAAAAGGAAAATAATGTGGATGGTTGGATTGAGATGGATGGTTGAGATTGAAAATTACCAAAAAAAATTACCACTAATCAAATTTCTATACACTAATTAATTTTTCTTTCTCTCTCTAGCCCCTAATTAATCAGTTTTGAGTTTAAGATTTCAGAAGTGTAAATGTAATGTTGTATGAGTTTTACAAGTGTAAATGTGATGTTTTACGAGTGTAAATGTAACATTTTAAGAGTGTAAATTTGATTTTTTATGACGTAAATTTTGAATTTATATAATTTTAACATTTTACAAGTGTAAATGTGATGTTTTACAAGTATAAATGTAACATTTTAAGAGTGTAAATTTGATTTTTTGTGACGGAAATTTTGAATTTATATAATTTTAGCATTATACAAGTGTAAATGTGATGTTTTACGAGTGTAAATGTAACATTTTAAGAGTGTAAATTTGATTTTTTTGTGACGGAAATTTTGAATTTATATAATTTTAGCATTTTACAAGTGTAAATGTGATGTTTTACGAGTGTAAATGTAACATTTTAAGAGTGTAAATTTGATTTTTTGTGACGGAAATTTTGAATTTATATAATTTTAACATTTTACAAGTGTAAATGTGATGTTTTACGAGTGTAAATGTAACATTTTAAGAGTGTAAATTTGATTTTTTGTGACGGAAATTTTGAATTTATATAATTTTAACATTTTACAAGTGTAAATTTGATGTTTTACGAGTGTAAATGTTAATATTTTAAGAGTGTACATTTAATTTTTTAGGCAATTTTCTATATCCAAATTTGAATTTATATAATCTTAACATGTTACCAAGTGTAAATGTGATATTTTACGAGTGTAAATGTTGTATTTTAAGTGTAAATTTGAAGGTTTAAGAGTGTAACTTTGGTCTTTTAATTGTGGCTTTGGTCCTTTATAAGTGTAACTTTTGTCCTTTACGAGTAAAACTTTAGTCCGACTACCAAAAAACACCACCACCGTCGTCCTCCACCACCAACTAATATCCACACAAAATATGAGTGCAAATCTATATAATTTTAACAAGTGTAAATGTACAGATATACAAGTGTAAATGTAAAGAAATATGAGTGTAAATGTAAAAAATATGAGTGTAAATGTAAAAAATTATGAGTGTAAATGTAAAGAAATACGAGTGTAAATCTGAATAATGCATGTAAATGTGAAGAAATATGAGTGTAAATGTGAAGAAATATGAGTGTAAATGTAAAGAATTGTAAGTGTAAATCTGAAAAATGCATGTAAATGTTAAAAAATATGAGTGTAAATGTAAAGAAATAAGTGTAAATTTAAAGAAAAACTAATGTAACTGTAAAATAACTAAAAAAAAAAATAGATCTGAAATCACCCACAATAACAAATGAAAATAAGAAAAAAAAAAGTAAGAATAACAACAACAAGACCAAACTATTTTGGAAAAGAAAAACAAGAACAAAACACCCGTATTTTCTTCTAACCAAACACAAAAACCAAACACAAAAGCACACCACTCAACCAACAGCATAGGCATAACCAAACAAAACCCATCTTTCTAAATTCAGATTGACAACACCACCATGAATTCAGTGTAAATCTGAATAATGCATGTAAATGTGAAGAAATATGAGTGTAAATGTAAAGAATTGTAAGTGTAAATATGAAAAATGCATGTAAATGTTAAAAAATATGAGTGTAAATGTAAAGAAATAAGTGTAAATTTAAAGAAAAACTAGTGTAACTGTAAAATAACTCAAAAAAAAAAATAGATCTGAAATCACCCACAATAACAAATGAAAATAAGAAAAAAAAAAAGTAAGAACAACAACAACAAGACCAAACTATTTTAGAAAAGAAAAAAAAAAGAAATAGAAAAGAAAAAAAAAAGAACAAAACACCCGTATTTTCTTCTAACCAAACACAAAAACCAAACACAAAAGCACACCACTCAACCAACAGCATAGGCATAACCAAACAAAACCCATCTTTCTAAATTCAGATTGACAACACCACCATGAATTTTCTAAATTCCGATCTGGAATGTGCGGCTGTTGGTGTTGTTGTGGGTGGTGGTTGAAGGAGGCGGTGGTGGTGTGTTGGAAAAGCAGGGGAAGGTGATGGTTGTGCGTGGTGTCGGGTTGGTTCTGGTGGGGTAGTGTCGGAGGTGTGTGAGGGTGGCGGTGGGAGTGTGTGGCTCAGATCTGCGTGGTGGATGTCGGAGGTGTGTGAGGGTGGCCGGAGGTGCGTGAGATGAGAGTTTTTTTTGGGAGTAGGTCGCGTGTGGTGTTTTTGGGTGGTTTGTGGTGGTGAGAAGGGTTGTCGGGTGGTGGTGATGTTGTTTTCGGGTGGTGGCAGGTGAGCAACGGATGGCGGCAGGCGGATCTGGTGGTTCTTGTTGACGACGGTGTTGGAGAAGACGTGGGGTGTGGCTGGTGGTTGAGTGGTGGCCGAGGTGGTCGGGTGTTGGTGGGGCTGCGAGTTGATGGTGGCGGCAGTAGTCGGGTTTGGGCGGTGGTGGGTGAGTGAGGAAGAGAAGGGTGTTTTTTTGGGGGATGGGTTGTTGTTGCGGCTGGGGTTATGTGGCGGTGGAGGTGGTCGTGGGGTCGGGTAGGTGAGGAAGTGGGGGGGAATATTTTTTGAATTATTTGGTTTTTGAATTTTGTTGGATTTTTGAGAGGAATTGAATTTTTTTGGTTTTTAGAGAGATGAGGGGGGGATAATTGTGAGATGAGAGAGAAGTGAGTGGAAAAAGAAGGGTTTTATAGTGAAATTAGGGCTTGATTAGTGATAGTAGTGAGAGAAAGTGATTAATTAGGATTGATTCCCTGATTTTAGCACTAATCCCTCCCTTTTCCCTTTCAATCTCAGCCCTCCATCCTATCTTTTTAAGGGTCCTAAGAGGACTTATGGACTCAAGGATTTTTGGTGGACTCACTTAATCCTTCTTCTATATATATATATATATAGGGTCGGGGTCAGGTACGAACTAAAGTTCGGTGCGAACCGTACGAACTGACCCCCCTATATAACTGACGAAATTCTCAGTTCTTCGTTCCTCTTTCGAACACCATTAATGCGATAACAAATTCTCATCTTTATTTCTTCGTTTCTCTTTCCGACACCATTGCTGCGCATCAAACAAACTCCATTATTGCACCTCGGAATACAAATTCAAGGTAAGTTTTAATTCAGATTTTGAAACAAATCCAATTTAAAAACTTAGGGTTTGCTTAAAAATTTAACTTGATTAGTTTTTTGGTTTAAGATGGTATTTTGTGGTTTTGATTCTAGATTTGTTGGTTCATTAGTTGATTAAAATTATTGTGATCGAAAAATTAGAGTTTCTTTGATGATAGAACCATCTAATTTGGGTAATAATCTAACAAGAACGAATTTTTATTTCAGATGGTAATAATTGAAGAAGAAGATTCGGTAATGGCAGAAGTCATAGGTAACTACTGTTGCATGTTCTTTGTATCCAGCAAGTTAAAGATGTGTATGTATGTAGATGTATGAATGTGTCTTCAAATCTTGTTGTTTACATATAATTTAAAGAAGGGAATTATCGTGATACATTATTTTATTATTGCTGCTAATTGTGACCCAAAATAAGTTGCTTTCATTGGCTGTGTGTATCTAGGTAGTTGAGGATGTGTTTCTGTCAATATTAAAAAATGTATGATTGTAAATTTGCAGGGAGTATTACTTTGATCGACTTAGATATTAAGGCCCTGTTTGGATTTTGAGATTCTGTTTGGATAAACTGTCGTAGTTGATGATTTCAGGATCCTGGGTTTCTGTTGGTAAGCAACGGCTATCAATTATGGTCTAAAAAGTGTATACAGCCACCTGAAGGTGTGTTTGTAGAAGCACTTAAAACTGTATCTAGCTACCCTTAGATAGCATAGAGGGAATGGGATAAAAATAGTGCAATAAACAAAAGGTAGCAAAGTGTATATAGCTTCACAAATGAGTGTATATAACTACGTAGACGATTGTATGTAACTTGACAAATTAAAATTACGTGTTCCACTACCTAGGATTTTGGGATTATGTTTGATTCCAGAATTCAGTTCTTTTCTTTGATTTTCTGTGCAGACATTGTAGAAGTTACTAATGTGCAAGCGTCTTCAAGTAATTCAAAAGAAAATCAATTGCTTGTCACTAATGTACCAGGTATTAAATTGTAGCTTCTAATTAAGTAATGTATTGTCTAAGAAGCTTGTGTAGGTGGTAACAGATAAAATTAAAATCATTTCCTTTTGTTTTTTTTTGATGTTGTAGCCACCCCGTTTGATTTCGATAATCAAATAGTGGGATTGCCAAGATGCTCAAAGTGAATTAAAACCAAAGATTGTGGATGAAATTTGCAACTTTGGAAGAAGGCATACATTTTTATGAGGAATATGCCAAGGTTTGTGGGTTCCTTACTAGATTAGACTCAACAAAATTAGTTGACGGGATAGTTACACACAAGTGGTGCGTGTGTAATAAACAAGGCAAAAGTAATCACAGGGGTACAAAAAGGAAGAGGACCCTTACGCGAATTGGTTGTCAGGCTAAGGTTAGTTTTAGAAGAATTCAAACGGGTGAATACGAGATTTATGATTTCGTTGAGGTTCACTCACATGCTATGAATACGCCAACAACTATGATACATTTGAAACCATGTAGGGATTTAAACTTGGTTCACAAAAAAATGATAATGGATAATGCTCATGTAAACCATGGTCCTGTGCAAACATTTAGGATGTTCAAACAGTATGTGAAGGGATACAAAAATGTGGGTGCTTCTTTACAAGATTTCAAAATTTTTTCAAGGGATGTAAAGAAATACATCAAAGAATATGATGCCCAGATGTTAATAGAGAACTTCATGCAGAAAAAGGCTATGTCTCCATCTTTCTATTTTGACTTTGATGTGGACAATCAAAGCGAGAATAACTAAGCTTTTCTCGGGATCCAATATCACTTAAAAATTATGCCCTTTTTGGTGATGTTGTTTCTGTTGATGCCACTTATAACTTCAACCAATATAAAATGGTGTTTGTCCCTTTCACGGGTGTTGATAACCATAAGGGTTGCGTTACTTTTTTGCAAATGCGGGTTTGATACGAAACGAAAATGCAGAATCATTTTCGTGGTTGTTTCAAAATTTTGTAACGGCTATGGGTGATCGCTATCCTATTACTATAATAACTGATCAATGTAGAGGCATCAAAAAAAGTCATTAAGGGTGTGTTTGGTGACAAAACACGCCACCGATTGTGTATGTGGCATATAATGAAGAAGTTGCACGACAAGGTTGGTCCATCGATTTCCCAAGACACAACTTTTTTGAAGGAAATTAACTCAGTTGTTTGGGATGCAGAAATCACTCCAGAAGATTTTGAATCGAAATGGAATTCGATAATTTCCTCATATGAGCTTTGTGATAACAAGTGGTTGAAGAAAATGTTTAAGCACCGTGCTCTTTGGATTCATGCTTACATTAGAGACACATATTTGGGTGGGATTTTGCGCACAACATCAAGATCAGAGTCTGAAAATAGCTTCTTTGGAAACTTTACCAACCCACATGTCACACTTGTCAAGTTTTGGATGCGTTTCCAAACAGCAATGGATGCTCAGAGATGGAAATATTCTAAGGTAATGGCTGATGATAAGAATTGTTATCCAAAATTGACAACACCTCTCCTTTTAGAAAAGCAAGCTTCTGAGTTTTACACAATCATTATATTTTATATTTTCCAAGTAGAAGTCCAAGCAGCATGTTATACTTGTGGCCATTTACCATCACCAAATGCAAGTGGTGCGAATGATAATATTTCAATAATTGATCGTGAGAAAGACAAGGAATACAAAGTTGATTTAAGTGATAATAAGTTCTCTTGTTCTTGTAAGATGTTTGAAAGAATTGGGATACTCTGTAGGCACATTTTATGGGTGTTGAAAGATAGGGGGTTTGATCATATACCTAAAGAGTATTTAGCACTGAGATGGAGCAAATCTGCAACCTCCCACCCTCTTTCTACTGTTGTTGGAAAACCTGTACTAGCTGATTGTGTGTCAATCGAAAGTCGCCAGAACAATATAAGTGAATTATGGTCGGAGGTATTTAGTGCAGTCTCACTTGTTGAGGATAGTGAGGAACATTCTGATGCGCTATTTCAATTGCTCCGGAGTTTCAATGAAAAGTTGATTATTTCAATTAAGTCAGGAAAGTCAAAAGATAAGAAAGCTGAGATTGAGATGCTTCTTGGGTCAAAAATTCCAACTGAAGTTACTGTTTTACCACCAGAGAAGTGCAAGAATAAGGGATCGGGAAAGAGGATAACATCAAACAAGGAAAAGGCAGTCTTGGAAAATGCAAAGCCTCTGAGAAAATGTCGTGCTTGCGGTGAAATGAGTAACCATGATAGTAGAAATTGCCCGAGTCGACTCCCTTGAAACTGAATTCAGTGGGTTTTTGGTTTATGTGGCATTTGTAGATGTCACTCAAAAAAGTCTGTTATGTTTTGTAATGTTATGTACTCACTTAAAAAACCAATTTCAATGGGTTTTTGGTTTATGTAGTTTTTGGAAAGACTGGTTTTGTATAAACTTCCAACTTTTTTTTTATTTACGTTTTTACGATGTTGTTTTTTTAGTGTTTTTATACTGACTATGGATTGACGGAGTATAGACGGGGTTAGTGTATACATTGTATTCGAATAGGGAGGTGGCCTGACTAGAGTGTATGTAGCTGCGGAAGGAGTGTAACTAGGAGGCAAACAAAGTGTATGTAGCCAACTGAACAAGTGAAACTAGCAGTTAAAAAAAATAGGATTCCGACCAAAATTTAAGATGCAACATCATTTCAATGAACTCTTGAACATCAAATTACTCCAACCAAATCATTTTTTTCTTTATTATGGAACTTCATATTGCTGGCTGACAGTAGGCATCTCAGAAAACCGCAAGGTTCACACTCTTCCCTCTTTTTCTCATCACATCATGATTGAAGTTTTAGTCTTTTCCTTCCTACTGTTTCTTCCTTTCAGTTGAC
The DNA here is from genome assembly GCF_048544455.1 of Silene latifolia. Lineage (NCBI taxonomy): Eukaryota > Viridiplantae > Streptophyta > Magnoliopsida > Caryophyllales > Caryophyllaceae > Silene > Silene latifolia. The sequence goes on from NC_133538.1 coordinate 387,744,261, forward strand.
CATTAAATTAATTACAGCATTCCGACACAATAATTCAAACGTGATACGTCTTTCAGTAGACTAACGGAATTAAGACTTATAACTTACAAGCAGCATAACGCGAAACGAGAGACTATCATGGGAGATCATCTCCCTGAACAATGAAAAAATATTGACTACGAAATCCTAATTCTGCTACTGCACCTAATATGACTAAAATACCCCTTGTTCAAGTTTTTGACTTTTTTTTTTAGTTTAAAAAGTGTATCTAACAATTGATGAAACCATGGGAATAGTGAATTGGTGTAGTTTCAATTCTTGAGTAGGTCTTGCTTAAGACGAGTCGAATCTTAAGACGGGTAGTTACACTCACAAAACGAATATGGGGGACAAGTGGGGGCACCCCCATGTGCCTCCCACTATCGTCTATTTGGGCATTTTGTCTCACAAAATGGTTTCCTTCTACAACTTAAGACGGATAGTGCCCGTCTTAAGTAAGAATTTGTGTCAATTCTTTTTGGATTCTTTTTGGTTGATCTTTATAAAAACATTGACTATTTACAACGTTTCTATTTACCACACATTTACACATTCCTCTTGGTTTCAAACCAAACATTCATTCGTTCAAAAAAATTCAAACTTAATTGTTTCTATGCATCAGATTATTTCTGTGCATCAGATTCATAGGATGCACCAAACGTTTCTATGCATCAAATTCATCGGATGCATTGCATCTCCCTTAATTATTTCTAAATAAATAGGTTTTCATGTGTTTGTTTCAAAAAACTTCAAACTTAATCTATACTGAATTCCCTCTCAACCATTCTTATACTATAAACTAATTATGTCTGATGCATATGATGAATCTGATGCATCCTATGAATCTGATGCATCCTTTGATTCAGTAGAAAGTTTCGGACGCCATTCCGAAATATTGTACGTCAAACCTGTGATGTGTATTCTTTATAATTTGCCAAGCACACGAGATGGGTTTGGAAAGGAAACTCTCTCATATGATCTTGACAGATTAGTAGAACTTATTCGGGGTTCTGGATTAAATTTAGTTCAAGCTATCCACCCGGCTATTTCTTCCAATGGGTCGTTCAAGGGACATGCAATGATTGAGTTTGGAGCGGGAGATGGGCGCGAATGATTCCGTCAAGCTCGCAAACTGGAGCGCGCTTTTTATAATAATGAAGCTTCGAGGTGGTGGTTTGAAAATGTTAAACCTCCGTCAGAACCATATTTATGGGTTGCTAATAGAGATGATTTGGGACTGGTCGCATATTTGTATGCTCGGGGGCCTTCCTTTGAGTTCGGGACAATTCCGGTTGCATGGGAAAACGACCCGGTGGATTGGGTTGAAGGTGATAATGATGTTTTCAGTGATATTCGTTTTGAAATCCGCAATTACTTTCCGGATTATTAATTTGTACTGTTGATATGCTTCATTTTAGTCCTTTACTGAAGAACAAATGATCAAAAGACTGTTTGTTTTCAGTGATATGGAGTTTAATCATATATTATTAATTTCTGTATTAGATCCTTTGACTAGATGCAAGATGTGTCATATCACGTTTATTTGCCCTTATTTGTCACGATATGCTTCATTTTAGTCCTTTCCGCAATTACTTTCAGAATTTTTGATATAAAAACACACACAGAGATTTATATGATTTTAGTAGTTTGATTGCTTAGATTGTTGAATCTAATATCGGCCTAGCAGTGGTGCGTGTGTTACTGTGATTTATCTATATTAGTACAGCAATCGTACTGACTTTATTCCGTCTTAATTTTGAATATTAGTTCGGAAATGATTGTCCTACACTGCTACTAACAGAATTATAGGCCTGAAATCGTACTAAATGATCTCTTGTGGTGTTTTCCTGGTCTTGAATTGTTCTCCGTTCAGTATGGATTATTGACTGTTCGTAGTTTATAACAAGCCTTCAGATCATACGCGTTGCTGTTCTCTACTCAACGACTCAGTAGACGTAACCATTAAACACTTGAGTCACGGTGTCCATACATACAGAATCATAGTTTCTCTAAGGTGTTACCATTTTCTGTTAATTGCAGTAATGAATAGTGCGAGGCAATGTACCTTGCCGGTTGGTTAAGTATTCGCCAGGGATGTGTATGCAGACAGCCGACAATGCGTATCTACACAGATGCAGGTGTGTATCCACACAGCCATGGGATCATTTTTTTTCTTTATTATGGACTCGTGGAATGTAACTATCAGTCCGGAAAAGTGTATGGTCACAATGCGTCATTGTATACTTATTTATATAAACTAGGAAAACACATCATCTCTTTTATATAAATTTAGTCTTAAATTTTTCATATTCTTAGATGAAAAAATGGACAAAAAGTTCTGAATTCTCCTACAAAGATGGCGTTTGTATCGAACATCCTTTTCTAAAAATAATGAAGGAGTGTATCTAGCAAGATTTAACAAGTGTAGCTAGCGGTCAAACAAGTGTATCTAGTTGCCCACGATGTTCCAAGTTATTTCCTTTGAAAGGATACAAACAAAGACAAGGAAACTAAAAAATGTGAAATACTAGACAAAAGTCACCCCGACTTAATCAACCTCTTCAAAGTACAACCACTCTTGCAAGAAAAATAAAAATGTGAACTGATGCCGAATCCTTTGAAATGAGGCTTGATTAAAAAAAATGATCCAATAATCTTCATCATCAACCATTGTGAAAAATCGCCTGGAGATTTAAAAAAGAATGACATGAGGTTGAATTATTTTAAAGCAACATATGGAAGTTTAAGGTGTATGTAGTGACAGACTATAGTGTATGTAGCCATCTTAACGAGTGTATCTAGCGGTTCAAAAAAAATAATGTAGCCAACCTGAAAAAAGTGATACGTCTTTCAGTAGACTAACGGAACTTCATATTTAATTTATAAAGATTACAACTCAAAAAACGTAATCGCAATTGCTGGCTGACAGTAGGCATCTCAGAAAACCGCAAGGTTCACACTCTTCCCTCTTTTTCTCATCACCTCATGATTGAAGTTTTAGTCTTTTCCTTCCTACTGTTTCTTCCTTTCAGTTGACCATTAAATTAATTACAGCATTCCGACACAATAATTCAAACGTGATACGTCTTTAGTAGACTAATGGAATTAAGACTTATAACTTACAAGCAGCATAACGCGAAACGAGAGACTATCATGGGAGATCATCTCCCTGAACAATGAAAAATATTGACTACGAAATCCTAATTCTCTCATCGCACCTAATATGACTAAACTACCCCTTGTTCAAGTTTTTGACTTTTTTTTAGTTTAAAAAGTGTATCTAACAATTTAAAAAAGTGTATGTAGCAACCTGAAGGAGTGTATCTAGCAATTAAAAAAACTGTACCAACCTGAACGACTCCTAAGATGACAAATCAAACATATAAAAATACAGAAAAAGGATACCTGAGAAGTGTTTTTCTCCCATTTTATCACCGCAACATAATTTGTCGACGATAAGCAATCAAGTCCTGCAAAACAAAAAAAAGGCAGAAAATTAAGATAAAATGGCAGCCCGAAAGAAGTACATATCCTCCACCAGGGTCCAAGCAGTCTTCATTGTTAGTGATTCTGTTTGACGGACTAGGGATATTCAAGTTGTTCCCATAATTCTTCCCCGAGTGTATTAACGCTAATGTGCTTTTCTTAAAGACAGGGTGCATTTCCCACATAACGGTTTAGCATGGGTGCATTTAGGGTATCATTACAAATTGGTCTACAACAGGTAATGTAAAGCTGGTCGAATCTCTTAAAACATGGGACAGAAATGACAGAAATTTAAGATAAAATGGCAGAAAATTTAAGATAAAACATATATGAATTATCAAGTCCATTAAACTCACTTTGTAATGTTTCTTGTCCGTCCACAAATCTGTATTGAACATTGCACCTTCCAGAAACTTCATGACATATACTCCGCAGTCAAAACTATTCAAGCAACATATGATATTGAAAATGATATTAAAATAATTAACATTAAGCAAAAAATAACACAAAAATATATAACAAACTAACGTGTTTGTTTGCTTTGAGGGACATCCTTCACTTCAAAGAGGAAACAAACTGATGGCCTTGGACGCGCTTGTAACCATTGGTGCTCGGATCCGATTTGCAACATTGACTATCTGTGAACAACAAACAATCAACAAAAATACTTGTATGAATATCTTAGATTATGACTTCTAGATCAATCAAAATAAAAAATGGCGACCATACAATATCCTCCACATAAGTATTATATTCCTCCACAGCTTTCTTATCATTTTTCTTATATTTCTTGAGAGAGTCCAAAATGTAGTTCTTCTCCTCCTTGAGATCAGACACACAAGCTAACCAATGGTTATCATCTTTGCCGATTGTGAAAAAAACCTACATAAAAGCAAAATGACTTACATAGGTAAGTAACTAGGATATGCATGGTAATTAGTATTTTATGCATATATTATCACAGTTTGGACATTAGTAACTTTACCTTCTCAATAGTAGCTCCATCTTTTGGCGTGTAGTGCATCTTAAGATGAGGGCACCAAATAAAGTTTACCTCGTTAACCTTTAATTGTGGCTTAGCATACTGACAAATTAAAAAAAATAAGTTAATAAACTATACTAACAAATATATGACATCTGTTTTTTCTTTTCGAACATAGTTGAGATGACATATTATTCCTCACAAAAAGGAAGTAAAAAAGGGAAAAGTAAAAAGTAAATTCAAAATGTACTACTTAGATACATACCCTCACGATTGAAGGCAAGTACGAATATCCGTCGATTATATGTACACATCACACCAAACATGTCAATCACCTACAAATGTAAATATTGTTACAAAATTTTGATCACCTATCCGTCGATTAAATGAAAAATGTTTATATACTAACCGTATCCCTTATCCAAAGGATGACGATTTTGCAAACTTTTCATTGCTTTTCAGACATTCATCCATTCAAAGGGCCACGATAATTTCATCCAAATACCTACAAACCAATACAATTAGCACAACTTCTAAAACAAAAATCAAACAAATATGTAATAAAAGTTTAGAAATTACTTGTCATCCTTATCCTCGGGCATTGATTACCCGAGCCAATATTTCGTGTCTAACAACCGACATTGACGGGTATCCTTGGTGGCACCTCGGGACTCTTTCTTAGATTTTGGAAGTCTTGATTACCAAAAAAAGACAACAACTCATAGCATGCCCTTGTACCAAAAACCTTAACTTGGTTGTTCTACAAAACAAGGAACATTGATTTATACTACTCATATACATACAAGTAAATAAATAGGGAAAAACATTGTAAAGCAGCTTACATCTTGGAGTCCCAACACACAAGTCCTTCTTTCTCCTTTGTATTTCTCCAACAACCGCATGAGGTAAATTCCTGAATCACTTCCATTACCAAGATTTGACCTCAGAATAATCTCCTCTGGCTTCATGTCACGGACAGCTACTATAGACGGCATTTTCTTGAGCAAGCATTTAATAACAAAGTCTTTCTGCATAGGACATATAAATTCAAACATTTCTCAAAAATGCAAATAATATTAATATCGTATGATAGCATCAACAAAACAAGTAGGCTGAAATGTGGATACCGTAGGCTCAATACTTGGTGCAAAATTTACCATCTCCGGCCTCATCAAATGCAAGATTTCCAACTTCTTTGTTAGGAAGTTGAAACACATTGCAAATGGCTTCTCAGAAACTATAGGTACAAAGATCTGCAATTGTATAATATTTGTTCTTAAAAAATGTCTATATCATAAAACCATACAAGAAGGTTAGCAAATGTAAATACTTACCAAAGATGCCCCCGTAAAATTGTCATCAATTTGACAACTTACTTCACTAGACAGTGGGAGATACAACCTAGAAGGTGAAGTATGTGCTCTAATTGTTTCACATTTATTCAAAACGCAACACCAGGCATGTATCACTTGTTTAGGCACTATATCACCTGATACTAGCATCTTCAAATTTGCTCGAGTAATCAAAATGTCTGTACCAATTTTGAACAGATCTCACCGCATACATAATTGTTCAATCAAAATGAAATGAGAAAATAAATTAAGAAAAGTAATGACTGTATCTACCTAACTATAAATATGAAATGAAGAATTGTTTGGAATGTATCTAGCAAGAAATTTGAACACCGTACAAACCTGTCATCATAAAATTCTGAAAATACATAGTCCAGTGCTTCTCTCTCATTTTTATTCACCTTGCCGTCAAGTCTGATACTTCTTTGAAGAAAAGGAGATCGAAAAGCTCTTGTCTGAACTCTAACCCTCTTAGCCCTTGTTGGTTCATCCGGGGCAAAGAAAAAGTGGTACAACTTCAAGTGGCTCCACATTTACATTTATATTTAAAGCATCATCAACGATCTTTTGCAAAACATCTTCTTGTGATTCTGAGCTAATAACTAGTGGGAATTCAGTTGGGGTCAAGGGATCAGGTGATGGACACACAGGAGGAGTAAACACTGGTGGGGAGTCGTGTATAAGCCTTGGCGATCAACGAAATGAGGTTCCCGCTTGTGCTGTTTTCTCAACATTCAACGGTTCAGACTCCTCCTTTTGTGACTCAGATTCCACAAGGATAAGAGAAGTTGACTTAGACAATTTCTCGGATGGAACAGATTCTGCTTTCTTCAGACGCACCATGATGGAATCCACAAGGTTATCAGATTTTGCTTTCTTTACAACGTTTTCATCTCCAACGTGTAAACCATAACACATATTTTTAACATCTTCTTCTGATTCTGAGCTTAGTAGTTTGAATGAAGGTGGTGTAAAAGCTGATGGGGAGTGGTGTGTAAACCTTGGTGATCGACGGATTGAGGTTGAAGCTTCTGCTCTTTTCTCAAAATTCAGCGGTTCAAACAAGTCCTTTTGTGACTGAGAGTCCAGAAGGATAGGAGAAGTTGACTTTGGCAAGTCTGGAGCTGGAGTCTTGGAATCGAAAAGGTTAACTGATTTTGATTTCTTCAGAACATTAGTCTCCATATGTTCGTCTGCAATGTGTAAACCATCCTCGTGTAACTTTTTCTCAACAACTTGTTGTGGTTCTGAACTTTGAAGTTTACATGAAGGGGACTGGTGTGTAAACCTTGGTGATCGACGGAACAAAGTTGAAGCTTTAGCTGTTTTATCAATATTCAACGGTTCACACAACTCCTCTTGTGACTGGCAGAAACCGATAGTAGATTTCCCTTTCTTGTTAACATTACTTTGAACATTAACCGACCGTTTTCCCAAGGCAGTTTCTAATTTTACAACAACTGCCCACAATTCATCTTCAGATTCAAATGACTTGCCATTTAGCTTAGACCATGGATTAGATTTCTGACTGTCATGTTCATCTGAATTAGAAACTGCTTCCTTTTCTTTATCTTTTTCAGTGTCATCTGTTGGTTGTGATGAAGGACAGCATGCACCAAGAGCTTCATCCATTAAAGCTAGATGTTGTAAAAGTTTAGAGTCAGGGTGAACAACTTTGGATGCTTCCAAAGAATTTGTGAACATTGCATAAGAATTTGCAAGAATAGTTGCATATTCTGCCAGAACCTTGATAGCATTTATCTGCTTAGTATCAGTCTGACCAGCCTTTGAGGAAGCCTTGATTCATCACCGGACTCTGTTTTTGCTTTGATTAGAATACTCAGGCACTGCTGATGGAACAATGAAACTTATCTCCTTAACTACACCCTTGACAATCCGAGGAAGAACAGCTCCTGTTCCAAACCCATCTTGCATCTCATTCTTAAGCCTCTCTGAAATTTTAACTTTTGTCCAATTTGCTAGCGTGGGGAAGACACGAGGAACTGAGAAAAACTTGTAGCACACCCTATCTAAATAATAAAAGACAAAAACCATGATGGGACCTCCAAACCAATCATTCTTCGAACTTCTCCACGAGTCAACACTTTCAATAAACTGTTTTTACGGTAAACCCACTCCCGGTTTAACGTTTGAACAGATGAAACATCCTTAAGACATTTCAGGACTCGAAGACTTGCAAGGGTCCCCTTTACACCCATAAGAAAAGTAGAAACAACAAATACAATGAAGTTTCTTTTAAACTGCTCCCCGCCCTCCTTTTGCGTGATAAGCAGACTAAGGATGTCCTTAGTCTCCATTGTGCCCGGTTCTTTATCAAATTGTTTCATCCAACTACTCTTCAACTCAAGAAAATCCTTATCTTTATCATTTAATGAAGCTATTTGGACTTCATTTCCACTGATTGGAATACCGGTCGTCAAATGAATATCTTCATCTGTTATATGAAACTGACCTTTCATATAAGAGCAAGACGCAGAATTAAAACGGGTAACAAGCCAATGACCAAGAGCACCCGGCGCCATATCTGTCTTGAGAGTGAGAAGGCCACCAAATCCCATGTCTTTAATATCAGATACTTGTTTCTCACTTAAATCACTGTTGATAAATGACATCAGCATTTTAGGAGACATACGAGTACGTAGAAAACAAAGGCCACCACCATCATCATCATTTCTCTTCCTTTTAGTAGTTCTCTTACATAGTTTTACCTCAGTAATAGCTTGTTCTTTGCTTGTACTCGCACCATGATTGCTGATCGTTAAATCCATCATTTCTGTATATGTAAAACAAGAGATTAGTGTTGTAGGAAAGTGTATGGGAATGCCCAAAGTCGTGAACCCGACAACTACTTTCTTTACCTTGTATGTAGCTTCCCTAAGATGTGTAACTAGCAGCTCAAAACAATGTATATACCTTCAAACAGATAAAACAAGGTAAAAGCTAAATAACCAAGTTTATCTTCTATCTCCATATTATATTGCTTTATCTTGTAGTTGTATTAAGACAATGTATGTAGCTGATCAAATATGTGTGTCTAGCAGTTTAGAAAAGTGTATGTAACTGCCAAAAGTCGTGTATCTCAGAACTAAGAACAGTGTATGTAGCAGACTGAAGATGTGTAACTAGTGACTCCACAAAGTGTATGTATCTTAAAACAGATCAACAGGGTAAAGGATATCTAGCCAACTTTGTCTTGAAGGTCTATATCTATTAGATAAAAAACAGTGTATGTAAATGCCCAAAGTCGTGTAACTAGCAGCTCAAAACAGTGTATATATCTTGAAAAAAATAAACAGAGTAAAGGCTATCTAGCCAAGGTTATCTTCTATCTCCAGATTATATTGCGTTATCTTGTAGTTGTGTAGCTAGCACATTCAAACAGTGTATGTAGCTGATTAAATATGTGTGTCTAGCAGTTTAGAAAAGTGTATGTACCGCCAAAAGTCATGTATCTCGGAACTAAGGTAAGTCTATCTAGTGGCAAAACAAAGTGTATGTAGCGGCCCAAGATGTGTAACTAGTGACTTCACAAAGTGTATGTATCTTAAAACAAATCAATAGATAAAAGGTTATCTAGCCAACTTTATCTTATGGGTGTGTATCTCGCGGATCTAAAACAAAGCAATGCAATCGATTAAAGATGTGTACCTAGTTATTAACTAAAGCGGAACTCGTTAGTAATGGAGAGGGGAGAAAGTGTATCTAGCTAGGTGAAGGTGTGTGTCTAGCAACATCAAAAAAGTGTATCTAGTTAAGAGCGGCATAATACAAAAAGAAAAGTAGGGGGCAGGGTATCCTAAAAAAAGTAACAAAATAAAATTGTAACAACAGAAGGAAGTATAACAGATGTAAACGTCAATGAAAACTCATAAGTAAAGAACATTGCATTTGGAAATACATAACATATTCATAGAAAAAGTGAACCATTCCATATTGAAAATAAAGTACAGGGTTTACATGAAATTTAATATTATCCAAAATGTTAAACTAAGAAGGTTGACAGTACATCAGATTATAATTAATAAACAACTAGACAGCTACCTAAAGGGCCACGTTAAAACCTTAACATGCAAAACCCTAATTACAAAAAGTGGGAACACATGAGCTATATATACAACATCAAAGGTAAATCAAGAAAGGATATGTTGTCACGAGTGACTAGTAAGTCCGCAGCAATGCCAATGGCTCTATCTCGTTCCTCACTAGAAGCAGCTAAATCATGCAACGACTCATTCACTTTGGCGCGTGCAACATCATCAAGAACATTAAGATGAGTACTCTGAGATGGATTTTTTGCTTGTTGAAAATGCACTAAGAATTTGGCAATCATATCCTCCGTTAAGAAACATTTGCATGTTTGGAAGACTATTCTAGGACCCCTACGAATAATGCGAACACCATTCACATCATTTATGTCTACAGTAAGCCAATAAGCCATGCAAACACCAGGTGCACTTGGGTGTATCAGAAACAGTTGAGCCCAATTTTGACATACGAGCGCCATATGTGCTTTATCTTCATGAAGATCAATTTTAGAGAAGATTTTATGCATAAGATCTTGATTATTAAACACAGAATCATATGCTTGATAGTGACGGCCAGTCACTATAACGTCCTTTAACGGAGAAAAACAGAAACCCATAGCTGATTGTTTCTCACTGACATAAAGGACACGAAACGACTGTTGATCCTCATCAAGAAGATTGACAACACAACCATTGCACCAAGTTGGCATACTTGGATATGAGACAACTGAAAATAGAACTATTAGTGACACAAAAAATTACGAAAATGTGTGTAAGCGACGAATATAAAAAAAAGGACTAAAAAGTGTATATAGCCACCTAAATGTGTGTTTCTAGAAGCATTTCAAATTGTATCTAGCTACCCAAACAAAAGTTAACAGGGGTGTATCTAGCTTGAGAATTGAGTGTATATACCTATGTGAAGGATTGTATCTAGGTTGAGCAAATAAAATGCAGGGTTTGTATATAGACGACGCTTTTGGTTTTGGTTCATTGAGTCAAAGGTAAATTACATTGTCCATGTTGGCCAATATTTTCTCACAACAGATAGGAATACAAAAAACAAATGAAAAAAGAAAAGTAAGGCAAAAATCAACATTGTAAACAAATGTCTAACAATGACAAAGTAAAGTGTATATAGCCAGCTGAAGGTGTGTTTCTAAAAGCATTTCAAACTGTATCTACGTACCCCAAGACAAAAATACAGAGAATGAGATGAAATCTGAGGAAATATACAAGTTAATAGGATGTATCTAGCATAACGAATGAGTGTATATGACAACATAAAGGATTCTATGTAGCTTGACAAGATAAACTCAGGCTTTCACTACCTAGGTTCCAGACAATCAGATTTCGAAAAATAATCGGAACTAAAATTGTATCGACAAATGCACAGCAATAAAGGATTGAACAGTTGTACCAACTAATAGCTTGTGAAAATGAAAATTTAACATTATTATAGTAATAAAAAAGGGAAAAATAATCACAACTGCAGTTGAACATTAAAATCGGGAAAAATTAGGGTTGCAAAAGGGGGAAACATACAGTAAGGATCGAAGAAAGATATGTCGTCACCGTCGCAGAGCAGACGTAGAGCCGTCACCGTCGCAGAGAAGACGAAGATCCGTCGTCGTCGTCGTCGTTAGTTATGAGAGAGAGTGAGAGTGAGTTTTAGTGGGAGAAAGGAAAATGACGGGAGTGTCTAAATCTGATTGAGTAAGGGGTTGGGATTTTTAGTTCGCACCGAACTTGCACAGGATCCTATTTCTATATATATATATATAGGTAGGATCCGGTGAGAACGACCACTCGGTGAGAACGGTGAGAACGAGTATCTATCCACGCCAATTACTAACATTAACAACAAACCAGACTCGTTGTTTGATCGACGCGAGCTCGGTTCCCAATGTGTCGATTATGGAGTTTGAGCTTGAATTGTGGCGTTTCGATTGCATGAATCGACTCAATATGATGGCAATACTCCAGTTGGTCTATGTCTAACCGTCTTCGACGGCCTGGAATGTTGTTTTCTCTAGATTCGGATGCAATGGGAGCCACTTAAAGAGGTAGTTACGGATGAATTTGAAGAACAAGCTTTGGCTGATGGTGGAGGGCCCCATTAATATAAATCTTACCTAAATAGATAATTTGGAATCTTAATCCTGGCTAATGGACCTACCTTTTAGCATTAAATATGGTGATGGTGAATTAACAGATGGATGGATCTCTTACTTCACTTCCAGAGTAAAGATGGAAATGAAACGGTTTTGACCTGAATTTGTTCCATCTGATCTCGTGTTGTATGTGCAATGTGATTTTAGGATTTAATTCGTGCGTTTCTGTTTGTGTATGCGTGAGCTTGATTAGTGGGTGGTTATAATATAACACAAAATCTCATTAAAGACGGGTAATATTCGTCACAAGTTTATGACGGATACGGTTTACTCTCATAAAATGTCCATTGAAAGGTGAGTGGGAAGCACAGGGGGGTGCCCCACCTTGTCCCCTCTCCCTTTTTGTGAGAGGTCACAAGCTTGTGACGGGATTAGTCCGTCACAAGTAAGACTAGCTGATAATATAATATCCGCTTGTAATTTATTTGAAATATTAAAAATATTACTCCCTCCTATTCTACATAAGTGTCTCATTGTTAATTTCCGTCTATTCACAATAATGTCCCATTGTCTATTTTTGGTAAATTTTTATACTTATTTTAATCATTTCAACCCCACAACAATACCCACCTCAACACAAAACAATACTTATTTTAATCACTCCAGTCACAATAATACCCACAATACTTTTCTCTCTCTCTCTCTCTACAATTATCTCACTCCACCACAATACTTTACATTATTTAACTTCTTTCCTTAATCCCCGTGCCAAGCCCACAATGAGACTATTATCCAGAATAAGAGGGAGTATTAGATACGTTAATTATGATATTAGATACATTAAATACATCTCGTAAAAAGCGTATCTAGGATATAAAAAAGTGTATCTATATACTTAAAAAGTGTATATAGATTTCAGGTAAAATGTGCATCTAGGATAGAAAAAAAGTGTATTTACCTTCTTAAAAAGTGTATATAGAATTCAGGTAAAAAACATACCTAGGATATTTTAAAGTGAATCTGAGCTTTGGAAAAAAAAAGTGTTCCTAGTATATATATTTCAATGTATATAGTGCGTTCTCACCGAGTGGTCGTTCTCACCGGATCCTATATCTATATATATATAGTTGAGATCTTGTGAGTTTGGTTCCCTATGGTGAGTTTGTACTCACAAATTTGCACCGTTGAATGTGATGAAATCAACGGCTTGCATTAATTACCATAACTAAAAGCCAAAAAAATAGACCCCACGCTAAAAAAAGAAGCCCAAAACTAAACAAAATTGCTATATCACGCCCCCTGTTTTACTTGTTACGCCCCCTACTTTTTCATTTATTCCTATTTTACCCTTGGAGTATGTAACTAATTAAAGTAAAAAAATATTTCCCGTTTTTTAGTTTATGATTTTCAGAGACGGGTTTTACAAAATTATAATCGGAGACGTTTTTTAAATTATTGTTTTATAATTATTTGATTTTGGTAATATATTTTACAATAACTAATAATTATAGGGTGGTGCTCATTCATGGACACGTTTTACTCTTTCATGGACGTAAATGACCATAATACCCCTTTTATTTAAATGATTTTCGTTCTAATACCCTTCTTTCATTCTCCCTCTCTATCTTCTTCATCTACTCTTTTCTCACTCTAACTACCACCATCCAACCACCACTACCCGTCAGCCACCACCCTCACTGCCGCCTCCCTTGCGCCCCCGGTTGGTCTTGACGACCTCCTAAGAGCGGCCATCAGACGGTTTCACAGATCCGCCTCTCGCTACATATATCCCCTTCCCTAACACCATTGAAACATCATGTGCTACCACCGAGACGACGAATCATGAATAACACTTCCGGAGCACCCGAAACTGTACTCATCGTCCACCCCTTACCATACCACCACAAAACAATTAACAAAATTGAAAAAAAAAAGGAAAAAGAAAAAACGAATCACTTGAACTACAATGGCTGAACACTACTCTTGGATATACGGCTTAATTTTTTACTGATTTGTAACTCAAAATCCTCAGTGTATTAGTACATACTTCATGATAAACCAGTAAATCTAATTTATTGATAACGGTTTAAACAAACCCTAATTTAATTAATGTAAATCAATTTCTTATTTTAATATAATAAAATTAATAAAATTGAGAATTAGAATTATTACTTGATCGATACGAGAATTAGCATTCACAATTGTGTAATTTGACGGATTTGATTAATGTTGTGGATTTGATTAATTTTGTAAGGGGGAGAGTTAGAGAGAGTTTTTTTTGTCTTGTTTCTAGGTAAAGGACATAGTGGGGAAAAATAATGAAAAAAGTCCATGAAAAGAGTAAAACCTGTTCATGAATGAGCAACTACTTTACTATAATTATATTATAGTAAATGATTTTTGTTGAACTTTTCATTTTTGATTTAATTATCGCTTTGTCGTAACTGAGTTTGGGGCAATTTTTAGAGTAATTAATTTAATATGTACCCGGTCTTAAAAAGACGTATTTTCCACCAACTATTGCATTTAATTAAAATTTCACTATTCAAAAAAAAAAAAAAAAGTGGCCTTGTCTTGTGAATTACAAGACGCGGCCATGGCGGTGTCATGTGAATTACAAGACGGTGCCATGGCCATGTCGTGTGGTTTACACGACAGAACCATGGGTGTGTCATGTGGTTTACATGACAGGTCCATGGCCATGTCTTGTAAGCCACATGACAGTGCCATGGCCGTCTCTTGTAATTCACACATGTCCTTGGTCATGTCTTATAATCCACATGACGGGTCCTTGGCTGTGTCTTGTAAGCTACATGACGAGGCCAATTTTCGTATTTTTTTAAATCGTGTTATGTGTGCCGCTAAATTTTATTTTATTTTTTAAATCTTGTAATCATTATTCTTGAAACGATATAATTTTTTCATTCATTCATTCTAGACGATTTTTTTGTAACGATTTAATATCGTTTTGAATGAATGAGTACGATTTAATTTTATTTAATTTTGTAAAAAACCATCTCAAAAAATCATAAAATAAAAAACTAGAAATATTTTACATAACTAAATACGTAGTTTAAGGGCAAAATAGAAATAAATGAAAAAATAAGGGACGTAACAAGTAAAACAAGGGGCGTGATATAGCAAATCTCAAACTAACAAAATCTAAGACATCACTTCATCAATCATCCAATGTCATATCTCTCCTGATCATGAACGTAATGAGTTAACCAAATGTTCTCCAATCATCACTATCTTTGTACGTTCAAGGAAAAAAATATACGAGTACAATCTTAGAAAATTACGGAGTACTATTTACTAATATGCAGCATTTAAAAATTATAAATATGATATAAGGGATGTAAATAGGTTAACCTGATTAAAGTATGTAACATTATCTACTAAGAATAATGAACAATTTAAATTTTAAAGAAGTTTTCTTAAATTAGGTGTTGAAAGTCGTAAAACAAATGCTAAAAACATGAAAAGGCATATTAGAAATAGGGTTTAAAGAAAAATAGAGTAAAGTAATATTTGATTGGTAATTTATTTGGGGAAGATGAGTAAATACTGAGATACCGTAAACGTTAATATAGAGAGAATAAAGAGTCTAGAATATTATTATCAGTAATTGTTAGTAATATTTACTGCTATAATTTAGGGATTTTGATTAAGGGAGTGTTTGGTTCGCGCGTAGGTATGGGTTTAGAATCAGGAATCATACCCGGGTGGTATGGGTTTGGAACTTGATTCTTCATACCATGTGTTTGTTTCAATTTCGGGTGGAATGAGATCGAACTTCATCAAAGTTAAAAAAATCTAAAATACAACATTGAAAATAATTATTTTTGATACTAAAAAATCATGAAAATGAAGAGTTAATCAAATAAATGTAAAAAAAATTTCATTTAAATTTTTTTCATGTTTTTTGGTTTTATTACTTGATACCCATGGGTATCAATCTCATACCCACCTCCCCCCTTGGGTATGAGAAACCCATACCTCATGGGTTTGAGGAATGGGTATGAAACCCCTATTTTTGCCAAACAAACACTTGGTATGGGTTTGGCTCATTCCAAACCCATACCTCATACCTTTATGAGTTGAACCAAACACCCCCTTAAATGAGTTTTTAAGTAGTTGAGGATATTTAGGATAGGAATAACTTTTACTAATTAATTAATTTAAAAGGCATTTTGAGTGGGGTATGGAAGGATGGTGAGTAAGTAGAGGCTGGAAAATGAGAATGTTTAAGGCTCTTGTTTTATTATTTTTTATAGATTATAGATTATTATGTTATGAGATTAAGAGATCTAATCTCAGCCCTTCATTTTTGTTTATCCAATGGCTGAGATTTGTGAACACAAACTCACCATAAGAGCCAAACTCGCGAGATCTAATGACGTTTTTGTATATATGATGTTTCTGTTTTTCGAGGTAACCCTTTAACTTTAATTTTTATAAAAATATAAGTAATCAAAAACTTATCAAGATTATACCATTAAATTCTTTATAAAAACAGCTTTTATATTATTATGGTTTTTATTATTGCTTTAAGTACACTATCATGGTGTAACAAAATGTTGCTTATATCGCCGTAAGCGCTCCGGAATATATTGATTAATTAACATCATAAAATAGGCGATATAAATTTGCTACACCATATGAAAATTCCTGGGTTTGCCCCTGCTGGCTACATATGGTTTCAACTGACCTCATTTTTAGCATATAAATCATTTTTGATGTATTAATCTCACGTATCATGCATGTCTTTAATTGGGCTCGACTCGACCAACTTACATAAGCTAAGAGAAAATTTTAAATTTGGTTTATATGATTTGAAGAGTTTTAAACTTATACGCATACGTGAATCTATATCATACCTCATTTTTTAGCATATAAATCATTTTTTGATGTATTAATCTCCATATCATGCTTATCTTTAATTGAGCTCGGCTCGACCAACTTACATAAGCTAAGAAAAAATCTCAAATGGTTTATATAATTTGAAGAGTTTTAAACTTATACGCATACGTGAGTCTATATCATACCTGTCCCTTATTCAAACACTGAGTTAAATCATAATTCCATGTAATATTTGACTCGTTACATTAGTGGCGGAGCCAGGATTTGAGATTAGGGGGCGAAAGTTTTAGGGGGGGCGGATGAGTAATAATATAAGGTACACTCAAAAAAATTGGAAAATTTAACTAAAAACTTCGAATTCAACCGCAGGGGGGGGGGGGATCCCTTCTAGCTGCCCCTAATTCCACCACTGGTTACATATATTATATATAGGCCAAAGTGAAATCCAACAATGTTCGGCCGAACGTCGATATAACGCTATTTCTCTTTTTCCTAACAACAATCTAGCAAGTCCTTATGGCAGTCACACGTTTAAATGGACTCCAACTAATCATCACCATTTCACTTGGCAAAATTAACACCCCTATGAGAGAAGCTGAGATTGAGTAGTTATGCCCTCATCTAATCTCTAATCGACAAATATATGCAGATTAATATATTTTATTTAATTGACTCTCAAAAGTTGTTACTCCCTCTGTTCCAGTGATATATTTATACTTCCTTTATTTTTTCCTCTCAAAATTAAACAAAGTGTAAATATATCACTGCAGTCTGCAATAGAGGGAGTACTATTTATTTGATTTTGACGTCTATCTATATTATTAAAGGAAACTTTTTTCGAACGATTATAGAGACCCCAACTATTTGAAACTACCTAAACTAATTTTTTAATAAAAATATATCCCACAAGAATTACAAAAGATATATTGATTAATATATTTGAAGAGAAAATATATCACTTCATTGTTATAAACCAATCGTAGGATAAGTGTAGAGACAATGAACTTCTATTAACATTACCATTACCATGTAAAATTAAAATCACATCCAAACACTACTAATAACTTATTGTCCAAAAATGCAAAATATTTGGTGTATATATAGCCTGCAAAGAATCACTTCCCATTAACCTTTGGATGCCCCATCCCAATAAATTTATTTTGCATTAATTTTGTGAACCCGATACACTTTTATCCTATGAGATCTAATTTCGTGCTTTTTATTTTTATTTTACAGGAAACAATAACGAGAAGTCAATTTTTTTTTGGAAAGTCATTTGAAGACAATGAATTGATTCATTGCAACATCAACGATAAATTACTACGGACTCGGTAGTGTCTTACTATGATAATAATGATATTAATGGAAGTCATTAACTAACCTCCGTATTTAGTTTGATTGATGGTTTTGAATGTGTACTTCAAACTATATGTGGCCATTGACCTTTCTGATCTGATTAATACATACGTACGTTTCTTTACAGGACTGAAATAGTCAAGCAGTAATGCATAATATCAACAATAATTTCGTCTTCACGAGTTATACTTGTGCAACTTCACCTCTCCGCGAAGTCCGAAGGTGTTCGTCAAAATATTGGTAGCACTTGATAAATGATAAGTAAGACTTTATGAGCTCTTTAATTTTAGAGCTCCATTGCTAGCGTGTAGTTTGTGACGTACTCGGAATTTTTTAAATTTTTTAACATTGCGACTTTCGATTTTCAATATGTAAAGGATTTTTTTTAATATATTTGTTTAATCAATACATATATATAAAGCATAAACTTTTCGAGCGATATTAGAGAGTCCAACTTTTTTAAAATTTCTAACAAGAGTATATTTCGAAACAAATTTAATAAAATTATCCTAATAAATGTAGATTTCTTAATATTTTAAAAAATATCCTAATACAAGTAGATTAAATTTATATATTAGAGAGTCCAACTTTTTTAGAATTTCTAACAAGAGTAGATTTCGAAACAAATTTAATAAAATTATCCTAATAAATGTAGATTTCTTAATATTTTAATAAAATTATTCTAATACAAGTAGATTAAATTTATTTTAATAAGATTATTCTAATATAAGTAGGTGATACACAAATTACACAATGTAACCAATTATATGGTATATTAATAACATAAACATTATTCATATACTATATGTTAAATTTCATTAGTCATACTAACTGAAAAGTTTACTTAAACCTAAAAAAGGTGCTTAAAAGGTAATCGAAATTTAATTGATTAAGTAAAAAATGTTTGGCAAACTAACCGAAAGGTAGTTGTTTTTTCTGGTAAAATTATGCAAAGTAACATAATAAGTTCTCTATATTTAATATTATATATTGAAGGAATAAAAAAAAAAGGTAACTTTTTTCTCACTGACAAGCTTACAACAAAATTAAGATAAATGAAATTTTGGTCAAAAGCTTATTTCTTTGAAACAAAGCCTAAATATTAGATTTTTCATGATATCCCGACCTTCCTCACATTTAATTAATTACTTCTTGATGTTTTTTCTACCAATGTTTACTTGTTTTTGACTCTATTGTTAGGAGTGAATCTCAAGTTCTTTTTTTTTTAAATTTCATAATCTCCATTATAACTATTGGTTTAGAATAAATATTAGCAATAATTAAGCATTGTAACACAAGGTACATATATACTCCAAAATCATGAGGAATAGAATAAACAAGTAATTGGTTCAAAATAAATGTTAGCTTTCCACATAAAAGTAAAAATTATTGTTAGCTCTGCAATAAGAAAAAATAAATTTGATCAAAAAGGAAAATCTATCACAAGTGTCCAACTATATCGTATTTGTCTTGGATGTAGCGAATATATATAATTTTTTAGGCTCAAACTAAATTTTAAATCGAGCCAACCATGGGTGTTATATATGGGTAAAAATAATATCATAATTATTTGAGAAAGCTATAGAATAGACGAGTATATGACATTTAAATGGAACGAAACTATTTTAAGATCTCCCTAAGTTGAAGCGGTTATGGTTTTCTAGATTTTTACCTGTGACAAGTAGGGGCTATAATTTTTCTATTATATACGGGTAGGAGAAGGCCTATATCTGTCATGTCTTATCCCCCACATGACATCCTTGCTTTTAGGAGTCATTTTTTGTTTTCATTATGCGAGATTTGGTAGAGTATATTAGTTGGTGTAGACTTTAGGAGCAAGATTCATTATCTTTTAGGAATTTCACACTAAATGCATTACTTCATCCTTTTCACAATGATCTTCCATATTGCTTCTACACAATCGTCAATGCGGAAATTTGACCATGATTTTCGACATATTAATGGTCAAAGTTATAAAAGTTGACCTCTAAGAAACAAGGTGGAAGATGTTTAAGAAGGGAAGGGAGTATGATTTTTTTAATATAACTCCTCTACCAAGTGTGGTATGCCAGTTATGTTGTTGAGGAATGAACATTAACTCTGTAAGAAGATTATCTAACGGAATCTGGCTTATTATCAATCGCCTTGGAAAATTCATAGTAGAAGGGAAGATACTTACAGATTCAAAAGTCGGCAAAAGGTACTATATAGTAATGACTTCCTCGAATACAAAAATTCCTTTCGTTCATAAGGAGAGACAATATACGTTGAGACCATGCTACGTAGACGTGACAAATAGATAAGGTCGACCCAAACTTGACCCAATTAAATCTGGTGTCGTGTCCGTGTTGATCCAGTTACATTAAAGGGTCATCAAGCCTCAATCCTAACCCGTTAATTTCGTGGCATGTTTTTGTGTCATGTCAATATTTGGAAAGTGCAGGTTTATTTATGTGAGGATCAAGAAAAGTTGGGATTAATTTAGTAAATAGGTTATTCGTGTTGGGTTCATGTGTAGAGTTCTCAACCCAAGCCTAGCCCAATTAAATCTCGTGTCGTGTTCGTGTCGACCCACTTGCATAGATGGCCGGGTCATTAAATGTCAACCCAAACTCGTTAATTTCATGTCGGATTCATGTCGTATTTTCGTGTCGTGTTATTATTTGTCGGCTCTAATGCTACGCCATGACAATAAACAAGAGTTAGGGACAGTCACTAAATCATGTTTAAAAACCAGTTCATATTAATGGCTAGCTTTATGTAGAAACATCAAGAATAACGTCGTCCGAGAGATTAAGGTTCTACATCGATGATAGAGACCAAATGTATCAAGGCCACAAGAAGGACATCGTTTAGAGAGAATTTTTCACAATTTACCAAATTAAGATGTCGTATTATATATTTTGCATGAAGTTTTTAAGGATAAGTAGTCAAAGACTATTTCGGTTAAAAATTGATGGTGCTAAAATAATAAGAACAGTAACTCTATAATCCAACTATATCTTTGAATGTTAGTATACAACTAATTTAGTTAAATATCAAACGCTACAACACTTTCGTTGCATTTTTAATTTGTTATAGGAGCTGATGATTAATCTGCCCTCATATAAATCACCCCCGAAATTTTGTTTGCTCCCATTTTTAGCATAGTTTGACTTTATGTAAATTTTAATAGTTATTTATCACCAGACTATGGTAACGTAAAATCACGTTTTCAGCGATGCCATAAAATATTTACTACTAACTGACATTATATATTATACTAACTTGATAACCCAACTATTTTTTTAAAAAAAAATGACATAAACTACTAACTGATATTATCACAGATTATACTACTAGGTGCCCGTGCATTCTATGTAATAGAATAATCAGAGGTATTTTGATTGTGTTTAAAGACTACTAATTCTATTGGAATTCAGTTCGGATTCGATTTTGCGAGATGTTTATGAGGAGTAAATACTCTTAATTGTAAATAGTCAAGGTAAAATTATGTTGTAAGAGATCTAACATTTCTCTCGCACTAAATATATGTAATTATGATACTTGCTATTTTTTTGTAACATCATTGAGTTTTACGTAATTGTAAAATAATTTGCAAAACTCATAAAGACATGTCTTCGTTATTAAGGGTTCATATTGGCGAGCTCCACCATGTTTATAAAAAGAGCGTTTTGTATTTAATTAAAAACTGATTGTGCCTGTAGGCTGTAACAATGAAAAAGCTAGCTACATACTAAGTACAATATGTTGGAGCTTGTGTCCTCCACAAATTAGTGTGATAACATTTGTAAATCTCTTACAGGTTCACAAGAGTATACTTCGTATATTTAATCAGTTGCTTAACGTTTACCTAATAACGGTTGGCTTGCTAGAAAGTTTGACGTTATTATCATACAGATGGCGGTGATCAACTGGTCCCTAAAGGTCACACCTATAGGATGTGTTTGACAAATGTGGTTATAGAAATATAATCACATTGATGCCCAATATGACTAAAAAGTTAGTCAATGTGTTGATGAGGTAATTATTTAATGAAAATTAAATAATATTAGTTGAGACGAATTAATCATCAATTAAATAAATTAAATATAATAAGTTATATTTAATTAAATGTATATAATGTTAGCTTGGACGAATTAATCTGTTAATTCGTAATTAAATATAATCAGTTATATTTAATATCAACAAGATGAATGTGTCATAGTGGTAATAGTGAGGGTACATAAACCAAGAGGTATTGGGTTTGATCCTCACTAGATGACAATTCAACACATATTATATATTTTTGGAAAGACCAAAAATAAGGAGCTGATAGTCCTTATTTCGGTCTGATGGCCGAAAATTAGGAAAGTATTATTCTTTCTTAATTAACTCGATAATTCGGTCAGTATAAAAAGAAAGGGAGAGAATTATTTTGATATTGTTCTTAGGCCAATTTTACTAGGACTGAAGGTTAATTCTAAATCCTTATACTTTGTTTATGTATTTTGTTTATGACCTTTAATCATCATTGTTAAATTCGTTATAATCCTTCTAGTTTAAGGGAAGTATACAGATTATTTCCCCACAAGTGGTATCAGAGCACTAGGCCACGATTTTAATCTTGACGATTTTCATAAATTTGTATGTGAACAATAGGATTTTCGAAAAAAGAAAAAAATTTTAGGGTTTCGAATTTTTTTTGTGGTTCGAAATTTTTTTTTTTTTTTTGCCTTTTTTTTGCCGTTTTTTTTCTTTCAGTTTGATGATATTTTTCCATTCTATTTTTCAGATTATAGTTTATAATCAGTTAAAATTATCATATGAAGAATTGGTAGTTTTTGATTTAATGCAGATTAAGTTAAAATTAAATGGGATCGTCATGTTTATGATAAAAAGATTATTTTTGCTATATAGTTTTTGGCATATAAATTAATCATGTATATTAATTCATATGCTAATCATGTTCTAATAGCAAAGGTAAACAATTTAGTCATCAAATTTTGTTTTAGGGCATATTGCCGCAAAAGAAAAAAAAAAGGAAGGACGGTTCTAGGGTTTGCCGTAGAGAAAAAAAAATTAATTTTGTTTTTTTTGGTAAACCGAGAAAGAGAAAAAAAACAGGAAAGTTTTGTTTTCTTGTTTTTTTTTTTTTGCCATATTGCTGAAAAAAAAATATGGTAAGTTTTTTTTGTTTTTTCCTAAATTGCCAAAAAAAAACAAAAAAAGGGAAGGCTGTTTTTTTTTCGGCCGTGTAGGAGCTGAAATAATAAAAAAAAAAATTGTTTTGTTGTTTATTTTCAGCCGAGACCAATTTTAATTGGTTTTTATTTTTTTTTATTTTGGCCAATTAGTTATTGTGAATCGGTTCCCAATTTAAAGATACCAAGTTATTTTAAAGCGGTTTAAAATTTAGACGGATAGAATTCATATTACAAGTTTAATATGGATTAAGTATGAAATTAATGTGATTAAATTGCGGAATTGTCACTTAATTTAATTTAAATAGGTGGTTTGGATAAATTAATCAACATAATTAATGTATTGTGTTATGTATGTTTAATTTATTTTAGTTGATGCTTTGAATTTTGTTGAATGAATCGAATGAATGAATTTTATTTACGTATTTATTTTTGCAATCGGTTGTAATTTGTAATACTTAGTGTGGCCTTAGTCAAATTATGTTTTCGTAATGAAGGAAACATGATTTCTTATGTAATTATGAGATCTCGAATCTCCTTTATTTTAATTTTGGATTTTTGAAATTAGAATGTAATTAATAGGTCAATTATGTAATTTTATTTATTGTAATTTCAAAGAAGACTAAAGATGGAGATTGAAGCTCACTCCCGCTACATGGATCAAGATGGAACATCAAGACAAGGTTCTCGGGTCCAAGATGGATTCCAAACTTGTATTTATTGTTCATTTTGATAGGATAGGCCACACTAGGACTTTTACTGTTTTTACGTTTTTTCATTCTTATTGCTTTTCATTCACATGTTAGTTTATGCATCATATTCCACCTAAAACCAAACCACCTACTACTAAAATGCATGAAAATTGACTCATATAGGTTGTATGTTAGTTTTCATGGACATGCAGATGTCACAGTCTATAAGCCATCACCTTAGTTTATTCATTCTCGCATGCTAGTTTTTAGTTCACTTAAAATGAATTAAAATAAAATTGATGGGATCTTCCTCTAAGACGGAAATTGAGATTAGTCTTTATAAGGGCAAACATCTATGAATCCCTTCTTCGTCGCTAGGCCTAATATGACCCCTTCTACGTTGGGTAAGTAGTTGTGTTGACTTAGTTTAGCTCAACAACATAGTCCGAAGAGTTTCTCGTGATTGTGATGGACTAAAGATAGAATTTACAGAAATTTATCGACCAATAATTCTAACGGTAGAATTAGCTAAAAGGTTAGCTTATCAATTTGCAGAGAATTGAGTCTTGGCACTACTACAGATACAGGCTATAACAACGGTCAAAAACCGTTGTTATATAAAAAAAGCGGACGTTGTTAAAGCGTCCGTTGTAGAAGGTTTTAACAACGGTTAGTTTTCTTAAGGAAACCGTTGTTAAAACTATTAACAATGGTTTTATGTATAAAAACCCGTTGTGGAAAGTGTGACTCAATTTTGGGGGGAAAGTTATAACAACGGGTTTTAATATACAAAACCGTTGTTATAACTAAAGACAACGGGTTGTTTTAAAATAACCGTTGTTGTTTGTTCTTAAAAAATAAAAAAATTAAATTAAATATTACTAGATGCATGCATAATTACGGCCTGTTAGAATTCCGATGCATGCATTATTACTGACATCACTGTACATATGAACGGATAATATGGAATGAGAAGGGTTAGTAATAAGATTTGAAGCAGCATTATTGAGAGATATGATGATGATTATGGCACAACTTCCTAACATATATATTAATTAAAAAGCAACTCAACCCACACATTGCTTAGTA
Organism: Silene latifolia; assembly: GCF_048544455.1. NCBI lineage: Eukaryota > Viridiplantae > Streptophyta > Magnoliopsida > Caryophyllales > Caryophyllaceae > Silene > Silene latifolia. Next base: position 387,769,442 of record NC_133538.1, read on the forward strand.
TAAATACATTGCATATCTCAACTAACATTTCCATTATCTCAATATATTCATCTCCAAACCCTAACTGCTAAAACAAACTCTACTTAATCTTTCAAAACAAACTCAAAAAACTCCAACAAAATGAATGATTTCATCCTTAAGACTCTTACCATGATCGAGAACAACAACAACTTCATCCGCCGGTTCCTCCATATTGAGGAAAGTTTCAGGAGCTACCTTGCGGATGCTCGATCCGCACTAAAGCACGCCAAAGAAGATGGCTTGACGGAACAGCAGCAGTTGCAGTTATATGACGATATAGCAACTGCTGAACGGAACCTCCAAATAGCCAAGGAGGAGAGGACGGATACGATAGAGCAGAATAAGATCCTCTATGAAAATATAAGAATTGCATTTTTACATATGTAATTTTTTTTTTAATTTATGTATTTATAAATTAATATATATATATATATATTAATTATGTTTATCTTACTTCTTCATCTTGCTTCTTCATTGTTTTACTAACTAATTATGCGAACAATACTTAAACAAATAACATAATGGTCGATACAAACACATACATGCAAAAGAAATAAATAGAAAAAGAAAATAATGACGATGAAACTAACAAAAGGACGGTGAGATTTACCTGATAAATACAGAAACGTAATAGACGATGAAATCACAAAGTGTGGCGAGAAGATAAAGCGACGATGAGAAAGAGAGAAAGAGAGAAAGAGAGAAAGAGAGAAAGAGAGAAAGAGAGTGTGTATGTGTTTTGTGTTTGTTTTTCTGATGTGTTTGTGTTTGTGTATTAATAAGGGTTGTGTTTTGTGGCTGCAGCAGACTTCTGTTTGTGTGGTTTATAGTATGGAAGGTATTGACAACGGTTATTAAACAACAACCGTTGTGAAATATGTTTTAACAACGGTTGTAAAAAACACCCGTTGTTAAATAAGTTTTAACAACGGTTTTCAAAAATAACCGTTGTTATTACTTTTCACTAACTTTGCGCCAATTTTGCGCCAAATTATTAACAACGGTTGTGCATGTGTGACCCGTTGTTAAAACTAATAACAACGGTTTTTATAACCATACCCGTTGTAATTTATTTTAGTAAAATTCGCGCCATACATTCTACAACGTCTATTGTGATTTTCGTGAATGATCGTTGTTAAAGGGGCGTTGTAGTTGCCTAGATTTGTAGTAGTGTAGGGTCATTTATATAATTCTTGAGGGAGGTCAATTGTATAAATGTTTTGAGTCTTCGCGTTATGACATTAGTTCATTAGACTTAAAATCAAAACGATGCACATGCTTATTATTTTTATTCTTCGTTCGCAGTGTAGAACACGTTTATTATCAATAATACTGTTACAACAAATGGCTGGAAATAACGCAATCCCAATGCCTAGTGCCACACTAGATCGTTCATCCTGGCTAAAAGTGTTCATGGACCAAATGAATCAGTCCACGCGACTGAAGAATGATGGGTCCAACTTTACGGACTGGGAGGCGGCACTACGCAATGCTGCCATTGCTGACGGTAAGCTCAGGTATTTAACTGAGCCAATACCGGTCAACCCAGGCCCAAATGCAGGAGTCAACGAGTCACTCGCTTATAGTGATTTCGTTATGGAAGCGGGTGCGATAAAGAACGTACTCATCTTTGCAATGGAAACCAATTTGCAGAGACGCTTCATTGCCCAAAGTGCAAACAAGATTTTCACCACGCTCACTAACGAGTTCTTAAAGGCACCGAGAATCGTTATATATGAGCATACCTGTCGCTTCTTTGATGCGAAACTCCAGAAGGGCCAACCAGTTAGCCCACACATTCTTCACATGATTGAGAATGTCGAGAAGCTAGAGACACTGAATTGTAGAATCAGTGAGAGCATTGTCATTGACCGAATGCTTCATTCTCTTCACGATGGTTTTGCCCTTTTCAGGGCGAACTACTACATGAATGACTTGAAAAAGAGTCCTCATGAGCTACACTCCCTTCTCGTACAGATCGAGAAGGATATGAAATTGAGTGGGAGCATGAAGCAGGATGTTCTCACGATTCACAACAAGAGTAAAGGTAAGGGCAAGACTCATGGCGACCTAGCTGTAGGTAAGCCAAAGTTCAAGAAGCCAGGAAACGGTAAGAGTGCGCCTGGTGAGACTAGTGGCTCACAGGGCAAGACAAAGAGCAAGGGCGGTGACATAGAGTGCCACCATTGTCACAAGACTGGACATTGGAGGAGGAACTGTCCCGTCTACCATGAGGACATCAAGGCAGGCCGCGTCGTTCCTGTTGGTATGTCATCTTATATTCATATGATTGAGATTAACCATGCAAGTTTCGGAACTTGGGTACTAGATACTGGTTGTGGTTCTCATCTGTGTAATCATTTGCAGGGCCTAAAGAACATCATACCTCTCGAAAAAGGTGATGTGGACCTGCGAGTCGGGAATGGAGCACGAGTTGCTGCTGCCTCGAAGGGAACATATATGTAATCCAACTCCCTAGTGGTTTTGAGTTATCTTAAAATAACTGTTACTATGTACCCAGTTTATCTAAGAATATTATTTTTGTTTCCGTACTTGCTAAAGACGGTTTTACATTTTCAATAAAGGATAATAGTTGTATTTTCTCTTTTAATGAAATGATTTATGGCAAAGCAGTTTCCATGAATGGAATTTATATCTTAGATCAAGCCACGGAAATATTACACATGAATAATAAGAAATTAAAGGTTGGTGACAAAGATCAAACCTATCTATGGCATTGTCGAATGGGACACATAAATGAGAAACGCGTGAAAAAACTCGTCGATAATGGGACTATTCCCGCATTCGATTTTTCTACATATGGCACGTGTGAATCATGTCTCATTGGCAAGATGACTCGAATTTCCTTCAAAGGTGTTGGAATGCGCGCTAGTGACCTATTAGGACTCATACATATGGACGTATGTGGACCTATGTGGACCTATGTCAATTACCGCTAGAGATGGCTATAGATATTTTATCACTTCACGGACGATTTGAGTAGATACGGATATGTCTACTTAATGAAGCATAAAAGTGAGTCCTTTGAGAAATTCAAGGAATACCAGAATGGGGTACAGAACCAACTGGGTAGAAAGATTAAAGCACTCCGTTCAGATCGGGGTGGCGAATATCTTTCAAATGAGTTTGATCAACACCTGAAAGACTGTGGAATCGTTTTGCAGTTAACTCCACCTAGAACACCTCAATTGAATGGTGTGTCTGAACGGAGAAATCGAAACTTACTTGATATGGTTCGATCCATGATGAGTCACACGGTAGTGCCTGATTCATTATGGGGTTATGCTCTTTTGTCAGCAGCTCTTATACTTAACCGAAGTCCGTCTAAAGCTGTCGACAAGACTCCATATGAAATGTGTAAGGGAACGGTCCCTAACTTGTCCTTTATTTGGGTTGGGGCTGTGAGGCTTATGTCAAGTGGAGACACGAGGATAAGCTCGGCCCGCGATCGGTCAAGACATACTTTATAGGTTATCCAAAAGGAACATTTGGTCATTACTTCTATTCGCCTACCGAACATCGAGTTTTTGTTGCGGCTAGTGCACGTTATTAGAAAAAGAATTTCTCGAGAACAAGACGAGTAATAGAACCTTCGAGCTGTCGGAGATTCCAGAACCAACGACCGAGGAACGGATGGAGGAAGTGTTTCCTCCAACTGATGATACGGTTAATATTCCTGAGGAACCTAGGAGGTCGGGTAGAGACTCTCATCCTCCGGACAGATACATTGGTATGGTCGAGAAGAATGACGTTTTACTTCTAGAAAGTAATGAACCCGCAACCTATAGAGGTGCTATGGCCTGTTCCGACTCAAAGCTATGGCTCGAAGCCATGCAATCCGAGATGGACTCCATGTATGAGAATAACGAATGGAATCTAGTTGATTTACTTAATATGGTAAAACCTCTACGGTGCAAATGGCTTTACAAAATAAAGCGTTCTGTAGACGCGCAACCAGATACCTATAAGGCACGACTTGTGGCAAACGGTTTCACTCAAGTGCAAGGATTGCATTATGATGAGATTTTTGCACCTGTAGTCATGCTACGTTCCATTAAGATAATCTTAGCGATTGCCGCATTTCATGATTATGAGATTTGGCAAATGGATGTGAAAACCGCCTTCTTAAACGGTTATTTGGAGGAAGAGTTGTACATGGTGCAACCTGAAGGTTTCATAGATCCTGAGCATCCTAAGAAAGTATGAAAGTTTAAGCGTTCCATTTACGGACTTAAGCAAGCTTCTCGGAGTTGGAATCATCGTTTCGACCAAGTGATAAAAGAGTATGGTTTCACTCGATCGGTCTAGGAACCATGCTTATATATCAAGTCGAGTGGGAGCAAGATTGTATTCTTGATATTGTATGTCGATGACATACTCTTGATTGGGAATGACATTCCTCTCCTTTCTTCGGTTAAAGAGTGGTTGAAGAACCATTTCCAGATGAAAGATCTGGGTGAGGCACAACGCATTTTGGGAATCCTTATCTACCGAGATAGATCACGACGGACTTTATCACTTAGTCAGGAGTCTTATTTGGATAAGGTTCTTGAGAGGTTCAGCATGACCAACTCCAAGAAGGGGAACCTTCCTATGACGACGGGATGCGCTTGAGCAAGTCTCGATCACCCATGACGCCTGAAGGGATTGAGCGCATGAGTCGTGTTCCTTATTCATCTGCAATAGGATCGATCATGTATGCCATGATATGCACACGTCCAGACGTGGCATATGCATTGAGTATGACGAGTCGGTACCAAAAGACTCCAGGTGAAACACACTGGATAGTAGTCAAAAATATCCTCAAGTACCTACGGAGGACTAAGGATTGGGTATTGACTTATGGAGGCGATACTAAGCTATGCCCAACCGGTTACGCAGATGCTAGCTTCCAAACGGATCGAGATGATTCAAAATCTCAGTCCGGGTTCGTCTTCACTCTTAATAGTGCTGCGGTCACCGAAAGAGTTCCAAACAGAGTTGTAGCAGATTCTACTATCAATCCGAGTACTATGCCGCTTCGGAGGCAGAAAGGAAGCGATATGGATGCGTCAATTCTTACAAGGGCTTTCGGTAGTTCCTAGTTCGAATGACCCGATCACCATCTATTGTGACAATAGAGGTGCCATCTTCCAGGCTAAGGAGCCAAAGTCTAGCAACAAATCTAGACATGTATTTCGGAAAGCTCACCTGATCCGTGATTACGTGGAGCAAGAAGAGATAGTGATTGACAAGATTGCGACGGATGATAACATCGCGGATCCTCTCACCAAACCGTTGAATTATAATAAGCATGTAGGGCATGTTAACTCCATGGGAATTAAACATGTTCCTGAGTTGTAGTACTTGATTATGGATTTGATACATTATCTTTTTCATATACTATTTATAACTTCATCGTTTTATATATATAATATTTTGTTTTTCATGTGGATTGTACTGACAACATTGAACGCCACAAAGTAAACTGAATTACATTATATTTGTTTTGGTCCGTAATCCCCAATGTGAGCTGATAACTCCGGCTATTATATTGTGCAGTCGATTGATGGTGGGTTCAACGAGCCATAAGTTAAACGGTTGACTAATCGATCACAGATACGAGATTATGACGATACCTCGTAGGACAACTTTTTGTGACAACGTAATGGAGTCCTAAATGTTTAATAACATTCGGTGCCGGGTCGTGGATAGGACATCCATTGTATTCCTAGAGTCGATTCTTTTGACTATTAACTGTCTCTTGAGATTAAGGCAGTTTTTGGGTGACTTTGGTTTATTTCTCACGGCCTACCGTAACTGGGGCTAAGTAGATTTTTTTTGGGTCATTTCATACTGTGCTTACATCTGCAGGATTCGAGTTGAGGAAAATATCCAACCCTTATCAGGTATAGTTATTTCTCAGGGCCACTCGAGGAGTTGTAACTGAAATGCATGGCCATGCTCGAATGTTGATTCGTTTATCAGTTAAGTTACTCTCTAGTCGGGGAAACCACTCTTGATATTGATCGCTTGTAAAATACGACCTTTGTTAATTCGGATTTGCAAATTGGTTTACATTGAGTGGGAGAAATTTTATAGGATATGAGAATCGGTTATCGCACATACACTTGTGAGGACAAGTGGGAGTTTGTTGAAGCTTGTGTCCTCCACAAATTAGTGTGATAACATTTGTAAATCTCTTACAGGTTCACAAGGGTATACTTCGTATATTTACTCAGTTGATTAACGTTTACCTAATAACGGTTGGCTTGCTAGAAAGTTTGACGTTATTATCATACAGATGACGGTGATCAACTGGTCCCTAAAGGTCACACCTATAGGATGTGTTTGAGAAATGTGGTTATAGAAATATAATCACATTGATGCCCAATATGACTAAAAAGTTAGTCAATGTGTTGATGAGATAATTATTTAATGAAAATTAAATAATATTAGTTGAGACGAATTAATCAATCAATTCGTAAATTAAATATAATAAGTTATATTTAATTAAATGTATATAATGTTAGCTTGGACGAATTAATCTGTTAATTCGTAATTAAATATAATCAGTTATATTTAATATCAACAAGATGAATGTGTCATAGTGGTAATAGTGAAGGTACATAAACCAAGAGGTCTTGGGTTCGATCCTCACTAGATGACAATTCAACACATATTATATATTTTTGGAAAGACCAAAAATAAGGAGCTGATAGTCCTTATTTCGGTCTGATGGCCGAAAATTAGGAAAGTATTATTCTTTCCTAATTAACTCGATAATTCGGTCAGTATAAAAAGAAAGGGAGAGAATTATTTCTACCCTAATGCTTTTTCTTGACCTTGCCTCCTCTCTCTCATCACAAAACACAAAAAAACTAAATTTTACAGAAAATTTTAGATCGATTTCTAACATAATCAAAGGGCATATCTCAGATCGTCTTGGGTGCAACTAATAAGCGAATATCAATTTTGATATTGTTCTTAGGCCAATTTTGCTAGGACCGAAGGTTAATTCTAAATCCTTATACTTTGTTTATGTATTTTGTTTATGATCTTTAATCATCATTGTTAAATTCGTTATAATCCTTCTAGTTTAAGGGAAGTATACAGATTATTTCCCACACAATAACTATGTCACTTGATGTTATATTAATCGATGACAAAACTTTTATGTTAAAAGCACTAATACTTCATAGGTTATCATCTACACCAATTACATAATTTTTTTTTTATCAATGACAATATAGTAGGACTTTTTTTTATCAACTTAAGAATATATTTTTACAGATAATCCTAATGGAAGACCCGTGAATCGCACGGGCTTTCCAACTAGTATATTATTATTTGTGAATGGTGTGTATTAGTGTTTAATATATGTGGTGCCGCGATTATAAAAACTACATATTGATGTTTAATTTGCATGGTTAACAGTTGCTTATTCCTGCTATCTCTTTAGTCTTGATAGAGAAGATCATTGATGATGTCTATTATTTCTCTAATAACGACGGATATGTCCGTCACAAATGAGAATTTGTGATAAATATTAGGAGAATGTTGTTGTTAATCAATTTGAGGATCCTAAATAAAAAAGGACGTCTTAGTACTACTCCATTATTCTCTTTTTTGTAACACTTGTGTTTTCTCGAGACGGAAATTTGAATGTATTTTCCGGTAAAGCTGCATATTACATCGTTGTGAACTAATGATGATGATTCCAACCGCGAAACTAGCTTGCAGGGCATTATTCTACCATCACGAGAATATAATTAGTGTGTAACATTATTATTTTTGTTGTTCTTTTGTTTCTTTACAGATTTAGTTTGTAATAAGACTTTAGATATATTTAATTTAATACTCCTATAAAATATACACGATGTGAAAAAGATCAACTTAGAAAAATGTTCAAAAAAAAATACCAACACTTTTAACAGACATTTAGGCTTAAATTCTAAGACCTAAGAAGACAATTTTAAAACCACTACTATTTAAAGTTTAATTAGGACTCGAGATAATTATTATGCGAGTGAAAAAAACTTTCAAAAAGCAACATTACTTTAAATCCACAAGTGACTTTGAACTATTCGATATTATGATGTATTAACTTAAGCTATAGTCGAAACAATGAGGTTTCCTTTTGATCTCTATTATGTGTCCTGAATTTCAATTCAAGCATGAGTTTTACTTTAACTACGATGAGAACTTTAGACTTCAAATAAAGAGAGGAGGAGGGAATTGTAATTTATAAATTATGTTTGTTAAAAAGTGGTCATAATTGATTCTCATGTACATAGTGTATTTCTATTTATGGTTGACCATTTGTTCTTTCGACATTTACGCAGAACTACATGCCAAATAGGTTTATTAAGGAGACGAGGTATTGAAAACTTTACAAATGAAAAAGATAGCAACGTGCCAGCATGTATCAAGTTTTCAAATGTTATGTACTATCGGGTGATACCGTAATATATACACACACGTTTCTTCAAGAAGTTTTTTTCGAGCGATTATAAAGAGTTCAGCTTTTATACACTACTACAATTCTAAGCTAGGAGAACGGTCACTAACCGTTCTTAAAACACCTTTCAACCGTGCTGTGGCCAAGCGTTCTCTTTGACATAAGAGAACGGTTAACACGAAGTCAAACCGGTCTCTTTGTAACTACAACGAGAACGGTTCTATACTACAACCGTGCTATTATCATATTAGAAAGAGAACGGTTACATATGGACCCGTTTTCTTTGTAAAGACAGAAAAAGCGCCAATTTGGTAAAATGAAATTTGGCGCCGCGCCAGTTATTTTTTTCAAATTTGGCGCCATTATAGTATTTGAGGTTCAAGGAGAACGTGTATTGCATGAACCGTTCTCTTTGATTTTTTTATTTTTTTTTAAATATTTTTTTTCGAAACCCCTACACGATTAAATCGTATAGCTTATAGGAATTCTATATATACGTGCAATTCAGAAACTTCACAGCATGTATTACGGAACAAAAACCAAACTTTTTTATTTAATTTGAATTCATGACTATAATTCCTTACAAAAATTGACAAAATCCTATCCAAGTGCAAAAATAAGTATACGTATAAATATCGAAAAAAATGTATAAATAAAAATCTTTCAATCCGCATCACTTATTCCTATCCAAGTGCAAAAATAACTATAAGTAACTGGTAATCATCGTCTTCATCCACCATTACTTGTCGGCTTAAAATTGAGTGTGAATTCAGCCCAAATATTTCGCACCTCGTCAATTTGCTCAACCGTATATGTCATTGGGGCGGCTAACATGAACTGTATATATACACCCAAAACTTCAGTTAATACTAGCTTGTTACGTAAAATAATTACCAAGACGGAAAGAATAAAACAAAGAGATGAAAATGATTGAAATGATAAGGAAAAATACATACATTATGGGCGACATTAACATATCTTGCTTTGATAAGCTCCAACATATATCGACAAACATAATATCCGCATAATACGGTCCCAACCGGCTGCCGAGGACACTAAATTAAAAAACCACAATGAGTTGATGAGTTCTTTGCAAGTACATGATCAAAAGTTCAAGAAAATGTCAGAAAATCCAAGAGAAGGACGCTTTTCCAATCAAGTCTAATTCAAGGCATATAAGTTTCAAATACCAACAGTGGAAGAAAAAGGTTCCAGTAGAGATTTGGTATTGCAAGAGATTTGGTCATATGGAAAAGGAGTGCAGACAAAAGCAAAAAATGAGACCAAGACACAAGCAAGCCAACTTCTCAAGTATGAAAAACTTCCCACAAAGAACAACGTAATCATAGACTTGATTTGTAACTAAAATTATACTCCCTCGAGTCCCTCCATTTGATTGGATTCACTAGCTTTCTGCAAATACATGGGGGAAATTTCGGAAATGCAAAGTGAATCCAAATACAGAGAGGGATTTACTAAAAACAAATTCATATGAAGTTGTGAGCTACAATAGCCATTTCTGGTTTCAATTGAAGTAAAAATGGCTTTAGTATTGCTAGCCTAATACTTATACGCATCAAGAATTCAAGATTTATAATTAAAATAACTAGAATGAGCGATTCAGTTCCCTTCACCTACCAAACAAACTAAAAATTTAATAATGCAACCATCTCCATCGCCAGGATCCCTACTTTTTATCATTATACACTTGTGCAACAAAAGGACATATTCCAATTCACCTGAAATTTAAATTTGAGAAACCCAGTTTGTAGAACATCGAACAATAAGATTGAACTAATCAAATGAACTTATATAGAAACAACAATGGGGCTCTGAATATAATCAATCAACTGTGCGGCTCATGTTGTGGTATAGTCAATAAATAAATATGCACATTATAGAAGATATACCTTAATAATTTTCCAAGAAAGCGGTTTTGCGTCGAACCCGACAAGTGGATCAACTGAGTTTCTTTTCTCGAATGCTCTGTATTTCAATTAACTAAAATAAGTACTTACTTCAAACATAATTCAAACCACAATAAGTAGTGTCTCAACCATTTTCTAACCTAGTAATTGTGTCCACGAAAAATCGGCGAGGCTCCGTATATGCAGCAGGATCACACCAATACACAATAAGTAGTGTCTCAACCATGATTGTAAAAAATGAAGGAGGAAAATACATTTCGAATTGGCAAAGAGAAGTGACAATCAGATTTTGCAATTCATCTAACTCTGCAGAATCAATAACTTTGTTGCATATGGCATTGAAGAAAAAACAGAACCTAGTTATGGCATATCGAACCTTTTTAGGTAAAATGGAACGAATGGGCACTGCTATTAACTATTGCATCAAAACATGACAATCGTGAGACTTTAGACCACTCACCGAGATCTCGCATTGACACGAGGCTACTAATATTTGAAGAATATCCCTCAGGCACTTTAACACTATGCAAACACTCACAAAACTCTATTTTTTCCTTTTTGGAGAGTGTATGGGCAAATGAGGAGGCAAATAAATCCGTACTCCCTCCTCTTGCAGGCCAACTCCGGTTATTACACTTCTTTTTCTTTGCTTTTTCTAGCTGATAATATGAAGGTTGTTAATCAAAGTTCGAACATCCAGGATAGGTTGGAAAAAAGTTAGAGATCCCACACATACCGCTCTTTCAAAGACTTCTCGATGACCTCAAGTTCAAAGCATAATTGACAACCATTTTAGGTTCTACCAAAACAAGAAGGTATGTAAGTCAAACAATAGCAACAAGTAGTCAGCAGATGAGCAGTTGAATGAAGTCAATGAACAAAATCATGCAACTAGAAAAAGAAATGACATTGACGAAGAAACTAAGTCGGACTAGTTCCAAAGCAGTATGAAAGACTCATTCGAACGAAGAATGCCATTTCGAATTTCGACTTCAGCAGCTTTCCCATTCCATCTGAAACAAAACCAACGAATATGAATGATCAGCAAGAATATACTAAATAAACTTAAGATACTTTAGAAAGACTCTTCCCGATACCGGTCTTTATGGTCAGCCTTTCTAAAGATGAAAACCCGATTGATTAATGAAAAACAAGAGTCAATATAGGGTTATAGCTCTTCTAACATATCATTCACCGTGTAATAAGCCATGTTCTTATCCCTTAGGAATTAATTACAAGCAACACTCAATCTACATAGACACTACTTCCACCGTCTTTATCATATCAAACTATTATAGTTTGCCTAAAAAGAAGCTGTATAAATACATTTGTCACTCCTGCCTAAATCCTAATACATCAGCTATATATTTTCATAGATTTTACTATAGACTCTCACACAGCTCGTTGAAGACTGTCAAGACTCTAAACAAAGGAGAAAAAGAAAGACAAAAAGAAAACATTACTAAACAGAGACGGAACGAAAGAAAACATTACTGGGACAAGTAAGCATAAGACATACTTTACACTTTTCCAGGTCATCCTTGGTCTTCTCAAGACTGATGAAGGGAAGCAAACAAGTTAGTGCGTTAACGACATAAAAACAATTCAACTGAGCAAATTCTTTAGACAAAATTACCTCTCACGAAGGGACAATATCATTCTCGTTGCCACACCAGGAGCCATCTCTTCCAATTCAGATTTTGCCTAAACAGAAGATACAAATAATTTACACAAAGAAACTAAAGATTCAAAACACTCACTCGAAAAAAGATAGGTGCCTTTGTAGATGAAGAGCACTACTATTATGGAGGTAGCTCATAATAACGAACCAACTTGCACATACCTCACCACTAGCATCAAAGTCACGTCACCAACTCCCACCCCAACTAACATCACTTCCCCGCCAAAAGTCCAAACACGACTTAGAAACTTGCCTATTACTCCATGTAGTACAGCTTTGTCACTAAACAAAACATCTGGAAATCAGTGGCGTTGGGGTTACAATCAGAAGTCATATTCCCTCTAACTCAACACATTCTTTACGTTTTATTAAAATAATTCTCACGAAAGAATAAAAATTTATTATTAACCTAAATGTTAGTCATTGAGCCAGCAAGCTGCCTAATAAATCCATTCCCTACCACAAGTTCTTAATTCAGCTTTATAGACTAAGACTATCTATGTAAAACAATGGCAATTAACAACCACACAATTTGCACCGGTAAGTACTCTCAAATGCCAACAATGGCTCAAAATCTAAATGTAATTAAGATTCTAGACGATTTGCAATACAAAGTACAGGTCTCAAGCAAAAGCATATAGTCCACAACTACAAACTATAGGGTAAAAAAGACAGTACTTAATGCAAATAGAGACCTTTTTCGACCCAAAAATATCGTCTTCTTCATCATCAAGCTCCCCAAAGCTCCGCTTACTCCCTAAAACACAAAAACAAACACTTCATTCATCAAACATATAAAACCCCACATAAACATTACCAATTGAATAACTAATCAGCTAAAAAAACAAAACCTGAGCGTCGATTGCTATTATTTTCAATGAAATCGGCCCCAAAATCATCATCCTAAATCGAACAACGCCAAATTAGATAAATTCAATCGCAAATGCCAAAAACAAAACAATAATAAATGCAATCAAAATAAACAAACACGAATTGCTAGCCCTCTAGTTCCGCCACTGACAAACAATAGAATGAAAGAAAATTACGTCGTCGAGATTAGAATGATTCGCCATTGAAAGAGGATTGAGAGTAAAACGAAACCCTAACGAATAGCTGGATGTTCGAACTTTGATTACAACCTTCATATTGGCCAATTATAAGGAAGAAATTGAGAGTGACGATTGGATTGGAATGACGGGAAGAAGAGCGAGGTTTTTTCTTTTGTAATTGAGAGGGTTTTTTCTTTTTTTGAGGGCAAGACAGACAGCAGCCTACGGGCCTTTCTTTTACATCTAGTCCGGTTTTGTCATTGGGCCGTTCTCTTTGTTGTATCAATGAGAACGGTTTCATGACTTAACCGTTCTCTTTATAATATTAAGACGGTTCGTCAAACTAACCGTTCTCGTTGTTAATCTACCAGCACGGTTGGAATCAATCACCGTTCTCTTGTGAAGTCATATTTGCGCGCCCATAACAAAAATAAGCAAGAGAACGGTTCCGTTATCGACCGTTCTTTAAGTGGCGTTCTTATAGCTTAGAATTGTAGTAGTGATAAAACGCTTTTTATTTAAGAAATTATTTAAATAAGCAACAACAGTGAATTCTTATCTAAATGTGAATTCTTATGTTAAATGTACGAAGATACTAAATCCCATGCAAATTGTACTAATTCTCCTTATCCCTCATACATGCTTGGCTTTCAAAATGTTGACCAAGGATTTAGGGATAGATAAATACAAACTAATATACTCTTTACGTTTAAGTGTTTCTTTCTAAGAGGGATATTAGGTTTATCAAAATGTTCATACGTCTTAAGGTAAATGAGGATGAGTAAAAGAAGGACAACTACATCTACGATCAATAGCGGAGTTGGATTCGAGAACAACGAGGTCCACAATTATGAAAATAAGAATGAAAAAAGGCTTTGTAAAGGCTAAAACTCGGGTCCTCGATCACTTTTAAACATGGACCAATTACAAGCATAATGTAATTAAGTTTAATATAAACGGTGAGGCGAGAAGGAATTATATTTAAGCTGTTATAAGTTTAGTTCAAATTTTATAAGTTCAGTTATGAAAAGTAAGCTCAATTCATACCTACTTTTCTATAAGCTAAGCTCATATATGTCCAGTCCAGTTTCTATAAGTTTCGTTTAGAAAAATTCAGCTCCTTTTGATTTAGTTCGACTTTTATATATTCAGTTCAGAAAAGGTAAACCCCTATAAGTTCAGTTCACTTCATTAAAATTCAGTTCAGAAAAGGTAAACCCCTATAAGTTCAGATCAATTCATTAAAATTAATCATAAGATATTACAAATTGGCCCGGGCATCGCCCGAGCATTAAATCTAGTATAATAATAAAAGTGGTGGTTTTTATGTCACGGTTACTTAAAAAATAATCTTTGGCTAAAATAATGACGAAAAATGAAATTAGTTATTACCTTATTCCATGAGATAATTGTTGTTATTAGTATCATGCATTTTCGTTTATCTCATCTTATCTTTATAAAAGCAAGATCATTTATCCAGTGAAGGGTCTTCATTTCTAGTTGATATTGCTCAGGTCATGCTATGCTGACATAACTGTGGGCCCTTTAGCTTTTCTTGATTTTTTTTTTCTCAAGTTAGTTACACAAGTATAATCTTTTCCTGGGAAAAAAGAATCACATATGGAAGATTTAATTATTTTTTAAAATTTTCAATCCAACAAAATGTTAAAAAAAATTCACTTTTCTTAGGTTAAAAAATTACCAGTTTGACAAAAAATTCAAAATGGGAAATAAAACTGATCACCTCTATATGAAGGAGGAAATTCAGTCGTCTTGCCCAAAAAATGGGACGCGTACACACGAAAACAGTGAAGAAATCATCACTCCAAGTAATAGAAAAGTACTACTTGAAAATGACACTAGACTTCCACACGAACAAGAAAGTCCTTGAAGAAGAAGCAATCATCACTCCAAAGAGAAGATAAATTATACGAGTAATATATAATTTCATAACATAATATTTCTTTACAAAAACAAAGTCGTTTGAATTATTCTGCAAAAATATAGAATTTTGGAGCATATGAAAAATAAAGTCAGATAAAAAAAATCAATACATCATCCTATGTCATCTTACTCAAATTATTATAAACAAAACGCGGGTGAATTCTTTTATTCTAAATCCAAAAATTACATCTAAAACTTTTAAAAGTCATAAAGCTCAACATGCAAAACATTAAAAAAAAGGTTAGTAATTTGTTTGATGATAAAAAGAATTCAGAAAAATGAGGAACTTAAAAAAAAAATTCTGAAACCGACTACGAGTACTAGACTTGGAAATTGTTAGATAACTACATGCATAACAAAAACAAACTCAATTGATCGGATTATAACAACAATTAACACACTAAAATTACATGATATTTCGATCAATTTATCCGGTAAGCAAAGGCAGATGTGAGATGGAGAGCGTCAGAGCGATGATAAATTTTTAAGGGAATTCGGAGAGATGGAGAAAACTAGAGAGGCATAAAGGTAGTCAGGTAATATTGCACTGTTGCAGCGAAATTAAGAGAGTTGGGGTATGAAAAGGGTTGGTCTGATGGTAATTATAATGGGCTTTAAGCCTTTAATAATATCCAAATTCAATTTGTTGATCAACTATTAAACATTTCAATTATTCAACTCCATAAATATGTACTTCGTATAATATCTTTAAGTTCTCAACTAATGTTCCAAATAATTCATTTTTTACTTTTTTGTACAATTAATCTCAGTTAATACGGTTTTAACTTAAGACATCGATAAAATGTCAATTATCATAAAAGTGACTATTTAACGATAAAAAAAAAAGTTCAAACTAGAATTCTCACCTTTAACAATAAACTAACGGTAATATTTTATCAACAAAAGTTCACATTTTATCCGTCTTAATTTCAGACTTCAGACATCCAAAATGAGAATTGCGATTTTGGTAATGGGCGTGTTTTACTTTTACTTTTTACAACACAAATACTATTATACTCCAGTTGTATAATGAACATAATTTTTTACTGGCCCATTCTTTACAATATATATTGAACCCACCAGTATTATAGAGATTACAAGTATTTTTGACGGGTAAGCGACAGCACATACGAACACAAATATTAAAGATATATGTCAAATGGGTTGATCTAGGCTTGGGTCCTGAGTATGGTCATACAAGTCATCAATTCGTATACAGGTTGGGTTACACATGTAAAGGACCGATCAAGGACTTGATAGGTATAAGAAATAGTAGATGAAGTCATGAACATTTACGTTACCAATTTTAAAATGAGATTTTTTTATTTAATATTTTTATATGAGACCTATCTTTTTAAATTAGTACGGAGTAATCTATCTATATAAACTTATAAAACAATAACCATACCACGTCATACCATACACGTGTCTTGCTCTCATGAATTTTTTTCCCGCCTACTCCAAAAGCCCTAAACGAATGCTCCTATTGTTCATTCGCAGTAGCCGTCATCTTTATATACAAACTTACGCTACTTTTATAAATTGCTTTTCATATGTTTCATCCAGAAATTTCCTATTTACATGTTCTCATATCACAAATTATTTTTCCCCCAAAGGAAATTCGACCTCTACTCTAATTCGCAATGAGAATTATTAAATGTTCCACCCAAAATCTGCTAATTAAAAGGTGATCTTTTCAATTTATTAAGTTATGATCTTTGTCTATTTCTAGATTTAAATTTTGCGTGTTTTCAATTTATTAAAAGGTGATCTTTTCAATTCGCAGTAAGGCAGACTATGCCTAAATTGCAACATGCCTATCATCTTTAGATATGAATTTATCGAGATTTAGATTTTATGACATATAACAATTACATGTTTGGTCGTAAGTTCTTTCAATATTTTTTGATGTAATGTAATTTGCTGTTCCTATTATTTGTTGCTCAATTCAAGTATTTGATTCAAGTATTTATAAAGATGTTGGTATTGTGCTCAACCTAATCAACTTCTTTATGTTAATCCATTCATTTCAATTACTGAATTGATTTCATCAGCGAATTCAATTTCGAAGTAGTTGACCGACTTTCATCAACAGGATCAGTTTTGAAGTACTTGGCCTCTTAGTTTTTTTCCCAAATATCATCACTTTATAATTTGAAGGAAATTGACGGTTTAATGTGTTAGTTCGATGAGTTTGTTATATGTTTACTATGTGACATAATTATATAGTGGGCTTTGTTGATGTTTGTCGTTTATGTTCTGATTCGTTCATCATGAATTTTGTTTGATTTTGGAATTGCAGGGGTATGTTTCAGTTTTTCTATGGTGATCCTGAATCAGAAAGGTGAATTCTCTATTAGTTTAACAAAGGCTGTTTTTCCCTAAATTTATTGGTCGTACTGTTGTCAAGTTTAGTTATCTCATCCAAAGTTCAATTTTGTTATTCTGCACCAAGGTATGTGTGTTTTGATTAGTGATATTTTTATATTACTCATTCTATACTTCCGTTTAGATTTATGACAGAGTTTTTGCGCTACAACATGCTATATATCCATAGACAAAAGGTTTGAAACAGTTATTGATACCTTGAATTTGGACACCAAGTCACTGATTATACTCTGTACTTTCTAATATAGCTTACTTTTGATTTGCAGGATGTAGAAATTCAAAGATGTCGGGAATTTGTTATTGCTAATTACAGTAATTAGCCATGTTATGTCGTTGGGGTATGTCTAAACTCCTAATAATGATTATGCGTTATCCTAAACAAAGTTACCCCGTGTTGTCTTACTCGTGAGTTTCTTGAATCATGATGACAGGTGCTCGAACTTTGCATCTCTTTGAGAGAAATTTTCAAGGGCGTATACATGATATAACCAGGTGTGTATAACCAGGTGCTCGAACTTTGCATCTATTAATTTTTATCTATTTACTCGTGATTATATTATTTAGTCATATAGGAGATTAGGAGGCATCCAGGACTCCTTATTTTGATACCATATTTTGGTGCTGTTTGGCCTTACTTGTGTGAAAGAGCTTCTCCTTTTTAGAAGGAGTTTTTTCACAAGCTACTTTTTGAAAAAAATTTATTTGTTTGGCCATACTTTTGTAATAGCTACTTCTTATCAAATTTATATGTTTTGCCTAACTTTCCATCTAATTTTTTTTTTAAAATACTCGTTTTGTTTGTAGGATCATTATTTGAATAAAACAAATTTTTAAAAATTTACTGTAATCACTCGAGAATTGTACTTAAAACATATGATTACTCTTCAAAATAGTTTTATACACCTTTGTCGAATCAAAATTACGCCGATAAATAGTTGGAGTTGATGATTGATTACATGCTACTTTAATGGTGTGTATGTGAGAGAGACAAAGGATTGTGCAGAAGAGAGTAAATGAAAACACCAATAACACGGCATATAAAGGGGTAAAGATTTTATAGAGGCAAAAAAAAAAAAAAAAAAAATTTGGCGCAAAACATTTGGATTTTTTGGTGCTTCCTTGAAAAGTAGAATGAGAAGTAGAAAATTGTTACTTCTACTTTTTGGGGCCTAGAATGAGTTTTTGACTTTTCAAAAGTAGTTTTACATTTGTATAAATTATACTGTTTGACATGGCTTCTCCTTTTCCAGTTAGAAAAGTACTTAAAAAGCTTGGCCAAACAGGCCCTTTATAAAACAATTTCATTATGAAATCCAAAAGTGTGGTTGCGCATGCGCTCCTTGAAAGTAGAGGATTTGATTGTGGACCGTAGAACTTATCATTTATCAATTTACTCAGTAGGTTTTTTTACAATTCTTTCAATTATTTACTGCTAAACATCTATGTTATGATAAGTGTCACGAGAGTAATTTTGTTGGTTGGTCTTTCTTAATTTGTCATCCAAGGATCACAAGTTTGTGAAATTCTTGGTTCCCATCTCTCTTATGCGTCAGAAATTCCTCTTTTTCATTCCCTTATCATTTCGAGCACTTATTCTTTATCCGATGTTCTCTCTTCTGCAAAATGTTTTTCATACTCATTTCCTATTAAATGTTCCATGTCTTGCATTGAAGTTCACCTCTAAAGAAGGCCAGTTTTGACATTGTTATACAGCTTTGGTAAAATCGTAAAAGTCTAATCAATTTGTTACTACTATTTATTTTAAGTTGAGTTTTATTTATGCTTATTTAATCATAATTTTTTAAATTACTTTATTATCTCTTTTGCTGACATTTCTTTTTGCTTGGGTCCAATAACTTATGTTGCATATAATTTTAACAAATTTTTGATCGCCTTAAATGAAAGAGGGTTTAACATTAGGTAGACCATATACTCCGTAGAAAATAGGGACATATAATGAGATAGAGCATTTTTTGCTTAATTTATCTTGAGCCATTGAAAATTAGCTATATTTATCTAGCTCCCCTTATTTAGTGTTGAATCAAATCTTCTATTCAAGTTGCTTTGTACGGAGACTACATCCATGTAGTTATGGTGACATATTAGTACTTTTACTTGCACTGAATGGAAACTAACATAATTTGTTTCACTCTTACTTTGACCAAAGCGTCTTGCTTGTGATGGACACTATCCATCACAAGTTGAAGACGGATAATGCCCCTCTTACAATAAGATAAGTGGGAGGGCAAGTGAGGGGAAATGGAGCACCCCATAAATAGTGTCACTTGCATATTGTGAGAGGGGCACTATCCATCTTTAACTTGTGACAGATAGTGCCCGTCTTTAATGAGAATTTGTGTACTTTGACTTTATACATAGTATTTCAGAATTAATTTTATGTAATTTCCTCTTCGTGTTCTAATTACATACGAATAGTTCATTTATGATATTTACGCTCATCATTCACATCTTTGCTAATGATCTCCTTTTATGAAATTTGAGTTTTTGGCAGTAATTAGAAGGCAATGCATCTGAAAGGATTTAAAGACAAGAAGGCAATGCATATATACCTTGATTATTGGCCCCTTGGTGCAGCATAAATACTGTCCATTGACATAGCATAATTAGGAGATTCGCAGTTTTGTGGGCGTAAATAATTGTACAAATGAAGGTTGAAGCTAAGGAGACTAAGTTAGTCTCTTTAATTATACTGTTGTGCGGAAGCGTGAATATCCCGTGTTGGGCTTCTGCTGCATATGTGTCCACAACCCATAATAGTACGATATTGTCCGCTTTGGGCCAAGCCCTCACGGATTTACTCTTGGGCTCCTTCCCAAAAGGCCTTGTACTATTATATTTTCTGGACACTTATAAAGATGATCTTCCATCTTTATTCTACCGATGTGGGACAAGGGTTTGCACCCTAACATATACTTCCTCCGTTTTTATATGATGTACTCATTTGTTGAATATATAAGTGGAGTATTTTAATAAAATGGTTACATCATATGAGAATGGAGGAAGTATATGGTTGTTTATATCATAGTTGATCTATGGTGAATTAATTATTGAGTTTTAAATTGATTCTTTACTAAACTTACATGCTTGGGCTATTTTTTTTACGTAAGTTGTTGAAATGTCGGGCATCACTTTTCAATGTTTATCTTATCTATGTATTGTCATTGATGAATCTTTTTAAAGTTTACAAAGAAGAAAATGCAACTAAACAAAATCTATGTGCGCTATGCGAGTGAATGTAGTTTGAGCGTTGGCGAAATCAATTATCGAGTTTTAAAAGTGCGGGCTATAAGCGCTCCAAAATTAATTTTATGTTCTTAATGACCTAATATAAACGCAAAAAAATTAAATCAAATAGCAATACATCGTACCTATATATTAAAATGAATTTTTTTTCGTGTTACCTTACTTATATATATATATATACTCAATGACCTAACATAGACTCAAAACAATTTAAAAAAATCTCTCATATTTTTAACTTAATTTCTTACGTCAATGCTCATTGTTATACACTTAAAATAAGATAATATTAAAACAAGAAATTACACAAGGCCTAAATATATACCCGTGCAACTTTGCACGGGTTCTAAACTAGTTTATTATATAAAATAAAATGTTATAATTTTCAGAAATATTTTCTCGGAATCATATCAACCTACATGGCCATGTTCAGACTACAACAAAGTACAAACACTCAAAACACATAAAAATATTGATCAAAACTTTCTGACGAAAAGTAAGAGCGATTGATAAACAGTTACTATCATACTTAACTCTTTTATGTGATAAATCATATAACACAAAAACCTTAATATATACAGAGTAGTAACATTTTCGTTAAAAAATAAGTAAAATCGCAATTTAGATAAAGCATGTCCGTGCAATTTGCACGGGCTTAAAACTAATACCTAAAACTAATACCTAGCTTAATTACAATGTTTAATACGCACTAAAATTTCATCTCATCATCTAAAAAAGCACATATGTTTGACCTGGGTCGCCAATCGCTATGCTTTATTACTCTATTTTATGGTTGGAGTCTATATATGGTATAGGAAATTAAAATTTGAGTATTATTAAGTAAATGTATACAAATTTCCATGCAAAGACCACCCTACAAAAAAAGCTTATAATAACTCCGATTTTTCATTTCAGTGGACTAATACTGTTAGCTATTAACCTATCCATTTTTCACATCTATGTCAACAACTTTACAAACCGATTAAACGAGAAGAAGTAATACTCCACCTTTTGTCCTTAGTTTCGTACTTTGATTGTAGTTACTATATTACACAGCACAAAAAGAAAAAATAAATCACAATCATAGGGTAACAAGTAAGATCAGTGTTCAAATAAAAATATGTTAGAAAAAATTATAATTTAGAACTTCATGTCAAAAATATTGTAATTCCTATTTGTAGTATATAGTGAAAGATCATATATCCTAAATAGACACTCTAATTAAATGTCAAATTATCTCATAATTTGTGTTTATGTGATCTATGTAACATGCATACAATATTAAAGCATATTAATATAAAAGATGAGGAAAATAATTTTCCTTACATTGAAAAATGGTATATTTGGGCACAACCAAGATCACCATCTTGGTTGTTCTTGAGCTTAAATAAATGGCAAGATCCTCCATCTTCAAGTGTCCAAGGTAGAACACCTCCTCTCTTAAGCGCCCAAGAACTAACCCCAAAATCTTACTAATATTAACTAGATATTATGTAAGATTACCATTGAAAATATGTACAAGTCTATTACTAACACTCTTAGTAATTTTATTTTGAATTATTAACATTTAATCTTTGATTTTTAGGGAGAAGAACAATGATGATTTTTCCACATGTAAGACAAGAGTGAAAAATTAGCAACACAAGTGTTGTCATCAAGAAGGGAGGACGGTTGGTAGAGGAGAAAGTGGAGTGTTTTTCTTTCTTATTTTATTCCACCCAATGCTCATGTGAATGGGTTAGAACAAAAGTAATAATGGTAAAGTAAAATGTGTAAGAGAAATGATGGTGTTTAAAGCAACACGCACACACTACCACATGCACTTACACAGTCCAAAATGACCTATTTACGGGTCTATTTTGGTTCTTACATTTATCGCACAAATACGTGTAAATTTTATTTAAACATCATTTTATGTTTAAATGCTTCCCGATTAATATCGTCTAAAGCACTCCGTAAATATACATGTACAGCTACACATATATTTTACGTACCAATACTAATCACATTGGTCAATTAGTACTAATGTAACAATTAACTACTTAATCATTAATTCCCGTCTCAAATAATTTATTATTTAATTATCGCATAATTAAATAATAATTTCCGTGCCTCGAGTTGACAACTCGGTATCTTTCTAAATTAATTAATCGACTAACTCTTAGTCAATTTATTAAGGGACTAATTAAATTGTATCTCATACAATTAATTAGTTTTCGTGTTGGGGCTCGTTCCTTTAGGTGTGACTGAAAGGGATCAGATTAACACTGTCGTCTCACGACAGTAACGTCAAACACTAGTTGGCCAACCGTTACCGATATACGTTGATCAGCTGACTAGTATTGCCAATGAATATCCTATTTATATTCCTTAATGAGATTTAATAATATTATCATGCACTATTGTGGAGGACAAATACTCCAACAATCTCCCACTTGTCCGAGACAAGTTGTGCAATGATTATAACACACAATTGTGGATAACTCCTTATCCCAACATTATCCTGCTTGTACTCTACAAGGGTGTGTTACCGATTCTCTTGTCCGTTTTAACAACAATCTCCTACTCAATGTAAGGTGTCTTTCAGGTCGCACTTGCACATGAACATATCGTGAGTGGTTTTCTCGATCGGGAGTGTGACTGCAAGACCGGAAAAATCTACCATAAATTACTTCTGAGCGTGGCCACGCATTTCTCAATTACAACTCCTTGAGTGGCCTAGAGATGTTTAAACCCAACATGGGTGGACAATTCCTGTCTGCCCTATCTATCCTTTTGCACAATACAGATCACCATGACCCAGTAGATGTCCTTTGACCTCCTTTCACGGCACGACCTAGGACAAAAACCAAAGTCACTCGGAAACTGCACAGACTCAGATAATAGTCTCTAGTTTAAAGAATCGACTCATAGGAATATCATAGAAGTCCCTGCCATGACCAGGCGTCTGTAATAGATATAAGGGACTCTATAAATGTCACTGCCTGGCAAAGTGTCCCACAGTCTGTCTATGTAAACAACTAGTCATCCTTATGACCTTATAGTGCTGAACCTACCATCAGTCGTCTTACAATCTAGTCACTCCGAGACGTCACCTCATTAAGTGACTAGGGGTTTATACAATGTTCATCCTATTCACTTGAATTGGGGTTCAACATTGTCTCCACAACCAATTCGGATAAACAAGATATTCATGTTTTCAGTCAAACTGAATAATTGAGTTCTTAAAGAGACTCAAACAATGAATGTGATCATGACTTACGTAAATATTAATACTCTATCCAATATTTACATAACAATCTTCAGCAATTAAGGTATACTCCTCAATCACATTGAGATGACATAACCATCACGTCTACCTTATGCCAACGGCTTTGGTTAGAGGATTAGCAACAGTTGCATCACTCTAATTTCCATTGCTATTTTCCTTTTGTTCTATACAATCTTTTCATCACATAGAGCCTTTCTGAGTACATGTCTAAACAAGTTTTTAGACTCTGGTTCTAAAGCCAGTCAAACACTCCCACTGTTTTCACAGTCTCTCGGGAGGCGATATTCGGCTAACAGAACTACTCTAGTTCCATTAAACTCCGGATATCAACTGTCTCTTATACAACATCAAATGTTGTAATGTACTTAGCTTTCGTTCATGATTTGTACGTATAACACTTATACATACACATCCTTTATATAACATTTTTTATGTATAACTTCTTATACATACATGTATAACTTCTTATACATATTATTCTTTATGCACATAACTCTTTTACATGCTAATCATTCCTTAACTAGGCCCATAACATCTTATAAGTATAGGAATGTTTCCGTGTAATCCTTTGACACGAAATTCATAAATTCCTCCAAACTACAAGAGTAAATTCTCAGTGCTTCTCAATTACTCAAGGATTCTCTTGATAATCATCTAGTGACACTCACTAGGAAATTATTGGTAATGACTTCTCGTATTCTCAATGATAAGTCCCGACGAGAGCAGCTTTTAGCATATTTAATAGATCCTGCAGCGGAAGCATAAGAGATCATATTATTGTTCAACAACTTGAACGAGTCAAGAATCTTATCACATAAGTCTCTTGACTAAAATGCTAATATCCATGAACATCTATCTCATTAGATCCGCTATTCTCAAGTATTCACCCGAGAATATTTCTAGTCACTAATATGTCAAACACATATTTAGACTAAGAAACTGTGGGAAATAATCTGTATACTTCCCTTATTATTAAGGATTATAACGAATATAATGATGACGATCACTAGTCATAAAATTAAAATACATAAACAAAATATAGGATTCGGAAATAACCTTCGGTCCTAACAAATACGGCCTAAGAACAATATCAAAGTAGATATTCGCCTATCAGTTGCACCCAAAACGATATGAGATATGCCCTATTAATAATGCTAGAATCGATCTAAAATTTTCTGTAAAATTTAGTTGTTTTGTGTTTTTCTTCTGATGAGAGAGGAGGCTAGGTCAAAAAAAGAATTAGGGTAGAATAATGATCTCCCTTTTTCTTCTTATGGTGACCGAAATATGGGAGTGAATTAGGGAAATATAATCTTCCCTAATTCGGCCCATATAACCGAAATAAGGAGTGTAATCTCCTTATTTTTGGTCTTTCAAAAAATGTATAAAATGTGTTAAATTGTCATCTAGCGAGGATCGAACCCATGACCTCTTGGTTTGTGTACCCTCACTATTACCACTATGACACATTCATCTTGTTGATATTAAATATAATTGATTACATTTAATTACGAATTAACAGATTAATTCGTCCAAACTAACATTACATACATT
This sequence comes from Silene latifolia, assembly GCF_048544455.1. Classification (NCBI taxonomy): domain Eukaryota; kingdom Viridiplantae; phylum Streptophyta; class Magnoliopsida; order Caryophyllales; family Caryophyllaceae; genus Silene; species Silene latifolia. The sequence continues at coordinate 387,795,000 of NC_133538.1, forward strand.
TAATTAAATATAACTTATTATATTCAATTTACGAATTGACAGTTAATTCATCTCAACTAATATTATTTAATCTTCATTAAATAATTGTCTCATCAACACATTGACTAACTGTTTAGTCATATTGGGCATCAATGTGATTATATTTCTATAACCACATTTCTCAAACACATCCTATGGGTGTGACCTTTAGGGACCAGTTGATCACCGCCATTTGTATGATAATAACGTCAAACTTTCTAGCAATTCAACCGTTATCAGGTAAACATTAATCAACTGATTAAATATACGAAGTATACCCTTGTGAACCTGTAAGAAATTTACAAATGTTATCACACTAATTTGTGGAGGACACAAGCTCCAACAAACTCCCACTTGTCCTCACAAGTGTATGTGCGATAACCGATTCTCATATCCTAAAATTTCTCCCACTCAATGTAAAACAATTTGCAAATCCGTATTCACAAAGGTTGTATTTTACAAGCGATCAATACCAAGAGTGGTTTCCCCGACTATAGAGTAACTTAACTGATAAACGAATCAACATTCGAGCATGGCCATGCATTTCAGTTACAACTCCTCAAGTGGCCCTGAGAAATAACTATACCTGATAAGGGTTGGATATTTTCCTCAACTCGAATCCTGCAGATGTAAGCACAGTATGAAATGACCCTGAAAAAATCTACTTAGCCTCCAGTTTCGGGAGACCGTGAGAAAGAAACCAAAGTCACCCAAAAACTGCCTTAATCTCAAGAGACATTCGATCGTCATAATCTCGCATCTGTGATCGATCAGTTAACCGTTTGACTTATGGCTCGTTGAACCCACCATCAGTCGACTGCACAATATAATAGCTGAAGTTATCAGCTCACATTGGCGATTACGGACCAAAACAAATATAATGTAATTCAGTTCACTTTGTGGCGTTCAATGTTGTCAGTACAATCCACATGAAAAACAAAATATTATAATAAAACGATGAAGTTATAAATAGTATATGAAAAACATAATGTATCAAATCCATAATCAAGTACTACAACTCTCGAACACGTTTAATTACCATGGAATTGACGTGCCCTACATGCTTATCATAATTCAACGGTTTAGTGAGAGAATCCGCGATGTTATCATCCGTCGCAATCATGTCTATCACTATCTCCTCTTGCTCCACGTAATCACGGATCAGGTGAGCTTTCCGAAATACATGTCTAGATTTGTTGCTAGACTTTGGCTCCTTAGCCTGGAAGATGGCACCTCTATTGTCACAATAGATGGTGATCAGGTCATTCGAACTAGGAACTACTGTAAGTCCTTGTAAGAATTGACGCATCCATATCGCTTCCTTTGCTTTGCCTTGAAGCGGCATAGTACTCGATTCGAGTAGTAGAATCTGCTACAACACTCTGTTTGGAACTCTTCCACCGACCGCAAAGACACCATTAAGAGTGAAGACGAACCCGGACTGATATTTTAAATCATCTCGATCCGTTTGGAAGTTAGCATCTGCGTAACCGATTGCGCATAGCTTAGTATCGCCTCCATAAGTCAATACCCAATCCTTAGTCCTCCGTAGGTACTTGAGGATGTTTTTGACAGCTATTCAGTGTGTTTCACCTGGAGTCTTTTGGTACCGACTCGTCATACTCAATGCATATGCCACGTCTGGACGAGTGCATATCATGGCATACATGATTGATCCTATTGCAGATGCATAAGGAACACGACTCATGCGCTCAATCCCTTCAGGCGTCGTGGGTGACTGAGATTTGCTCAATTGCATCCCAGTCGTCATTGGAAGGTTCCCCTTCTTGGAGTTGGTCATGCTAAACTTCTCAAGAATCTTATCCAAATAAGACTCCTGAGTAAGTGATAACGTCCGTCGTGATCTATCTCGGTAGATACGGATTCCCAAAATGCGTTGTGCCTCACCCAGATCTTTCATCTGGAAATGGTTCTTCAACCATTCTTTAACCGAAGATAGGAGAGGAATGTCATTCCCAATCAAGAGTATGTCATCGACATACAATATCAAGAATACAATCTTGCTCCCACTCGACTTGATATATAAGCATGGTTCCTCGACCGATCGAGTGAAGCCATACTCTTTTATCACCTGGTCGAAACGATGATTCCAACTCCGAGAAGCTTGCTTAAGTCCATAAATGGAACGCTTAAGCTTACATACTTTCTTAGGATGTTCAGGATCTATGAAACCTTCGGGTTGCACCATGTACAACTCTTCCTCCAAATAACCGTTTAAGAAGGCGGTTTTCACATCCATTTGCCAAATTTCATAATCATGAAATGCGGCAATCGCTAAGATTATCCGAATGGAACGTAGCATGACTACAGGTGCAAAAATCTCATCATAATGCAATCCGTGCACTTGAGTGAAACCTTTTGCCACAACTCGTGCCTTATAGGTATCTGGTTGCGCGTCTACAGAACGCTTTATTTTGTAAAGCCATTTGCACTGTAGAGGTTTTACCTTATTAGGTAAATCAACTAGATCCCATACGTCATTCTCATACATGGAGTCCATCTCGGATTGCATGGCTTCGAGCCATAGCTTTGAGTCGGAACAGGTCATAGCACCTTTATAGGTAACGGGTTCATTACTCTCTAGGAGTAAAACGTCATTATCCTCGACCATACCAATGTATCTGTCCGGAGGATGAGAGACTCTACCCGATCTCCTAGGTTCCTCAGGAATATTAACCGTATCATCAGTTGGAGGAACAACTTCCTCCATCTGTTCCTCGGTTGTTGGTTCTGGAATCTCCGACAGCTCGAAGGTTCTATTACTCGTCTTGTTCTCGAGAAATTCTTTCTCTAAGAACGTCGCACTAGCCGCAACAAAAACTCGATGTTCGTTAGGCGAATAGAAGTAATGACCAAATGTTCCTTTTGGATAACCTATAAAGTATGTCTTGACCGATCGCGGGCCGAGCTTATCCTCGTGTCTCCACTTGACATAAGCCTTGCAGCCCCAAACCCAAATAAAGGACAAGTTGGGTACCGTTCCCTTCCACATTTCATATGGAGTCTTGTTGACAGCTTTAGACGGACTTCGGTTAAGTATAAGAGCAGCTGACAAAAGAGCATAACCCCATAATGAATCAGGCACTACCGTGTGACTCATCATGGATCAAACCATATCAAGTAAGGTTCGATTTCTCCATTCGGACACACCATTCAACTGAGGTGTTCCAGGTATAGTTAACTGCAAAACGAATCCACAGTCTTTCAGGTGTTGATCAAACTCATTTGAAAGATATTCGCCACCCCGATCTGAACGGAGTGCTTTAACCTTTATACCCAGTTGGTTCTGTACCCTGTTCTGGTATTCCTTGAATTTCTCAAAGGACTCACTTTTATGCTTCATTAAGTAGACATAACCGTATCTACTCAAATCGTCCGTGAAAGTGATAAAATATCTATAACCATCTCTAGCGGTAATTGACATAGGTCCACAAACGTCAGTATGTATGAGTCCTAATAGGTCACTAGCGCGCATTCCAACACCTTTGAAGGAAATTCGAGTCATCTTGCCAATGAGACATGATTCACACGTGCCATATGTAGAAAAATCGAATGCGGGAATAGTCCCATTATCGACGAGTTTCTTCACGCGTTTCTCATTTATGTGTCCCATTCGACAATGCCATAGATAGGTTTGATCTTTGTCACTAACCTTTATTTTCTTATTATTCATGTGTAATACTTTTGTGGTTTGGTCTAAGATATAAATACCATTCATGGAAACTGCTTTGCCATAAATCATTTCATTGAAGGAGAAAATACAGCTATTATCCTTTATTGAAAATGCAAAACCGTCTTTAGCAAATACGGAAACAGAAATAATGTTCTTAGACAAACTGGGTACATAGTAACAGTTATTTAAAAATAACTCAAAACCACTAGGGAGTTGGATTACATATGTTCCCTTCGAGACACCAGCAACTCGTGCTCCATTCCCGACTCGCAGGTCCACATCACCTTTTTCGAGAGGTATGATGTTCTTTAGGCCCTGTAAATGATTACACAGATGAGAACCTCAACCAGTATCAAGTACCCAAGTTCCGAAACTTGCATGGTTAATCTCAATCATATGAATATAAGATGACATACCAACAGGAACGACGCGGCCTGCTTTGATGTCCTCACGGTAGACGGGACAGTTCCTCCTCCAATGTCCAGTCTTGTGACAATGGTGGCACTCTATGTCACCGCCCTTGCTCTTTGCCTTGCCCTGTGAGCCACTAGTCTCACTAGGCGCACTCTTACCGTTTCCTGGCTTCTTGAACTTTGGCTTACCTACAGCTAGGTCGCCATGAGCCTTGCCCTTACCTTTACCCTTGTTGTGAATCGTGAGAACATCCTGCTTCATGCTCCCACTCAATTTCATATCCTTCTAGGTCTGTACGAGAAGGGAGTGTAGCTTATGAGGACTCTTTTTCAAGTCATTCATGTAATAGTTCTCCCTGAAAAGGGCAAAACCATCGTAAAGAGAGTGAAGCATTCGGTCAATGACAATGCTCTCACTGATTTTACAATTCAGTGCCTCCAGCTTCTCGACATTCTCAATCATGTGAAGAATGTGTGGGCTAACCGGTTGGCCCTTCTGGAGTTTCGTATCAAAGAAGCGACATGTATGCTCATATGTAACGATTCTCGGTGCTTTTGAGAACTCGTTAGTGAGCGTAGTGAAAATCTTGTTTGCACTTTGGGCAATGAAGCGTCTCTGCAAATTGGTTTCCATTGCAAAGATGAGTACGTTCTTTATCGCACCCGCTTCCATAACGAAATCACTATAAGCGAGTGTCTCGTTGACTCTTGCATTGGGGCTTGGGTTGACCGGTATTGGCTCAGTTAAGTACTTGAGCTTACCGTCAGCAATGGCAGCATTCTATAGTGCCGCATCCCAGTCCGCAAAGTTGGACCCATCATTTTTCAGACGTGTGAACTGATTCATCTGGTCCATGAATACTTTCAGTCAGGACACGCGATCAAGTGTGGCACTAGGCATTGGGATTGCGTTATTTCCAGCCATTTCGTTGTAACAGTATTATGAAAAATAATCGTGTTCTACACTGCGAGAAGAAGAATAAAATAATAAGCATGTGCATCGTTTATATTTTTAAGTCTAATGAACTACTGTCATAACGCGAAGACTCAAAACATTTATACAATTGACCTCCCTCAAAAATTATATAAATGATCCCAAGACTCAATTCTCTGTAAATTGATAAGCTAACCTTTTAGCTAATTCTACCGTTAGAATTCTTGGTCGATAAATTTCTGTAAATTCTATCTTTAGTCCATCATAATCACAGAAACTCTTCGGACTATGATGTTGAGGTAAACTAAGTCAACACAACTACTTACCCAACGTAGAAGGGGTCATATTATGCCTACCAACGAAGAAGGGATTCATAGTTGTTTGCCCTTATAAAGACTAATCTCAATTTCGTTTTTAGAGGAAGATCCCATCATCTTTATTTTAATTCATTTTAAGTGAACTAATATCTAGCATGCGAGAATGAATAAACTAAGGTGATGGCTTAAAGACAATGACATCTGCATGTCCATGAAAACTAACATACAACCTATATGAGTCAATTTTCATGCATTTTAGTAGTAGGTGGTTTGGTTTTAGGCGGAATATGATGCATAAACTAACATGTGAATGAGAGGCAAAGAAATGAAAACGTAAAAACAGTAAAAGTCCTAGTGTGGCCTATCCTATCAAAATGAACAATAAATACAAGTTTGGAATCCATCCTTTGGACCCGAGAAGCTTGTCTTGATGTTCCATCTTGATCCATGTAGCGGGAGTGAGCTCCAATCTCCATCTTTAGTCTTCTTTTGAAAATTAATTTAATAACCTAATTAGACACGTTAGGGTACATCGACATAGCTTTAAAAATCAACTGACGATTCTGTAACTTAATTGAATGCATCTCTCTCTTTCACCTAATTTCTCGTTAGTATAAGAGTGCGTGATTAGCACCTTCTTATTAACACTCGACGAGTTAATTTAATTAGCGAACTTGACCTAATTTGACCCCTTTAGACCGTGTAGAATACACCTTGGCGCGACATCATCTCAATCTATCAACGTCGTTTCTAACTTGTTGCCTAACCCGTTTCGCAATCATCTATCTAACCTAATGAATCTAACCTAAGAATTAGGGTAGGCTAGAACGTGTAGGCCGTGTTTGGCCGTGTCCTTGTGGTCCTTTTCTCGTTATTTTCTTATCTTTATCTCGTTATTTCGTATCTTGTAATTACTTTGTTTATCGAGTCATGTTTGGTAGTTTCTTGTAATTAGTTTTACTTTTATCGAGTCAAAACCTCTTCTAAAAACCTTAGTCCTGTTTGGTTAGATGGTTGTGCCCCAATGCAAGTAAGAGCGTAGTAAATCGCATGTTGTTTAAAGTAACATGGCCCGATTTATGCTAATGCATGCTTTGGTGTGTGACCCAATGTCTAATTCGATAAGATTAAGTGAAAGCACACATTACGAGGAGTGACCCAAGGCCGTGAGTCATGTAAGCCGTGGGCCACCCCCCCCCCTTGTGCACGTTTCCCTAGGCTGAATTGGCCGTGTAATGTGTCGTGTACGGTTTTGTGTATAGCGTTGTATTTTAGATCGAGTTGTATCTTTAATTTATCGTTGTGTCGGCATGAAATGCCTGGGTTGTAATAGGATAGATCCCAACGGCTCCCCCATTCCCCCTAAGCCTTGTTTGCTTTGTTTTGTATGTAGTTAGATCAATCAACCCACATGCTAAATTACAACTTTGACAAAGTTAGTTTAGTGGCATCTAAATCGACATAGAAACTTCACATGTTAGGGTTTTGAAAACGATGTTTGCATATCATATATCGTAGTAGCTATGACCTTGTTTGAAATCCGACACTTGACTTAGTAGAGGCCGTTATTGACGGGTCAAGGTTAGGTGTCCTTATGGGCTTCCTAACACGTACCCTCACCCCTTACTCAAGATCTATGGTTTGTGGATCCGTCTAAATACCATTGGATTACGAGAGTCATTCAAATCGAGTGATATAGGGTACAAGTCTTTATCTTTAATCACTCGTAGTCGATTGGCTTTATGCTTTTCGATGAAAGGTGTAAAGTTGACTTGAACGGTTCCAAGTTCCCAAAAAACTTGGTGGCGACTCTAATTTGTCTTAATTCGATTCGAAAGAACCTCGAGTCGATTATGCCTAGTGTGGATCCCGAGGACGCAGTTCCCGAGGGCCTTGTCCACGATTTGGCGACTCACTGGGGAAAAGAGGACTAGTTACACTTTGTTTCTAGGGTCTTTTCCTCCGAGGTGAAACTTGAAAAGAAAGTATTGGAAAGTAAAACATTACTCATAGTGCTACGATTCATGCATAAACCCTTAAGGACTTTCCCGGGCCGTCCCAGCGTTTCTTTGTGATGCGTGGGGGCGTCCCCACTATGCCAGAACTTGCACATTGCTTGCTTCCGCTCCTCCTCGTCGTGGTTCTTGATGGTGGGGACGCTCTTCTAGGTACTCTACCTAAAGGCCCTTGCTCTATAAGACCCAAAAAGGATGGAGAGCATAGACCTTCTTGTAGAAGACTTGCCGAGACTTAGAGATGTCTAGGAGCATACATCCTTATAACATGAGAATGACAATGTGCGAAATGAATTTCCCGAGTCTTTTCAAATTTTCCATGTCCATTTCAAAACCGAACTTTTTAACAACTTACTTTCAAAACTAGCATGGTTTTAAAAACGCGGAATGCTGCCCAAATAGGACTAGAATTTTCGGCCAAAAATAAGCTTTTATAGCAGCATGTCTTTGCCATTTCAAATCTCATTTTCAAATCAATTATTCGTTTTTTCCAAATTCAATCCAAAATGTTTCTCGAACCTCAACCAAGCATGAAATGCGTCAAGTCGTGTCCGGGTCATGGCCGTGTTAGGCCAGGTGTGTTTCGTTCTAAGAGTCTAGAACACGACCTTGTTGGGTCACCCAAGCTCACCTCTTGGGCTTTGAGTCATGTTGGTTGACCAATTGGTCTAGGATAGTCCACAGAAACGCCCAAGCTAGGCCATTTAGGGTGTTTCACGTGAACCTAAGGACTATGTTAGTCCAATCACAGGTTTAGTCACACCGAGTCCAGTTTAGAATCGAGTTATGACAGCTTGAGTCATGTCGTTTTGTCGAGTCTAAAATGAATCGAGGTCTAAATTCAACCGTGATTCGAACCTTTTGGTTAGTCAGTCATAAGTCGAGTCTTTGTTTGAGTCAAGTTGGTGTCGTGTCCTTAAGTGTGTAGGGGCTCTTACATTTGAATATTGACTCAGTTCGGGGTTTTCTTGTAGAAAGGCCGCCAAAAACCCGACTTCAAGCAATGGAAGATGCTGTTAACAAACTCACTGAGGCCGTGAACCTCATGATGGCCAGAATGGATGTGATCGAATCCAAGCTGGGTGAAGATTCCTCTTCATCTACCCCACCTCTGACTGATCTGGAGAAACGGTTCAAGTTCATTGAGGATCGTCTGAAACTCTCCCAGGGGAAGAACATCCATTACGAAAATGCTAGGGCCTATGCCCCAATTCAGGATAAGTTGCCCACAAACATGGTACTCACCGATATCCCAAAGTTTAAGGGCACAGAAGATCCGGTCCACCATGTTAAGGCCTATAAGGGGTACTTAGCACTGAAAGGAGTACCTGCTGAAATGCTCTCTGAAATTTTCGCTCAATCTCTGGATGAACATCCGAAGGCGTGGTTCTACAATCTTGACCTTAAGAACTTCCCCACTTTCGAAGATATTACGGTGGAGTTCTGCAAGCACTATGCTGATAATGTCGAGATTCAAACCAACATAAGAACATTGGAGGAGATGACGCAGAAAGACAAAGAAGGCTTTACTGAATTCCTTGCAAGATGGCGCGCTGAAAGCATGAAATTAGCCAAGAAGCCTGACGAAGTTGAAATGGTAGATAAGTTCGTAAAGAATCTACGACCTATTTACCGCAATGCTCTGAAATACCAGAATTTTGGCTCTTTCAAAGAATTTATAAGAATCGGGATAAAGGTAGAAGATGATGTCATAAGGCGGGCCGAAAAGCCGAAAGGGTACCAAGGGGCCTCATCGTCTAAGGCCAAGGCCCCAGCAACGACCCATATTGATGAAGCCATCAATCTCTTAGAAGGGCAATCGAAGAAGCCGCAGCGCCAAGCTCCTAAGGCATTCACCGATATCGGATGTACTTATACATACGCTCTCCAAAGGCTCATAGCCCAAGGAAAGCTGAAGCCTATTGGTCCAACTCCGGACCCTCCCGCTGATCAACAAGGTAAATGGTATAAACCAAATGCCTACTGTGCCTTTCACCAAGGGAAAGGCCATGATACTGAAAGGTGCTATCGACTGAAGCACGAAATTCAAGACATGATTGAGAATGGAACACTCCCGATCCCAACTATTAAACCGAATAACATCACCAATCCATTTGGCGATCACGCCAACTTTGTTTCTGTTGAAGACAATGTCGATTATTCCCATCTTATCCGCCCGTGTCACTTGAAAGGGGTGTTTATCGGGAAAATATTTATGGATTGCTTTGAATTCTTGCCAAACCCGAAGAATGAAATTCAAGTCGGGAGTCTCGCTCTAGAATGTACTCCTCTCATTAACGAAGTTAATAAAAGACAATTCGATTCACCAACCTTCATCACTGGCGTAGATCCTCAGAGGACTACCTCAGGATGGAGGCAGACCATCAAAGGGATCAAGGACTAGAACCGAGCATCTAAGCTGACAGCTGAACAAAAGAAAGCTCAAGACCAGATTTGAAAAATTATGAGTCGGGATCTGTTTTCTTTCCTTAGTCGAGTCGAGTCTAGAACTTTCTTTTTTTTGAATTTGAGTCGTTTGTTCCGCGATGACCTAGGATGTGTCCTAGGAATCGTTTCTTCGAGTCTATTAAGCATTTCTCATTCCAATAAAAGTTGCAGTTTCGTTTCCAAATATGTCTTGTCTCCAATCCTCAATCATTCCGAAAACATGATAAAATGCACAACACACTCAAAGGCATCCCTGGGGTGGAAGTATGTCCCGTTTCAAAATGTAAGGATACTTTAGGATCTCATGTCTGTTTCCTTTACCTATTCCATGTCTGGTGGTAGAAAACCTCCATCTGAACCAATGTTTGTGACAAGCTTTTAGATGATTCTATGACAAACCCGGACTAGCTCCTTGTTTCCCCTATCGATGATGGAAGGCAAGCCTTTTCCCCAACAAAATCATCCCATCTCGAAGAGAGAAGATTTCAACTCGTTCTAACAAGGAATTGTTAGTTCCTACCCAAATTAGTTGGCGAAGCCCAGTTTTCAAGGTGTATCCATTTATGACTAAGAGAATGAATAGAAGATCATTTTCAAAGAGAGAAAAAAGATGAAAAAGATTGAAAAATGAGAAAAAGAGAAAAATTGGAAAAATGAAAAAAAAAACAAGAAAAAAAAAGAAAAAAAAAAGTGATGAAAGAAAAAGGAAAAAAGAAAAAAGATGTTGAAGTCATTGCAGAACGCTTTTGGTTGAATGTCGAAGTTACGGAAGCCAGAAGTCAAGTCAAGTACCCATAGTTGAAGTTCAATGGGCGAAGCCCAAAAGCTTAAGTAGTAACCTCTTTACCCTCTAAGTCCTTCCTGAGACAGTTACAAAGGGATGGTCGGGAATTTTGAGAATCATTCCGCTTGTGCTGTTACACCCAGCCTTTAGGGTCCAGATATGGAAATTTGAACCCACATCGATTCCCAACCCATTTGTACTCGGGTCTCATCAAACCTGAGACACCATTTCCAACCACAATGTAAGCCGTAACCCATTGGCCTTAGCACCAGAAAATGAATCTTCAGAATGACGGTCCACTATTCAAGCCTTTTGTTGCCAAGCTCCACATCCCAAAGAACCACAACCTTTTGTACCAACCCTAGACACAGGATTTAACGGTACTTTACAGGCTAGAATGAGATACGACATGATACCTTAGGTGAAACCTTTGAGTGTGTACACACAATCAAAATGCCATGTTTATGCACCAAGATCGAACTACGTCGGATTTGATTTCGCTCCACGCGAATACGTAGGCAGTCCTTCAGAATAAGGGATTCAATCCATCCATCATCCAAGTTGTCATCTTGTCGGTTTCTTACGGGTCTTAACCAAGTCCAAATGAAGCCACCTTTGTTTGAATTGGTCTTAGCACTCGATGTAGGCTAGGATAAGGATATAGGTTCAGATGAGTAGTGTCAAGTCTCGGAATGAGCTTTATCTAATGGTTTAGGCAAAGATGCTGAGTCACATAGATGTGGGTTTGTGATGGGAACAGAAAATATGAAAAACCCGCTGAAAAGAAAGAAGGCGTGGAAGAAAAATAGTAAAAGCCTGCTGAAAAGAAAGAAGGCGGTGGCAAGAAATGATGAATACTCGCTGAAAAGAAAGGAGGCGAGGAGAAGAGTGGCAGAATGTTCCCAACAAGAGTGATGTGTGATGTCCAACTGTTCTCATAAAATCAGTCTCTGGTTAGTGTCTAGGCGAAGCTAATGTTGTTGCTCCGCGAGTTTAATCCACCTTGTCCATGCCAAGTGATCTTGATTCCCATGTGCCCTTGGGATCACGCCCATGTCATACGATATCTCTGTCTCAAGTCCGATGGCCTTGTGATTCCAATTTACCATCTTTTGGCGCCAGAATGGCCAATTTACATTTCTACCCCCAACAAGTCAATAATTGAATTAAAACCCGTGCACACTTACGGTTTTATTTTACCTTTTGTTTTACGGTAGCGGGCTACGCCCACGTTATTTACGGGTCATACAGAGTGTCTGAGTCGTATTTACTGCTCACCCAACAAGGTTCGATTTCAAAAAATTTCAAAAATTCAAAATTTCAAAAACTTTTTGCGAATTATGGGATAGATGATCCAAGTAGTGGTACATTTCAAGTCAAGGTTCAAATCTCAAAATTCAAATCAAATTTTGGGTCGACGACCCAACATCCAAATGATTCGTTTCAAATTCAAATTTCGGGTCGATGGCCCAACATCATAAGGGATGTCAAATTCAAAATTTGGGGCGATGGCCCAATTATTCAAAATCTTCAACAGGTTCAAATTTAGGGTCGATGACCCAGTCTTTCAAATTCAATTTCAGGTCGACGACCCAGCATTCCAACACTTCAACTTCAAACCTCGGGTCGATAATATTCTAAGTGATTCAAAATTCGGGTCGTTCGCCCAATTATTCAAGATTTTCAACGTGTTCAATTTTCGGGTCGTTGACCCAATCGTTCAAATGATCCAATTTTAAGATCGATGATCCAAATGTGCTTATGTGATGATTATTGCTAGTACGTTTTTGTGTTTCAAATATAGCAGGATATGCTTCAACTGGGGGCTCTAAAGTCTTCGACTTTAGAGCCATTAAATCAGTAGCTCGAAGCCGTTGGCTTCAGAGACCATTATCAGGATGTAAAGGATGACATCCACCAAGAATTCAATTCAATACAAGAGTATGAAATGGAAGAATTCCGTAGCTGAAAGCAAATGATGAGAGTGGCGGCAACCTCCTCGGAAAGTCCCGTCCCATTCGGGCAAGTGTCAGCCGATGATGAATTTTGGACAAACGCCAGCAGATGATAAACTTTGGGCATGTGTCAGCAGTTGCCGAACTACGACGCGGGTTTGATTCTGTCAGAAAGGGACCTGGGGTATACTTTGACTTTCGCCTTGTCCAAGCCTCAGTCAAAGTGGGGGCTCTGTAGATACCCGTATCCGTCGATATTGGAATTTATAGAGAACCCGACAAACACCCGATGATGATAGGACACATGTATTTATTAGTTGTCATTGTCATTATTTGGGTTCGTTTTACGATGTAGAATGAGCGTTGTCGACGGAGTATTTTAATTTAAATGATATTTAAATTAAAGCTTTTTTAAAGGTGAATTCATTTTACTTTATTCGGAATTTATTTTCTCAAATTTATTTTATTGAAAATAAAATAAATATTTGATTTGAAAAATCATTTTATGAGTATATTTGATTTGAAAAATCATTTATTTTAATGTGTTAATTGATTTGAAAAATCGATTTAAAAATCGAAAAAACTCGTTTTAAACACGCGTTTTGGAGCTTGATTATAGCTCGGTTTTTGAGCCCGTTTTCTTTACGAGTTGGCACGAATCTCGAGTACACTAACCAACCTAAGCCTCTACCCATCCAACCCCAGTTCGAACCCCATAACCACGGCCCAAATCCCTTCCCAAATACTCCCCAACAGCCCGCATAAAACACAAGCAGGCCCCCTGTTTTGCGTGCTAAATCCCGAGCCCAAAACCCGCTCCAAATACCACCAAAACCCGTGCCCATTAACCCTAACCAATACCCTAGTATCCTACCCATATTACCTTAGCTTAACCATCAAGAAAATCCCTCACAAAAGCTGCTGGACAGCAGCTATGTGCAAACCGAGCCCGTCTGCCTCTCCCCTCTAAAACCCTACCTTAACTCCTTATAAATACCCCCCCTTCACCATACATTGATTCCTCTAAGTTCTCCATACATACTACCGTCATTCACAAACTTTAAACTCCAGAAACAAACCCTAATTGCCTCCCAAAAACCCTCGACAAAACTGACTTACAAACTGAGAATCAGTTTGTGTGTCCTCTTTGAAACCGTTTGTTCAACCATCAAACCTCCATTAAAATTCGAGTTTCTTGTTCCAAATTAACCACAAAACATCCATCTACATCTTAGACAAAGATTTACGAGCCAAATTTCCCTTGAGAGTACACGAATTCCCTCGAAAAACAGAGTGTTATACACTCTGTTTTCGCGGCTTTTCCTGTCTGTCCAGTTCTGTTTGTGCTCGTTTTTTGTGCCCAATATCTCAAAACGAGCAGGGATTGTTTTAAGATCTCTTTTATCCTCTCTTTCTAGTTTTCAAAACATCTTTTAAATCAAATTTTCACCGTGAAACGAGAGAGAAATCGCAGTTTGAAAGTTGCTGTCCAGATTTGCAAAAAACGTGTTGTTTGCTTTGTTTCTTCGTCGACGACGGCCTCTCGAGATAAAATATACCATCGATTACGACCAAAGACGGTGTCAACGATACATGTAGGTTGAGGGTGCATCAAATCCTCCTCTTTCTCCCTTTTATTTCGTTTTTTTATGTTTGTTTTTTACTGTTTCGTTTTATTTTGTTTATCGATTGTTATCATTAACTATGAAACTAGTTTAGTCCGAGTATGAGTTAAAGTACCACCATGAACACCCGCGTTGACTTGAGATGGGAAAGAAACCGCTACATCAGTCGGTCGTAACCCCCGTCTCATTTACATATCCTCGTGTTCAAGGTAGGGCATTAATAAAACGAATTCTAACTTCGCTCTTCGCTTTTGACCCCTCTTTTGTTTCGTGTGATTCGACCCACCTTAGGACCATTCACATGTTAGTTCGACCTCTGATTGTTAACATATAACTCATTTAGATGACATTAGATCAATTTAATAACCTAATTAGACACGTTAGGGTACATCGACATAGCTTTAAAAATCAACTGACGATTCTGTAACTTAATTGAATGCATCTCTCTCTTTCACCTAATTTCTCGCTAGTATAAGAGTGCGTGATTAGCACCTTCTTATTAAAACTCAACGAGTTAATTTAATTAGCGAACTTGACCTAATTTAACCCCTTTAGGCCGTGTAGAATACACCTTGGCGCGACATCATCTCAATCTATCAACGTCGTTTCTAACTTGTTTCCTAACCCGTTTCGCAATCATCTATCTAACCTAATGAATCTAACCTAAGAATTAGGGTATGCTAGAACGTGTAGGCCGTGTTTGTCCGTGTCCTTGTGGTCCTTTTCTCGTTATTTTCTTATCTTTATCTCGTTATTTCGTATCTTGTAATTACTTTGTTTATCGAGTCATGTTTGGTAGTTTGTTTGTAATTAGTTTTACTTTTATCGAGTCAAAACCTCTTCTAAAAACCTTAGTCCTGTTTGGTTAGATGGTTGTGCCCCAATGCAAGTAAGAGTGTAGTAAATCGCATGTTATTTAAAGCAACATGGCCCGATTTATGCTAATGCATGCTTTGGTGTGTGACCCAATGTCTAATTCGATAAGATTAAGTGAAAGCACACATTACGAGGAGTGACCCAAGGCCGTGAGTCATGTAAGCCGTGGGCCACCCCCCCCCCCTTGTGCACGTTTCCCTAGGACGAATTGGTCGTGTAATGTGTCGTGTACGGTTTTGTGTATAGCGTTGTATTTTAGATCGAGTTGTATCTTTAATTTATCGTTGTGTCGGCATGAAATGCCTGGGTTGTAATAGGATAGATCCCAACGGCTCCCCCATTCCCCCTAAGCCTTGTTTGCTTTGTTTTGTATTTAGTTAGATCAATCAACCCACATGCTAAATTACAACTTTGACAAAGTTAGTTTAGTTGCATCTAAATCGACATAGAAACTTCACATGTTAGGGTTTTGAAAACGATGTTTGCATATCATATATCGTAGTAGCTATGACCTTGTTTGAAATCCGACACTTGACTTAGTAGAGGCCGTTATTGACGGGTGGGGTTAGGTGTCCTTATGGGCTTCCTAACACGTACCCTCACCCCTTACTCAAGATCTATGGTTTGTGGATCCGTCTAAATACCATTGGATTACGAGAGTCATTCAAATCGAGTGATATAGGGTACAAGTCTTTATCTTTAATCACTCGTAGTCGATTGGCTTTATGCTTTTCGATGAAAGGTGTAAAGTTGACTTGAACGGTTCCAAGTTCCCAAAAAACTTGGTGGCGACTCTAATTTGTCTTAATTCGATTCGAAAGAACCTCGAGTCGATTATGCCTAGTGTGGATCCCGAGGGCCTTGTTGTAATAGTACAAATATTTTGAGTTATTATTTGTATAACTTGTGATATGATTGATACGGGTGATAATCATAAATGGATAATTGTGTTGGATGGTAGTCGTTATGAGAAATTTTATAAGTGTTCTTGTAGTAGTTATGGGCGAATTTCGGGACGAAGTTCATTTTAAGGGGGGAAGACTGTAATACTCCGTATTTTAATAATAATTTATAAGAATAATTTATTTAATTTAATGATTGATTAATTGACATTTCTAATAATAAATACAAGTAAGACGTTAATTAAATAATAAATTAATAATTCAAGTCATGAATTGGGTTCGGCTAATATTTGTGCTTTGGGCTTAGTTGGTAATCGAGTGTTGGACTATGTGGTATTATTATATGGGCCAAATTTATTAAATTGGTATTAGTGTAATCGGGATTTATATCGGGAATTAATAATAATATATCAAGGTAATTATGATTATAATAATAAATAATAAAGTTATGGCAATAATAAATTAGTAAGTATTATATGAGGAAATCATAGTTATGGTAGGATTAATAGTATATGATAAATAATAATGATATAATTATAATGACAATTCCTACTGTGGACAAGGCCCTCGGGAACTGCGTCCGCGGGATCCACACTAGGCATAATCGACTCGAGGTTCTTCCGAATCGAATTAAGACATATTAGAGTCGCCACCAAGTTTTTTGGGAACTTGGAACCGTTCAAGTCAACTTTACACCTTTCATCGAAAAGCATAAAGCCAATCGACTACGAGTGATTAAAGATAAAGACTTGTACCCTATATCACTCGATTTGAATGACTCTCGTAATCCAATGGTATTTAGACGGATCCACAAACCATAGATCTTGAGTAAGGGGTGAGGGTACGTGTTAGGAAGCCCATAAGGACACCTAACCCCGCCCGTCGATAACGGCCTCTACTAAGTCAAGTGTCGGATTTCAAACAAGGTCATAGCTACTACGATGTATGATATGCGAACGTTGTTTTAACCCTATCATGTGACAACAATTTCTATGTCGTTTTAGATGCAACTAAACTAACTTTGTCAAAGTTGTAATTTAGCATGTGGGTTGATTGATCTAACAACATACAAAACAAAGCAAGCAAGGCTTAAGGGGGAATGGGGGAGTCGTTGGGATCTACCTATTACAAACCAGGCATTTCATGCCGACGCAACGATAAATTAAAGATACAACTCGATCTAAATACAACGCTATACACACGACGCAATACACGGCCATTCGGCCTAGAAAACCGTGCACAAAGGGGTGACTCACGGCCTACATGACACACGGCCTTGGGTCACTCCTCGTAATGCGTGCTTTCACTTAATCTCATCGAATTAGGCATAAGGCTACGCACCAAAGCATGCATTAGCATAAACCGGGCCATGTTGCTTTAAACAACATGCGGTTTACTACGCTCCTACAAGCATTGGGGAACAACCATCTAACCAAACAAGACTAAGGTTTTTTGAAGAGGTTTTGACTCAATAAAAGCAAAACATGCTCGAAAATTACAACTCGATAAACAAATTACAAATTACAAGCAACGAAACAACGAGGAACCAAAGGTATAAAAAAACGAACCAAGAAAGACAAAGAAGACGGCCAAGCTCACGGCCCAAACCACGACCACCCTCACGGCCAAGACAAGGCCATCCTAGTTCCTAGGTTAGGTTCATTGGTTAGATCGAATGATTGTGAAACGGATTAGAAAACGAGTTAGAAAACAAGTTATAAAATAGGTTGATCGATTGAGAAGAAACGCGCGAGTGTGTATTCTACACGGCCTAAAGGGTCCAATTAGGTCACAATATCATAAGATTAATGCTTACTCGTCGAGTGTTAATAGGAAGGTGCTAATCACGCACTCCTATGCTAGCGAGAAATCAAGTGATAAGAAAGATGTATTCAATTAGGTTATAGAATTGTTAATCGATTTTAAAAGCTATGTCGATGCCACCTAACATGTCTAATTAGGTTATTAAATTAATCTAATGTCGTCTAAATATGTCATATGTTAACAATCAGAGGTCATACTAACATGCAACGGGTCCTAAGGTGTGTCGAATTGGCCGAGACAACAAAGGGTCAAAAGCGAGGAACGAAAGTTAGAAATTCGTTTTATTTATGCCCTACCTTGAACACGAGGATATGTAAATGAGACGGGGGTGTACGACCGACTGAAGTAGCGGTTTATTTTCCCATCTCAAGTCAACGCGGGTGTTCATGGTGGTACTTTAACTCATACTCGGACTAAACTAGTTTCATAGTTAATTTAAACGATAAACAAAAGCGATAAACAAACAAAAATAAACTATAAGAAAAACAAACATAAAAGACGAAATAAAAAAGGAGAAAGAGGAGGATTTGATGCACCCTCAACCTACATGTATCGTTGACACAGTCTTGGGTCGTAATCGATGGTAGATTTTATCTCGAGAGGCCGTCGTCGACGAAGAAACAAAGCAAACACACGTTTTTGGCAAATCTGGACAGCAACTTTCAAACGATGATTTCTCCCTCGTTTCACGATGAAAATTCGATTTAAAAGATGTTTTGAAAACTAGAAAGAGAGGAGAACAGAGATCTTAAAGCAACCCCTGCTCGTTTTGGGTTATTGGGCACGAAAAACGAGCACAAACAGAATGACAGACAAGAACAAACCGCACAAACAGAGTGTATAACACTCTGTTTTTCGAGGGATTTCGTGTACTCTCAAGGGCAATTTGGCTCGTAAATCTTTATCTAATGTGTAGATGGATGTAATGTGGTTAATTAGGAACAAGAAAATCGAGTTTTGATGGAGGTTTGAGGGAGGAACGAATTGTTTTTCGAGGAGGACACACAAACAGTTTCAGTTTGTATGTCGGTTTTGTGGAGGGTTTTTGAGAGGCAATTAGGGTTTGTTTCTGAGGTTTAAAGCTTGTGAGTGATGGTAGGATGTGGGGAGAACTTATAGGAATGAATGTGTGGTGAAGGGGTGGTATTTATAAGGAGTTGAAGTAGGGTAAAAGAGAGGGAGAGGCAGTCGGGCCTGCTCACGCATAGCTGCTGTCCAGCAGCTTTGGAGAGGGTTTGTGACGGGTTTTCTTGGTGGTTAAGGTAAGGTAATATGGGTAGGATACTAGGGTATGGGTTAGGGTTAATGGGCACGGGTTTTGGTGGTGTTTGGAGCGGGTTTTGGGCTCGGGATTTGAGCTGCAAAACAGGGGAATGGACCGTGTTTTATGCGGACTGTTGGGGGTGTTTGGGATGGAATTTTGGGCCGTGGATAGGGGGTTCGAACTGGGGTGGATGGGTAGTGGTCTAGGTTGGTTAGTGTACTCGAGATTCGTGCCAATTCGTAAAGGAAACGGGCTCAAAAACCGAGCTAAAATCGGGCTAAAAAACGTGGGGTTGAAACGAGCTTTTCTCGATTTCTAAATCGATTTTCAAATCAATTAACACATTAAAATAAATGATTTTTCAAATCAAATATACTCATAAAATGATTTTTCAAACCAATTTTTATTTTATTTTCAATAAAATAAACTTGGGAAAATAAATTCAAAATAAAATAAAATAAATTGAATTTACCTTAAAAAAGCTTTAATTTAAATATCATTTAAATTAATAAAATGAACTCACTTAAAAAAGCCATAATTTAAATATCATTTAAATTAATAAAATACTTCATCGACGACGCCCATTCTACATCGTAAAACGAGCTCCAAATAATGACAATGACAACCAAAGAATACATGCGTCCTATCATCATCGGGTGTTTGTCGGGTTCTCTATAAATTCCAATATCGACGAATACGGGTATCTACAGAGCCCCCACTTTGACTGAGGCTTGGACAAGGCGAAAGTCAAAGTATACCCCAGGTCCCTCTCGACCTGAGGATTCTTCGGGTCGTTTATAGTCCATTAGACTTGCGTATATAAGCTCGCCAGCCATAAGAAGAGATCATACCTGAAACTTCGTCGGGGATTAACTCTTGCTTCTGTTGCGTCAAATTATCATCGTTGGTCATCGACCCGTGAATTGCCTATATGGTGGGTTGAGCCTTATCCTCGGGCGCCTACGTATCCGTTTCTGACGGAATCAAACCCGCGTCGTAGTTCGGCGACTGCTGACACATGCCCAAAGTTTATCATCTGCTGGCGTATGTCCAAAATTCGTCATCTGCTGACATTTGCCCAAAATTTATCATCTGCTGGCACTTGTCCGAATGGGACGGGACTTTCCAAGGAGGTTGTCGCCGCTTTCATCATTTGCTTTCAGCTACGGAATTCTTCCATTTCATACTCTTGTATTGAATTGAACTCTGAGTGGATGTCATCCTTTACATCTTGATAATGGTCTCTGAAGCCAACGGCTTCAGAGCCCCCAGTTTGCAATGGCTCTAAAGTCGAAGACTTTAGAGCCCCCAGTTGAAGCATATCCTGCTATATTTGAAACACAAAAACGTACTAGCAATAATCATCACATAAGCACATTTGGATCATCGATCCTAAAATTAGATCATTTGAAAGATTGGGTCATCGACCCAAAAATTGAATTTGGAAATTTTGAATAATTGGGTCATCGACCCGAATTTTGAATTTGACATCACTTGGAATGTTGGGTCATCAACCCGAAATTTGAGTTTGAAAGACAGGGTCATCGACCCGAAATTTGAACATGTTGAAAATTTTGAATAATTGGGCTATCGACCCAAATTTTGAATTTGAAATGAATCACTTGGATGTTGGGTCGTCGACCCAAAATTTGATTTTGAACTTTGAGATTTGAACCTTGACGGGTGAGCACGAAATACGACTCAGACACTCTGTATGACCCGTAAACAACGTGGGCGTAGCCCGCTACCGTAAAACAAAAAGGAAAATAAAACCGCAAGTGTGCACGGGTTTTAATTCAATTATTGACTTCTTGGGGGTAGAAATGTAAATTGGCCGTTCCGGCGCCAAAAGATGGCAAATGGGAATCACAAGGCCATCGGACTTGAGACAGAGATATCGTATGGCATGGGCGTGCTCCCAAGGGCACATGGGAATCAAGATCACTTGGCATTGACAAGGTGGATTAAACTCACAGAGCAACAACGTTGGCTTCGCCCAGACCCTAAACACAGACTGAATTTATGAGAACAGTTAGACATCACACATGACTTTTGTCGGGAACATTCTGTCACTCTTCTCCTCGCCTCCTTTCTTTTCAGCGAGTTTCATCATTTCTTGCCACCGCCTTCTTTCTTTTCAGCGGGCTTTTACTATTTTTCTTCCACGCCTTCTTTCTTTTCAGCGGGTTTTTCATATTTTCTGTTCCCAACACAAACCCACATCTATGTGACTCAACATCTTTGCCTAAACCGTTCGATAAAGCTCCTTCTGAGACTTGATACTATTCATCCAAACCTATATCCTTATCCTAGTCTACATCGAGTGCTAAGACCGACCGACTCAAACAAAGGTGGCTTCATTTGGACTTGGTTAAGACCCGTAAGAAACCTACAAGATGACAACTTGGTGGATGAGTGGATTGAATCCCTTATTCTGAAGGACTGCCTACGTATTCGCGTGGAGCGAAATAAATCCGACGTAGTTCGATCATGGTGCATAAACATGGCATTTTGATTGTGTGTACACACTCGAAGGTTTCACCTAAGGTATCATGTCATATCCCATTCTAGCCTGTAAAGTACCGTTAAATCCCGTGTCTGGGGTTGGTACAAAAGGTTGTGGTTCTTTGAGATGTGGAGCTTGGTAAAATAGGTCCGCAAGGTAAACCATCATTCTGAAGGTTCATTTTGTGGTGCTAAGGCCAATGGCTATGGCTGCTGATATGGTTGGAATGGGTGTCTCGGGTTTGATGAAACCCGAGTGAAAATGGGTTGGAAAATGATGTGGGTTCAAATTTCCATGTCTGGACCCTAATGGCTAGGTATAACAACACAAGCGGAATGATTCTCAAAATTCCCGACTATACCCTTGTAACTGTCTCAGGAAGGACTTAGGGGTAAAGAGGTTACTACTTAAGCTTTTGGGCTTCGCCCATTGAACTTCAACTATGGGTACTTGACTTGACTTCTGGCTTCCGTAACTTCGACATTCAACCAAAAACCTTTTGCAATAACTTCAACATCTTTTTTTCTTTTTTTCTTTTTCTTTCATCTTTTTTTTTTTCATTTTTTTTTCTTTCTCTTTGAAAATGATCTTCTATTCATTCTCTTAGTCATAAATGGATACACCTTGAAAACTGGGCTTCGCCAACTAATTTGGGTAAGAACTAACAATTCCTTGTTAGAACGGGTTGATATCTTCTCTCTTCGAGATGGGATGATTTTGTGGGAAAACGCTTGCCTTCCGTCATCGATAGGGGAAACAAGGAGCTAGTTAGGGTTCGTCATAGAATCATCTAAAAGATTGTCAAAAGCACTGGTTCTGATGGAGATTTTCTACCGCCAGACATGGAATAGGTAAAGGAATCAAACACGGAATCCTATTGTACCTTACATTTTGAAACGGGACATATTTCTACCCCAGGGATGCCTTTGAGTGTGTTGTGCGTTTTATCATGTTTCGGAATGATTGAGGATTGGAAACAAGACATATTTGGAAACGAAACTGCAACCTTTTTTATTGGAATGACAAATGCTTAACAGACTCGAAGGAACGATTCCTTGGACACACCCTAGGACATCGCGGAACAAACGACTCAAATTCAATAAAGGAAAGTCCTAGACTCGACTCAACTAAGATTAGAAAACAGATTCCGACTCATAATTTCAGATCTGGTCATGAGCTTTCCCTTGTTCAGCTGTCAACTTAGATGCTTGGCTCTAGTCCTTGATCCCTTTGTCGGTCTGCCTCTATCCCGAGGTAGTCCTCTGAGGATCTACGCCAGTGATGAAGGTTGGTGAATCGAATTGTCTTTTATTAACTTCGTTAATGAGAGGAGTGCATTCTAGAGCAAGACTCCCGACTTGAATTTCATTCTTCGGGTTTGGCAAGAATTCAAAGCAATCCACAAATATTTTCCCGATAAACACCCCTTTCAAGTGACATGGGCGGATAAGATGGGAATAATCGACATTGTCTTCGACAGAAACAAAGTTGGCGTGATCGCCAAATGGATTGGTGATGTTATTGGGTTTAATAGTTGGGATTGGGAGTGTTCCATTCTCAATCATGTCTTGGATTTCGTGCTTCAGTCGATAGCACCTTTCAGTATCATGGCCTTTCCCTTGATAAAAGGCACAGTAGGCATTTGGTTTATACCATTTACCTTGTTGATCAGCGGGAGGGTCCGGAGTTGGACCAATAAGCTTCAGCTTTCCTTGGGCTATGAGCCTTTGGAGAGCGTATGTATAAGTGCATCCGATATCGGTGAATGCCCTAGGTGTTTGGCGCTGCGACTTCTTCGATTTCCCTTTTAAGAGATTGATGGCTTCATCAATATGGGTCGTTGCTGGGGCCTTGCCCTTAGACGATGAGGCCCCTTGGTACCCTTTCGGCTTTTCAGCCTCTTCCCTTATGACATCATCTTCTACCTTTATCCCGATTCTTATCAATTCTTTGAAAGAGCCAAAATTCTGGTATTTCAGAGCATTGCGGTAAATAGGTCGTAGATTCTTTACGAACTTATCTACCATTTCAACTTCACAGTTTCTTGGCTAATTTAACGCTTTCAGCGCCCATCTTGCAAGGAATTCAAGAAAGCCTTCTTTGTCTTTCGTGTCATCACCTCCAATGTTCTTATGTTGGTTTGAATCTCGACATTATCAAAGATAGTGCTTGCGAACTCCACCGTAATATCTTCGAAAGTGGGGAAGTTCTTAAGGTCAAGATTATAGAACCACGCCTTCGGTGTTCATCCGTAGATTGAGCGAAAATTTCAGAGAGCATGTCAAAGGGTACTCCCTTCAGTGCTAAGTACCCCTTATAGGCCTTAACATGGTGGACTGGATCTTCTGTGCCCTTAAACTTTGGGATGTCAGTGAGTACCATGTTCGTGGGCAACTTATCCTGCACCGGGGCATAGGCCCTAACATTCTCATAGTGAATGTTCTTCCCCTTGGAGAGTTTCAAACGGTCTTCGATGAACTTGAACCGTTTTTCCGATCGCCGAGGTGGGGTAGATGAAGGGGAATCTTCACTCGCCTTAGATTCGATTGCATCCATTCGGGTCATCATGAGGTTCACGGCCTCGGTGAGCTTGTTAACAAAGATCTTCCATTGCTTGACGTTGGGTTTTTGGCGGCCTTTCTACAAGAAAACCCCGTACTGAGTCAATATTTAAAGTAAGAGCCCCTGCACACTTAAGGACACGACCCCAACTTGACTCAAGCAAAGACCCGACTTGAGAATGACTAACCAAAGGTTCGACTCACGGTTGGATTTAGACCTTGGTTCATTTTAGACTCGACAAAACGACATGACTCAAACTGTCGTAGCACGATTCTAAACTGGACTCGGTGTGACTAAACCCGTGATTGGACCAACATAGTCCTTAGGTTCGAGTGAAACATCCTAAAGGGCCTAGCTTGGACGTTTCTGTGGACTATCCTAGACCAAATGGTCGACCAACATGACTCAAAGCCCAAGAGGTGAGCTTGGGTGACCCAACAGGGTCGTGTTCTAGACTCTTGGAACAAAAAAACGCCTGGCCTAACACGGCCATGACCCGGACACGACTCGACGCATTTCATGCTTGGTTGAGGTTCGAGAGGCATTTTGGATTGGTTTTGAAAAAAACGAAAGATTGATTCGAAAATGAGATTTGAAATGGGCGATGCCTACTATAAAAGCTCATTTTGGGCCGAAAATTCTAGTCCTATTTGGGCAAAGATTCCGCGTTTTTAAAACCATGCTATTTTGAAAGTAAGTTGTTCAAAAGTTCAGTTTTGAAAAGGACATGGGAAATTTCGAAAAGACTCGGGAAAACAATTTGCACATTGTCATTCTCATGTTACAAGGATCTATGCTCCTAGACATCTCTAAGTCTCGGCAAGTCTTCTACAAGAAGGTCTATGCCCTCCATCCTTTTGCGGTCTTATAGAGCAAGGTGTCTTAAGGTAGAGTACCTAGAAGATCGTCCCCACCATCAAGAACCACGCGAGGTGAAGTGGAAGCGAGCAATGTGCAGCTTCCTAGCATAGTGGGACGTCGCCCCCCACGCATCACGAAGAAACGCTGGGACGGCCCGGGCAAGTCCTTAAGGGTTTATGCATGAATCGTAGCACTATGAGTAATGTTTTACTTTCCAACACTTCCTTTTCAAGTTTCACCTCGGAGGAAAAGACCCTAGAAACAAAGTGTAACTAGTCCTCTTGTCCCAGTGAGTCGCCAAATCGTGGACAAGGCCCTCGGAATCGCGTCCATGGGATCCACACTAGGCATAATCGACTCGAGGTTCTTTCGAATCGAATTAAGACATATTAGAGTCGCCACCAAGTTTTTGGGAACTTGGAACCGTTCAAGTCAACTTTACACCTTTCATCGAAAAGCATAAAGCCAATCGACTACGAGTGATTAAAGATAAAGACTTGTACCCTATATCACTCGATTTGAATGACTCTCGTAATCCAATGGTATTTAGACGGATCCACAAACCATAGATCTTGAGTAAGGGGTGAGGGTACGTGTTAGGAAGCCCATAAGGACACCTAACCCCGCCCGTCGATAACGGCCTCTACTAAGTCAAGTGTCGGATTTCAAACAAGGTCATAGCTACTACGATGTATGATATGCGAACGTTGTTTTAACCCTATCATGTGACAACAATTTCTATGTCGTTTTAGATGCAACTAAACTAACTTTGTCAAAGTTATAATTTAGCATGTGGGTTGATTGATCTAACAACATACAAAACAAAGCAAGCAAGGCTTAAGGGGGAATGGGGGAGCCGTTGGGATCTACCTATTACAAACCAGGCATTTCATGCCGACGCAACGATAAATTAAAGATACAACTCAATCTAAATACAACGCTATACACACGACGCAATACACGGCCATTCGGCCTAGAAAACCGTGCACAAAGGGGTGACTCACGGCCTACATGACACACGGCCTTGGGTCACTCCTCGTAATGCGTGCTTTCACTTAATTTCATCGAATTAGGCATAAGGCTACGCACCAAAGCATGCATTAGCATAAACCGGGCCATGTTGCTTTAAACAACATGCGGTTTACTACGCTCCTACAAGCATTGGGGAACAACCGTCTAACCAAACAAGACTAAGGTTTTTTGAAGAGGTTTTGACTCAATAAAAGCAAAACAAGCTCGAAAATTACAACTCGATAAACAAATTACAAATTACAAGCAACGAAACAACGAGGAACCAAAGGTATAAAAAAACGAAGCAAGAAAGACAAAGAAGACGGCCAAGCTCACGGCCCAAACCACGACCACCCTCACGGCCAAGACAAGGCCATCCTAGTTCCTAGGTTAGGTTCATTGGTTAGATCGAATGATTGCGAAACGGATTAGAAAACGAGTTAGAAAACAAGTTATAAAACAGGTTGATCGATTGAGAAGAAACGCGCGAGTGTGTATTCTACACGGCCTAAAGGGTCCAATTAGGTCACAATATCATAAGATTAATGCTTACTCGTCGAGTGTTAATAGGAAGGTGCTAATCACGCACTCCTATGCTAGCGAGAAATCAAGTGATAAGAAAGATGTATTCAATTAGGTTATAGAATTGTTAATCGATTTTAAAAGCTATGTCGATGCCACCTAACATGTCTAATTAGGTTATTAAATTAATCTAATGTCGTCTAAATATGTCATATGTTAACAATCAGAGGTCATACTAACATGCAACGGGTCCTAAGGTGTGTCGAATTGGCCGAGACAACAAAGGGTCAAAAGCGAGGAACGGAAGTTAGAAATTCGTTTTATTTATGCCCTACCTTGAACACGAGGATATGTAAATGAGACGGGGGTGTACGACCGACTGAAGTAGCGGTTTATTTTCCCATCTCAAGTCAACGCGGGTGTTCATGGTGGTACTTTAACTCATACTCGGACTAAACTAGTTTCATAGTTAATTTAAACGATAAACAAAAGCGAAAAACAAACAAAAATAAACTATAAGAAAAACAAACATAAAAGACGAAATAAAAAAGGAGAAAGAGGAGGATTTGATGCACCCTCAACCTACATGTATCGTTGACACCGTCTTGGGTCGTAATCGATGGTAGATTTTATCTCGAGAGGCCGTCGT
Organism: Silene latifolia; assembly: GCF_048544455.1. Lineage (NCBI taxonomy): Eukaryota > Viridiplantae > Streptophyta > Magnoliopsida > Caryophyllales > Caryophyllaceae > Silene > Silene latifolia. Next base: position 387,822,180 of record NC_133538.1, read on the forward strand.
CGACGAAGAAACAAAGCAAACACGCGTTTTTGGCAAATCTGGACAGCAACTTTCAAACGATGATTTCTCCCTCGTTTCACGATGAAAATTCGATTTAAAAGATGTTTTGAAAACTAGAAAGAGAGGAGAACAGAGATCTTAAAGCAACCCCTGCTCGTTTTGGGCTATTGGGTACGAAAAATGAGCACAAACAGAACTGGACAGACAAGAACAAACCGCGAAAACAGAGTGTATAACACTCTGTTTTTCGAGGGATTTCGTGTACTCTCAAGGGAAATATGGCTCGTAAATCTTTATCTAATGTGTAGATGGATGTTATGTGGTTAATTAGGAACAAGAAAATCGAGTTTTGATGGAGGTTTGAGGGAGGAACGAATTGTTTTTCGAGGAGGACACACAAACAGTTTCAGTTTGTATGTCGGTTTTGTGGAGGGTTTTTGAGAGGCAATTAGGGTTTGTTTCTGAGGTTTAAAGCTTGTGAGTGATGTTAGGATGTGGGGAGAACTTAGAGGAATGAATGTGTGGTGAAGGGGTGGTACTTATAAGGAGTTGAAGTAGGGTAAAAGAGAGGGAGAGGCAGTCGGGCCTGCTCACGCATAGCTGCTGTCCAGCAGCTTTGGAGAGGGTTTGAGAGGGTTTGTGACGGGTTTTCTTGGTGGTTAAGGTAAGGTAATATGGGTAGGATACTAGGGTATGGGTTAGGGTTAATGGGCACGGGTTTTGGTGGTGTTTGGAGCGGGTTTTGGGCTCGGGATTTGAGCTGCAAAACAGGGGAATGGACCGTGTTTTATGCGGACTGTTGGGGGGTGTTTGGGATGGAATTTTGGGCCGTGGATAGGGGGTTCGAACTGGGGTGGATGGGTAGTGGTCTAGGTTGGTTAGTGTACTCGAGATTCGTGCCAATTCGTAAAGGAAACTCAAAACCGAGCTAAATTCGGGCTAAAAAACGTGGGGTTGAAACGAGCTTTTCTCGATTTCTAAATCGATTTTCAAATCAATTAACACATTAAAATAAATGATTTTTCAAATCAAATATACTCATAAAATGATTTTTCAAACCAATTTTTATTTTATTTTCAATAAAATAAACTTGGGAAAATAAATTCAAAATAAAATAAAATAAATTGAATTTACCTTAAAAAAGCTTTAATTTAAATATCATTTAAATTAATAAAATGAACTCACTTAAAAAAGCCATAATTTAAATATCATTTAAATTAATAAAATACTTCATCGACGACGCCCATTCTACATCGTAAAACGAGCTCCAAATAATGACAATGACAACCAAAGAATACATGCGTCCTATCATCATCGGGTGTTTGTCGGGTTCTCTATAAATTCCAATATCGACGGATACGGGTATCTACACCTACTACTAATTAGAATAAGGAAAGTTACATGGTTTCCTAATTGGCCTCGTATTCTCTAAATCTTACACTATAAATACCACCTTAAATCTGATAAATAAATTACAAATAAAAAGAAGAAGCTTTAGGAGGCGGAAAGAAAGAAGAATTTACAAAATCAATTGGTCGACTTGAGGTAATTAACTCAGCTTAAAGCGGTTTATATTCTTTTCATGCAAGCAACTTTAGATCGATAGTATGACTTATATAGACCACCATAGGACTCGGGAATTGAACCTATAGCGACATTGGACTGCCAAGTTTATAACCTGACCATTGTTGACCGTCATTGACCGTGGTAGGGTGGCGTTTAGGGCGGCTAAAGGTGGCTGGTCAGGGGGGGTTATACGGGTTGGTTGTGGGTGATTAGAATGAGTAATTGAACCCCTAATTGACCTCGACTTGACCTGGGTATAGAGGGGTTGTGATGGGGGAAGGTGGTCGGTCCTTTTGGTGGTGGCGGAATGGTGGCAGGTGGCGGTTTATGGCGGTGGTGGCGAAAACAGGGGAAGGACTCGTGTTTTGGGCAGGCTGTTTCGAGGGGGTTTTTAGTGGTTGTAAGAGGCCTGGATTGGGGTGGTTTTGGGTGGTTTTTGTCGAGGGTAGATTGGTGAGTTGATTAGTGGTTGTAGGTGGCGGTGAAGGTGGTGTTAGGTACTGGTTTTGGGACGGGTTTTATGGGGTGTCAGGTGAGTGTTGCGGTTGGTGTCGTGTGATAGGGCGTGGGTTTGTGCGTTGTTGGTGGTGGTTTAGCTGGTGGTTAAGGGCGAGTTGGATGCGTGGGGTTGCAGGCTAGGGGTGTCGAGGTTGGGTGGTGGCTGTGGTGGCTTGTGGTGTCGGGTTTGGTAGGTTTTAAGAGAGGTGTTGGCCATGGTTTATAAACCATGTTAAGGTGGTATGTGTTTGTAGTGTGACGGGTTTTAATTATTTAATTAGCTCGGGTGAGTCGGGTTAAGTAGTTAAATCGGGTTTTTAGTTATCATAAACCTTTAATAATTATAGTAAATAATTAATTTGAATTATTGAATAAAAGGAATAAATAAATAAACAAATAAAGTTAGTAATTATAATTGTTGTAATTGTTATTATTATATAGGTGACGGAAATTGTGAAGAATTATAATCGGATTGGATTTGCTTTATTTATTTGGATTGCGTAATTGGAGTGCTTGCTTGCCAGGTAGGATAATCTACTCAACTATATCTCATTATCGTGTTTAACGCATGGATGTTATTGGAAGGGTGATTGTTTTATGATTGCTTATTTAATTAAGCTAATTGAGTGATTAACTTTGTTAATTGTTGGAGCTGTGTATATTTTATACGATTATGATATATGGTTGACGGGCAATTTAATTTGTGATGTTATTTAATTGGATGGTTTATATACATGATTGTCGTGTTTAAATTACGAGAATGGTTTATGAGAATTGGACCGCCCCGGGCTTAGTCTCCGTGGATAACGTGAGTGGTAATTGGACCGCCCCCAGGCTTAGTCTCTGTGGATAACGTGTGTGATTAATTGGAAGGCCCCAGGCTTAGTCTCTGGTGGATAACGTGTGTGAGTATTTGACCGCCCTGGCTTAGTCTCCGTGGATAACGTGGATAGTTGATGTTGAGATGTGACATGTGAATCAGTTGAGATTGGAATATTGACAGTTGTGAAAGATTGGTTGTTTTAATATATTTTATCCTACTCAACCATTGGTTGACGTGTTTGCTTCTGTGTCAAAATAAAATTGATGCCTGCTTTAATTGATGGCATCCTGTGGTGAACCATTTAATATTTCCGGTTAAATGGGGAGCAGATTTAAATAGCAGGTTTTGAGTTAGCTGGATATGGGGAGCTTGGGCGTGTGAGCTTTCGGACCTGCAGGAGTCTAGATCACAAATGTAGTTATATCACTTATTTAATTTCCGCTGCGAGTTGTATTTATTTTTTTATTAGTTGATTAAAATTGTAAAACATATGTAATCATTAAAGTTTTTATTTAAAGTACTTTGGTATTGTTATACTTTGTTATTCACTACCTCGGGAAACCGAGATGGTAACGGTCCTATTTATTTGGGAATGTCTAGCTAAAGGTCCCGAATAAATGGGAGTGTTACAAAGTGGTATCAGAGAAAAACGATCCTCAGGCCTAACCAATGAACAATAATGAACATAGGATGTGTCTAATAAAATGAACCCGGGTAGAAACTGTTAGGAGCCACTTAAGGCTTGGGATGAGTAGGGCCCCTCAAACCAAACTTCCGGCCCTTTCAGTTTTGAACCGGTAACCCTGAGGGAATATTTGAGAGTGTGGGGTAATCTAAAATGAAAAACCGTTTGTTTGCCTTAATAGTTTTGTTTGCCTTGTTTGAATATTGTTTTCATTGATGACTGTGGTTACGGGGACGTAACTTTGCCTTTAGGAAGAGGGGATGTGATATGGTTTTAAGCATTGATATATACATGTGATTATGAGATAAATATGTTGGCATGTGTGATTAACATGTGGAGTATTAAGGGAATTGTGCGAAATTGTAAAGAACGTAATTTTAGTTGATTTCCCGGAATTTTACCCTTGATTATTTTGGCTGCCATTTACTACCTGTTTAAAATTCTCGTATGCAAATTTTATGAGTAATATCTTTATGAGTTAGCTTTCATATGCCACTGGTCTCATGTTCAAATAATATACTGTTTAGGAGAAATAAATATTTTAGTGGACAGTAGTCGAAATGTTCCTATACAGTGATGTTTTCGCGCCATGTTTTTGTAAAATTTGTCATTTAAAAACTACATAATTAATTGTTATAATTCCAACGCCAATGTTTAATAGACTCATGTATGTTTCTAAATTGGTAAGCCACGTTATAAGAAAATATTTTGACAATTTATGGTGATTTTTACAAGTTGACCTAAGTTTCTGACAAGTTGCTGTAAAATTTCTGTTTCGATCAAGTAGTTTGTAAAATGCATTATAAATCGATCCTATGAGTTTTTGACTTGATTCTTTTTCTAATGGTTTATTAACTTTCTTTATTTTTCTAAAAAGTATATGTTCTCAATAAGTAGTTATGCTATTATATATTAATGATTGTTAGGAGTGATAACATGTTTTCCTAGCCTTGAAGATTGTTAGAAGTTATAACATGTAAAATGTATAACAAGTTTTGTTTTTGATCTCTTGAACATTATGTTTGATGTTGTCAATTATGTGAGGTATAATAACATGTCTAGTGATATGCGGAATGTGTTGCCTTAAGCCATATATATGTTCACGATAATTACATCCAAGTTTAAGTTAGATATCATTATTAAGAAAAGACTAAACAATTGTCTGTATTTTGTTATAGATTGTTATTTATCTTGGCAACGTATTCATCGGTAGTTAAGTAAAGTAGTTGAGTTTAAATAAAGTTAGTTCGAGTATACTGTATGTTGTGGTTTTGCTATTTAGAACTAAATCAAAGATTTTGTTATTCATTTAGCCATTAATGGGTATTGTGTTGGAAATAATAATTGTCTTATATTACAATGTGTGTTTCATGTTTTGGTTACGTTACAACAATGGTTTGGTTGTTCCTATTGTTTGTTATTCCGAACTTCGAGGACGAAGTTTATTTTTAGGGGGAAGGAATGTAATAGTACAGATATTTTGAGTTATTATTTGTATAACTTGTGATATGATTGATACGGGTGATAATCATAAATGGATAATTGTGTTGGATGGTAGTCGTTATGAGAAATTTTATAAGTGTTCTTGTAGTAGTTATGGGCGAACTTCGGGACGAAGTTCATTTTAAGGGGGGAAGACTGTAATACTCCGTATTTTAATAATAATTTATAAGAATAATTTATTTAATTTAATGATTGATTAAATGACATTTCTAATAATAAATACAAGTAAGACGTTAATTAAATAATAAATTAATAATTCAAGTCATGAATTGGGTTCGGCTAATATTTGTGCTTTGGGCTTAGTTGGTAATCGAGTGTTGGACTATGTGGTATTATTATATGGGCCAAATTTATTAAATTGGTATTAGTGTAATCGGGATTTATATCGGGAATTAATAATAATATATCAAGGTAATTATGATTATAATAATAAATAATAAAGTTATGGCAATAATAAATTAGTAAGTATTATATGAGGAAATCATAGTTATGGTAGGATTAATAGTATATGATAAATAATAATGATATAATTATAATGACAATTCCTACTACTAATTAGAATAAGGAAAGTTACATGGTTTCCTAATTGGCCTCGTATTCTCTAAATCTTACACTATAAATACCACCTTAAATCTGATAAATAAATTACAAATAAAAAGAAGAAGCTTTAGGAGGCGGAAAGAAAGAAGAATTAACAAAATCAATTGGTCGACTTGAGGTAATTAACTCAACTTAAAGCGGTTTATATTCTTTTCATGCAAGCAACTTTAGATCGATAGTATGACTTATATAGACCACCATAGGACTCGGGAATTGAACCTATAGCGACATTGGACTGCCAAGTTTATAACCTGACCATTGTTGACCGTCATTGACCGTGGTAGGGTGGCGTTTAGGGCGGCTAAAGGTGGCTGGTCAGGGGGGTTATACGGGTTGGTTGTGGGTGATTAGAATGAGTAATTAAACCCCTAATTGACCTCGACTTGACTTGGGTATAGAGGGGTTGTGATGGGGGAAGGTGGTCGGTCCTTTTGGTGGTGGCGGAATGGTGGCAGGTGGCGGTTTATGGCTGTAACACCCCCATACTCCGAGTGCCTTACCAGGACCACTCAGGTATGAAGACATCACCATCTCGGTTGCCCGAGGCATGATAATCAAATAGACAAAACAGAAACAACATTTATTATAAGTAGTTTAATGAATAAGTACAATCCTCGAAACCAAACTGAAAGTACAATACATTATTCCAAACTATCTGTTCTCAACTGAAATGTAAATAAATGCTAAACTACAGCGGAAGACTCTATCGTCATGTCGTGGCCATCCCAGCTATCCCAGTATCATCTCTATACCTGTTCAATATCTGCTCACCATCCCCGAATGGATCACCGCAGGTTTTACAAAACAACACCGGGGTCAGTACTAATCACACAATCAATATAGATAACAACAATAAGACAAACAGACAAATTTGAATCACACACACACCCATACACCACCAACTCCCATCATCTCAATACGATCGTCCACTTTGGACCCAGCCACGCCCGATGGGGGACCGCAGCCGTTCCCACCTAAGCCCCGCTCATCGTACGAGCGATAACCCCGTCCATTAATGTGCACATCCCCTTTCGTGGCGGGTTCCACGAAGGGCGAAACTAGGGCGTGAGATCACTCCCGCAAGTGACCCCACTCAGCCGAGAACGCATCTCGAGAGCCATAGGAACCAATCACAACCACAATCACAATCACAATCATCATATCAAATAACTAACTACAAGACATCACCAATATCCCATTATGGGACTAATGCGAGTAGGAAATCCCACGGAAAGCACAACACGCAGACGGTATCTACAGCTGTCTCAAAACGCCTCTTCTACAAATTCTCCTCCTAACAAATAACACATAAAGGCTACCAATTACTTACTATTCATAAAACCCCCAAATCCTAAATTAGGGTTTGACCAAACCTAGCAAAACATTATATAAATTATATTAAAAGCATACCCTTGACGCAAGGAATCCAACGACACGAACTACGACACGAATCGACCGTCTGAACTCCGGAATTGTTAAGGATGCGATTAGGAAGATGATTGATGCTTTCTCTCTTAAACAGGTTTTAGGTTTTGGTAAAAGTGAATTAAAACAACGACGATTAAGTTTAAATAACCTAATCGCATAATTAACAAAACCCGCGAAAAACTCCCCTCAAACCTGACACTCGATCGAGTACCCAAGGTACTCGATCGAGTACTACTCGATCGAGTGCCCCACTACTCGATCGAGTGCCCAACAGTCGAAACTATTTTATTCTCGCAACATACCCTTACTCGACAGAGTAAGGGCTACTCGATAGAGTACCCCCCCAAGACCATAAATACGGAGTATTACGGTCTTCCCTCCTTAAAAGGAACTTCGTCCCCGAAGTTCAAACCACTACTAAACAAAGGTACTCCCATAAGCTTCCCGACTCGAAGGTCAAAATAAACACAACGTAAAACATGCTACTAACCCAACTTATCCCGACAAACATACCGACACAACATATAAAAGGGGTGTAAAAACTCTTAAAAACTCTCGCGATCATCTCCTACCCCCTAAAAGAAACAAGGTTACGTCCCCGTAACCATACATACCCGATCAAAAAGGAAAGGGTAACGCTCTTTCATGATATCCTCCGCCTCCCATGTAGCTTCCTCAGTCTCATGGTTAGACCAAAGGATCTTAAGCAAAACTGTCTCACCACTCCTGGTCTTTCTAACTTTTCGGTCTAGGATCTGCTTAGGCACCTCAAGGTACGATAAAGACTCATCCAGCTCTAAGCTCTCTGCCTCCAACACATGTGACGGGTCACTCACATACTTCCAGGCACTGCGATACATGAAACACATTATGCACTCTCTCCAAAGCGTGATAAAGCCAAACGATAAGCCACTTCCCCAACTCGCTCTAAGATCTCATAAGGCCCTATAAACTTCTGGCTTAGCTTGCCTTTCTTCCCAAATCTCATAACTCCTCGCATAGGAGACACTTTCAGAAGAACCTTGTCCCCAACCTGAAACTCTATGTCCCGACGATGTAGATCTCGCATAACTCTTCCGTCGATCCCGAGCCGCTCTCATCCGTTCCCTGATCATCTTAATCTGTTCCACCATCTCATGTACCATCTCTGGTCCTAAAACCACTTTCCTCAAAGACTATCGTCCCAACAGATCGGACTCCTACATCTCCTCCCATACAAAGCCTCAAACGGTGCCATGCCAATACTTGGTGTGATAGTCATTGTTGTAAGAAAACTCTATCAAGTCCAACCTCTGCTCCCCGCTACCACCAAAATCCATCACACAAGCTCGCAACATATCCTCAAGAGTCTTGATTGTTCTCTCGGTCTCCCATCTCGTCGCGGGGTGAAATGTTGTACTCATCTTCAAAGTTATTCCCAACGATTCCTGCAACTCCTTCCAAAACCTCGATATAAACCTCGCATCTCTGTCAGACACTATGTCCTTAGGGACTCCATGTAACTTAAGCACGTTCTTTCGATAGGCCATAGCCAATTGTGCCTTAGTCCATGTATCTTTCATTGGAACAAAGTGAGCTGACTTGGTCAACCGATCCACTATCACCCAAATCATATTGTTACCTTGTTGACTCTTAGGTAAACCCACAATGAAATCCATGGAAATGGATTCCCACTTCCACTCCGGCACCTCCAAAGACCGAACCTTACCTTGTGGTCTTCTCTGTTCCCCTTTAACTCTCTGGCATGTCAAACAACGGGACACAAACTTGGCTATCTCTTTCTTCATCCCAGGCCACCAAAACGTTTTCTTCAAATCTTTGTAAAGCTTGTCTCCACCCGGATGAACTGAATATGGTGTGCAATGCGCTTCTGTCATGATTGTCTTTTTCAACTCCTCGTCATTAGGAACACACCACCTACCATCAAACCTCAAGCTACCATCTCGTATGAATGGAAAACCGACACTGTCCCTTTCTCTACTCCAGCTCTCCACTCCACTATCTTAGGATCCAAAGCCTGTTTACCTCGAATATCATCATAAAACTCCATGTGTACTGTCATATCACCCATAGCATCTCCTTTCTGCATCATATGAATCCCAAAGCTCGCTACCTCATCCCTCAGCCTCATCAAAGATAGAGCTGTACACAAGGAATGTACACTCTTTCTACTCAAAGCATCAAAGAACAACATTGGCCTTTCCTTCATGGTAGATGATTTCCATGTCGTAATCACCAATCAGCTCCATCCACCTCCTCTGTCTCATGTTCAACTCCTTCTGCGTGAAGATGTACTTGAGACTCTTGTGATCAGAAAATACCTTAAAGATTGCTCCATAAAGGTAGTCCTCCAAATCTTGAGAGCAAACACCACTGCACCCAACTCCAGGTCATGAGTAGGGTAGTTCTCCTCATAAGGCTTCAACTGCCTAGAAGCATAGGCAATTACTTTACCATTCTGCATCAACACACATCCCAACCCATTCTTCGAGACATCTGTATAGACCTCGAAATTCTCGCTCCTTCAGTAATGCCAAGACAGAGCCGTGGTCAAACGCTCCTTTAAGGTTTGGAACGCCGTCTCACAACTCTCATCCCAACGAAACCTGTTCTCTTTCCTCATCAACGCTGTCATCGGTCTAGCTATCTTGGAGAAATCTTTCACGAACCGTCGTAGTATCCACTAAACCCAAGAAACTCCTAACCTCGGCAACATTCTTCGGTGCTTCCCACTTTGTCATTGCTTCAATCTTCGTCGATCCACACGGCTACCCCATCTTTAGAGATTACATGCCCCGGAAAAGCAACCTTCTCCAACCAGAACTCACACTTGGACAATTTAGCATACAACTCATGATCCCTCAAAGTCTGCAACACGATCCTCGGATGCTCCTCATGCTCCTCCTTAGTCTTAGAGTAGACTAAGATGTCATCGATAAACACCACTACAAACCGATCCAAGAACTCGTCAAGATCCTATTCATCAAATCCATAAACACTGCCAGCGCATTAGACAACCCAAATGGCATCACCACATACTCATAATGGCCATACCTCGACGTGAAAGCCGTCTTCGGTATGTCCACATCTCTAATCTTCACCTGATGGTACCCCGACCTCAAATCGATCTTAGAAAAGACCGTTGCACCACTCAACCGATCAAACAGGTCATCTATCCTTGGCAAAGGATACTTGTTCTTTATCGTCACATGGTTCACTCCCTAATCTATGCATAACCTCAAAGTTCCATCCTTCTTCTTCACGAAAAGAATTGGTGCTCCCCAAGGTGATACACTTGGTCTAATGTATCCCTTCTCTATCAAATCATCCAACTGCTTCCTAAGCTCCTCCATCTCCTTAGGACCCATACGGTACGGTGCCTTAGAGATTGGCCCCGTCCCAGGCTTCAACTCAACGGTGAAATCTATCTCCCTCTTCGGTGGCAACCCCTAAATCTCCTCTGGAAAGACATCTCGCAAACTCCCCACCACTGGTATCTCATCAACTGCCGGGCTCTCTATCCGGTCATCTCTCACATGGCACAAAATCAGAGGACATCCCTTCCTCAGATACGACTTCAAAGTGACAGCTGCAATCAACTTAACTTTGGGTTTGACTAGAAACCCACGATAAGACACACTTACACCTTTAGGACCTCTAAGGGACACTCTCCTTTGATGACAGTCTATCTTAGCCTTATACTTTCCTAACCAATCCATCCCAACTATCATCTCAAAACCATTAAAAGGAAACTCTAGCAAGTCTACAGGGAAATCGACTTGCCCAACTATCAAAGATACATCTCTAAACAACCTCCCACACGATACAGACTCACCAGAAGGTATGAAAACTTGCTCCCTAACAGACTCATATACTCTCAAACCCAACTGTTTTACATGACTCGAAGACACAAACGATTGAGAAGCCCCCGAATCAAACAAAACAAACGTAGGAATACCATTAACAAGGAATGTACCGGTGATAACGTGCGCATCCTCCTCAGCTGCCTTCTTGTCCATCATGAACAACTTGCCACTGGTCTTCTGCCCACCTCCCTGGACAGTACTAGCTGATGCGGTCGGCTTAGCACCCGACCCTTGATTGTTGTTGTTGTTCATCGGTGTCTTCTGATAAGAATTACCGCCGTTGCGGTTGCCTCCACTCGGTAGCTCGACCTCCCGGTTTGGCCATGATCCAGTGGTGCATTTGCTCGCAAAGCTCGTGCGCGGGTCTCGAAAAGATCCCGGTGCGCTCGTGCACTCATGTCTCTTGTGGCCTACGCCACCACAACCAAAGCAGGTCACTCCCCAGCTGTTGCTCACACTCCCACGACCTCGCCCAAAGGAAGTTCCAGCACTAAACCCAGACCCAGAAGAAAATCCCTTAGATTGATTGTGGTTGCCTTTCTTGAAATTAGATTGGCCACCACCCTCGCTCTCAGACTTCCTCTTCTCTCCACCCGACCTCTCCTGAGCCATCTCCACTAGTCTCTCAGCTCTCCCAGCCCTCTCATATGCTTCCTTCACATCAGTAAGGACTCCCACGGGTAACTTATCCATAATTTTCGTGGTTAGCCCTCTCTCAAACCTCAAAGCCAGATTCTCCTCACTCAAACCCATATCCTCAGCATATCTGGATTTCTCATTGAACTGTCCTGCGTAGTACTCGACCACGGACATCTCGTGATCATCTTAAACTTGTCGAACTCCTCTCTCAACTTACTCCTCACATGCTCTGGTACGAACTCCTTCCTCACAGCCCTACGAAACTCCTCCCAAGGTATAGCAGGTAACCCCTGGTTGGTATATATCTCCTTGGCACTCACTTTCACGGAATCCCACCACTTGCCAGCTGCCTCCCTCGGATAGAATGCGGCTGATCCACTCTCATCTCATCGGGACAAATGAACTAAATCTAGTATGTTCTCCATCTCCCTCAGCCAACTATCAAGATGGTTAGGCTCCTCAACTCCCTTGTACTCCTTCGGGTTAAACCTCGCAATATAGAGGCTGACTTTAGCATGGTCAACCTCCTTCTCCTTACTCTTATCCTTGTCCTCATTCACTCTCTTCAGGGTCTCAGTAAGAGCGTCCTAGTGTTCCAACATCTTAACGATGTCATCCGTAGTCATAAGCTCAGCTCTCGCGTACAAAGCATTTCTCTTGGGCGGCATCTTGAAGCTATATAAGAAAGGGATAAACATAAACACGCGTACTAAACCTCAAAACACGAAACGCGCTGCCCAGAACCTACTCGATCGAGTATCCAAACCCACTCGATCGAGTAACGGGCTACTCGATCGAGTGCCCCCATGTACTCGATCGAGTACCCAAACTCCAGAACCAAACAGACCTTCTGATCACTAACCCACTCGATCGAGTATCTAGGCTACTCGATCGAGTGACCCCCTACTCGATCGAGTACCCCTAGTTACTCGATCGAGTGCCCCAAAACTCGATTCTGGACTCAAAATCGTTAAAAACCTACCCGATCGAGTCAGCCTCACTCGATCAAGTACCACCAATACGTAAGAGTTACCCGCATATTACGTCACATACTAACATGCTAACTTTATAAAATCATATGATATCATAATAAATATGCTACGCATTTACTCTACTATCAACAAGATCAATTCATCATGCCATTAAAGCCACATTGTAAACATCCAACATGTTATTCCATCATCACGTCTACATATATATATTACTTTTCTTTCACATTCTCAACTTCTCCTTCAACATCCAACAATCAAATCACACATTCCATCACATTGTCACGCAAGTTACTAAGCACACACATGACTCAACACACATTTCCCCCATGTGACCGGTTCAAAGTTGTAGGGCGAACCCCGCGACTTTAGGACGTCTCCCAAGCCTTTGCACTAGCTCCTACAACTTTTACCCCGGGTTCATTTTAATTGACTCCCTATGTTCATTAAGTTCATTGGTTACGGGTTTCGGGATCTTCGCTCCGATACCATTTGTAACACCCCCATACTCCGAGTGCCTTACCAGGACCACTCGGGTATGAAGACATCACCATCTCGGTTGCCCGAGGCATGATAATCAAATAGACAAAACAGAAACAACATTTATTATAAGTAGTTTAATGAATAAATACAATCCTCGAAACCAAACCGAAAGTACAATACATTATTCCAAACTATTTGTTCTCAATCGAAATGTAAATAAATGCTAAACTACCGCGGAAGACTCTATCGTCATGTCGTGGCCATCCCAGCTATCCCAAAGATCATCTCTATACCTGTTCAATATCTGCTCACCATCCCCGAATGGATCACCGCAGTTTTTACAAAACAACACCGGGTCGATACTAATCACACAATCAATATAGATAACAACAATAAGACAAACAGACAAATTTGAACTGTCACACACACCCATACACCACCAACTCCCATCATCTCAATCTTGACCGTCCACCGGACCACCGACCACCGCCAGATGGGGGACCGCAATGTTCCCACCTAAGCCCCGCTCATCGTACGAGCGATAACCCTGTCCATTAATGTGCACATCCCCTTTCGTGGCGGGTTCCACGAAGGGCGAAACTAGGGCGTGAGATCACTCCCGCAAGTGACCCCACTCAGCCGAGAACGCATCTCGAGAGCCATAGGAACCAATCACAACCACAATCACAATCACAATCATCATATCAAATAACTAACTACAAAGACATCACCAATATCCCATTATGGGACTAATACGAGTAGGAAATCCTACCGGAAAGCACAACACGCAGACGGTATCTACAAAATGTCTCAAAACGCCTCTTCTACAAATTCTCCTCCTAACAAATAACACATAAAGGCTACCAATTACTTACTATTCATAAAACCCCCAAATCCTAAATTAGGGTTTGACCAAACCTAGCAAAACATTATATAAATTATATTAAAAGCTTACCCTTGACGCAAGGAATCCAACGACACGAACTACGACACGAACTGACCGTCTGAACTCCGGGAATTGTTAAGGATGCGATTAGGAAGATGACTGACTGCTTTCTCTCTTAAACAGGTTTTAGGTTTTGGTAAAAGTGAATTAAAACAACGACGATTAAGTTTAAATACCCTAATCGCATAATTAACAAAACCCGCGAAAAACTCCCCGTAAACCGGACACTCGATCGAGTACCCAAGGTACTCGATCGAGTAACCCCTACTCGATCGAGTGCCCCACTACTCGATCGAGTGCCCAACAGTCGAAAACTATTTTATTCTGCAACATACCCTTACTCGACAGAGTAAGGGCTACTCGATAGAGTACCCCCAAGACCATAAATACGGAGTATTACAATGGCGGTGGTGGCGAAAACAGGGGAAGGACTCGTGTTTTGGGCAGGCTGTTTCGAGGGGGTTTTTAGTGGTTGTAAGAGGCCTGGATTGGGGTGGTTTTGGGTGGTTTTTGTCGAGGGTAGATTGGTGAGTTGATTAGTGGTTGTAGGTGGCGGTGAAGGTGGTGTTAGGTACTGGTTTTGGGACGGGTTTTATGGGGTGTCAGGTGAGTGTTGCGGTTGGTGTCGTGTGATAGGGCGTGGGTTTGTGCGTTGTTGGTGGTGGTTTAGCTGGTGGTTAAGGGCGAGTTGGATGCGTGGGGTTGCAGGCTAGGGGTGTCGAGGTTGGGTGGTGGCTGTGGTGGCTTGTGGTGTCGGGTTTGGTGGGTTTTAAGAGAGGTGTTGGCCATGGTTTATAAACTATGTTAAGGTGGTATGTGTTTGTAGTGTGACGGGTTTTAATTATTTAATTAGCTCGGGTGAGTCGGGTTCGTAGTTAAATCGGGTTTTTAGTTATCATAAACCTTTAATAATTATAGTAAATAATTAATTTGAATAATTGAATATAAGGAATAAATAAATAAACAAATAAAGTTAGTAATTATAATTGTTGTAATTGTTATTATTATATAGGTGACGGAAATTGTGAAGAATTATAATCGGATTGGATTTGCTTTATTTATTTGGATTGCGTAATTGGAGTGCTTGCTTGCCAGGTAGGATAATCTACTCAACTATATCTGTTATCGTGTTTAACGCATGGATGTTATTGGAAGGGTGATTGTTTTATGATTGCTTATTTAATTAAGCTAATTGAGTGATTAACTTTGTTAATTGTTGGAGCTGTGTATATTTTATACGATTATGATATATGGTTGACGGGCAATTTAATTTGTGATGTTATTTAATTGGATGGTTTATATACATGATTGTCGTGTTTAAATTACGAGAATGGTTTATGAGAATTGGACTGCCCTAGGCTTAGTCTCTGGTGGATAACGTGAGTGGTAATTGGACTGCCCCAGGCCTAGTCTCTGGTGGATAACGTGTGTGATTAATTGGAAGGCCCCAGGCTTAGTCTCTGGTGGATAACGTGTGTGAGTATTTGGACTGCCCCAGGCTTAGTCTCTGGTGGATAACGTGGATAGTTGATGTTGAGATGTGACATGTGAATCAGTTGAGATTGGAATATTGACAGTTGTGAAAGATTGGTTGTTTTAATATATTTTATCCTACTCAACCATTGGTTGACGTGTTTGCTTCTGTGTCAAAATAAAATTGATGCCTGCTTTAATTGATGGCATCCTGTGGTGAACCATTTAATATTTCCGGTTAAATGGGGAGCAGATTTAAATAACAGGTTTTGAGTTAGCTGGATATGGGGAGCTTGGGCGTGTGAGCTTTCGGACCTGCAGGAGTCTAGATCACAAATGTAGTTATATCACTTATTTAATTTCCGCTGCGAGTTGTATTTATTTTTTTATTAGTTGATTAAAATTGTAAAACATATGTAATCATTAAAGTTTTTATTTAAAGTACTTTGGTATTGTTATACTTTGTTATTCACTACCTCGGGAAACCGAGATGGTAACGGTCCTATTTATTTGGGAATGTCTAGCTAAAGGCTCCCGAATAAATGGGAGTGTTACACTTGTCCACACTAGTCATGAAATTAAAATACATAAACAAAATATAGGATTCAGAAATAACCTTCGGTCCTAGCAAATACGGCCTAAGAACAATATCAAAGTAGATATTCGCCTATCAGTTGCACCCAAGACGATATGAGATATGCCCTATTGATAATGCTAGAATCGATCTAAAATTTTCTATAAAATTTAGTTGTTTTGTGTTTTTCTTCTGATGAGAGAGGAGGCTAGGTCAAAAAAAGAATTAGGGTAGAATAATGATCTCCCTTTTTCTTCTTATGGTGACCGAAATATGGGAGTGAATTAGGGAAATATAATCTCTCCTTATTTTTGGTCTTTCCAAAAATGTATAAAATGTGTTAAATTGTCATCTAGTGAGGATCGAACCCATGACCTCTTGGTTTGTGTACCCTCACTATTACCACTATGACACATTCATCTTGTTGATATTAAATATAATTGATTACATTTAATTACGAATTTACAGATTAATTCGTCCAAGATAACATTACATACATTTAATTAAATATAACTCATTATATTCAATTTACGAATTGACAGTTAATTCGTCTCAACTAATATTATTTAATCTTCATTAAATAATTGTCTCATCAACACATTGACTAACTGTTTAGTTATATTGGGCATCAATGTGATTATATTTCTATAACCACATTTCTCAAACACATCCTATAGGTGTGACCTTTAGGGACCAGTTGATCACCGCCATCTGTATGATAATAACGTCAAACTTTCTAGCAAGCCAACCGTTATTAGGTAAACGTTAATCAACTGATTAAATATACGAAGTATACCCTTGTGAACCTGTAAGAGATTTACAAATGTTATCACACTAATTTATGGAGGACACAAGCTCCAACAGAAACATCACCCTAGCTCCCACTAAACTTCATGTATCATCATGGTACCTCGACAAATCGAGTAATACCATTCTAATTGACGACATGTTTGAACCCAAAGTTCCAACTCTTTGACGTATATAAGATCACAAAAGGGATCTTTCAAGCATGTAAGGCTTCTTAGCATTGACAGATCAACAAAACTTCTCCCTTTATGAGTAACATTCAAAGAGAAAGTTTCGTTATTCTTTTGCCGAACCTCATCCTCATGAGAGGCTATATTGCTAAGAACATACGAATTGATAAAGGCTTTTGGGTTGTCACAAACTCTCTGTAACCAACTCAAAATTGAAATATCTTATGTAACCTTTATAACAAGATCAAGGTAACCTAATTTGGTGTAAAGTTATTGCCCCAAATCAAGTCTCGAAAATATCTCATGTTTTCTTCCTTATCACATCTTGTGGAAGAAGACGAATTCGAATTGCATGGTGTCACGCCATCACATAGAGTTCATACTATAAAAAATCCTTTGATGAGGGTTGAAGATTCGTCACTTTCGAAAAGTAACGCAATATTATCGCAAAATTATCTCCTTTTAACCACTGAGCCTCAATAAAGAACGTCTTCTTTCATTTTACTCAGTTTGTGGGTCTTGGACTTCCGTAAGTTCAAAATTTCTCCCACTCTGTCTTTCAGAAAATGAAATCTTTCTGGAAAGACATCATTATGAGTCACAAACTCTTAGTTCTCGTTTTGGAGGAGCAAAAACCAAGTGGTTTAATTTTGGATAACCCTCACAAATACATAAATTGGTTCTGAACATAAACATTTATGGTCCCAAATGTATAAAAATAACAAGTTAGGGACCCTCCCTATCCATATCACATATGGAGTCATTTAGGCTATTATAGTCGGGTTTTAAACTTTTAGTGAGAAAATAGCTTACAAAATTGCGAAAAACCTCAAACTATATCTCATAAAGTTCGGTTTATCTTCTTGACTACACCATACTCTATGGTTCACAATCTTCTTAGTGATGATCAAGGTCATTACTTGATATTACCCATTTGATCTTCAAAGTTATTACTTTGAAATTTCCGATCAACATTTTTGAACTTGTCGTACTTTTGGTTTACTACTTCATTTTGAAAATATTCCACGTTTCAAAAATCACTTTTATGTCTTATTAAATATATACGAGGTTTTCATATCTACTTAACATTACGGTAAAAGTAACGAAGTATGTATATATAATCAACTATCGGCCTTACACATCCGTATGTATGTGGTCAATCACCTCACTATTGTGTTTCTTTTCTACAAAAGAAAACATAATACATGCACACATACCACAAGATTCTCAATCAAATGGTTGTTCGATGTGCTTATCGTTTACTCGTTTTAAACGAATTTACTTGAGGTTTGATTAATTGGGTTCACCGGATTAAAGTCTTTAAAATCTACAAGATAGTATAATATTTAGTTTTCGTGAAGAATGTAAAATACCTCTAACTTGTGTGGTCTAAACCAACCACCAAGTTATCATAGGAGTAGGTACAAGCTTTTGTTTTAAATCACATGAGTGATGCCTTCTATGTATAAACATAGATGATTACATTCTTTTAAATCCAAATTTAGGTACATTTTTCCTTGTCGAGATCATTGCTACTCTAGCTTTATTTCGATACAAAAATGTCCTATGCTAGACGTCTTACGTTTTATCAATTCGTGATATTTTATACACTTAGTAAGAGTAAATTACTATAAGGTGAGTGCAACATGTGGCAAAATCTCAACTTCTTGCGAAATTGGACTACCTTACCATTCAATTGTCATCATATGCCTAAACTCTTTAGCGCATAAACAATCGATTTGGCCTTTCTTGAAGTGAGCCATTTGACGGTATCATATTGGAGTACTCTATGTGTTTTTGAAAACTCTTTTCGTAAACTTTTGAATTACTCTTGAGTAATTAAAACTAATATGTCATCATCATGACGGAGGTGTCACTTCCGAAATCAAGACACTCTTGATAAAATGTGACTCCCATTTAAACTCGTAATAAGAGTTCGCAACATAAAAACCCCTTTTTAATATGTATGGACGTTAAGTTGTAAAATAATCGCAAAAATCGTTGTAAGCTTATGTAGGTGATCTGGTAAATCATGTTACCAATCATAGCTACCGAATTCCTTCAAAGAAACCACTTTCTATGAAAGAACGAAACAAGTATAATAATAAATAGAGGATGAAAGGAGGATGAAATGCATGATGTCATAGTAAATACATTAGTGAAAATGAACGAGCAATAAGGAAATCGACATTCAATGTTATAAAAACTTGATAAACATTTTTAACAAGTCCATTTATATAATGACCTCTCACTTAATTATATAAATGATTCCAAGATCCGTTTTTAGACAAAAATAGGCATCGCTTGGGCGAAACATCCCATAATTGTGTAAGTTCGGTAAGTCAACGCTTGACTAATTCTACCTCTAGAACTCTTGGTTGACGAATTTCTTTAAATCCATCTACTAGGCCCGGAATACAAGACCGTCTTATACCCCGTTGAGTCCAACCAACTTTGGCACGTGATAACCGTTTACCACCCTACTTACCCAAGGTAAAAAGAGAACACCCCGCTTGGGCGAGTGTGGCTCTAATGAATAAGGGATTCTTGGTAAGGCTAATCTCAATTTTAGTTATGTGAGAGATCTTGTCAGTTTAGTCATAAATTCCTTATAAGTGAACTAAGTCGGTGAATGTAAATGACGTGAATTGACAACCGTGAAAATAAAATGCATGTGAATGGCGATTTTGGCATGCGCGGAAAAATAAAAGAAAGCAAGCATATGAATAATCCTAGTATGGCCACCTAGATAAAAATAACTAGAATATTACATATCGGAAACAAACTCCTTGGTCCCTTGCCTCTTCATAGGAACATCTTCCAAAAGTGGCTCCTTCTTATGGGATTTGGAACACCTTTCCAAAAATAGACTCCGTCTCGAAGTAAATCCGTTTTTTGGAAACGCCAGTAAAAATAACTATTACAATTAAATTACATAGCTATTCCTATTATACATTAATTAATAAATAAATAAAACTATTAATTAATTACAAACCGACGATACGAGATCGTATTTAAATTACAAACAAATCGCTATTCCCATTCATTTCGAGTAATAACGATTAAATAAACTAGGCCATACTAGGTACAACAAAATAAATACTTTAAATAAATGACAATTATTCATTCAACATAAATAAATATGCTTAAAATGCTGTAAAATGATGCCAAAACCGCCCTATCTTACAATCATTGGTATCTTGCTCGGTTTTGTGGATTTAATCGATTTTTAACTTGTAAAAATCAATAATGAACTCTTAAATCTCATTTAAGTCCAAAATAATTATCCAAATTATTTTGGACCTCAAAATTAGTCCTCACTAATTTGATGATAAATAATTAGTTTGATTTGGTGATATTTGCTAATTTAATCCGTAAAATCATAACTTTTAAGTAATAAATCCAAAATAATTGAAACATTACCAAAAATTGAAACTAAAAAATTTTGAGTATTCTAGAACACTCCCAATAATACCAAAATATCAGAAAAATTGCCCAAAAATTTTGTATAAAATTTATTAAGAAAAAGATCGATATTTATCGGTTTTTAACCACAAAAACCAATAAACATCAAAACAAGGTGAAATTACATTTTAAATTTCACTTTTAACTTTTAAAAATCATATTTTTAAATGTACATAAATTTATCAAGGATAGAAACAAAATTTTCAAATATATGATTAATTAAATTCACTTTTATCGACTTTTATCTCATAAAATTAATAAACATGCAAAACTTCAAACCAACCTTTGAAATTTTACATACAATATATAGAAAATATGCATGAAACAATATAAAAATTTCATGACCTGAATCAACTTTTAACTATTTTTAGTTAACTCTTAACCAAAATACGACATTTTTGACTCGGTTTTCTACAAAAATCATTAAAAAAGCAAAATAACTTCACAAATCACCAAATTTTACCACAAACCTTTTGATATCAGTTGGTATGCATGCCCAAAAATTTTCGTGCTAAAACCTCATCTAACACAATTTTTTAGTTTTTCAAATTATCTCATAATTTGTTTAATATGCTTAAAATCAACATGCAAATTACAAGCCTAAGCTCTGATACCACTTGAAAGATCATAGATCCTAATTAGACACTCTAACTAAATGTCAAATTATCTCATAATTTGTATTTATGTGATCTATGTAACATGCATGCAATATTAAAGCATATTAATATAAAAGATGAGGAAAATAATTTTTCTTACATTGAGAAATGGTAGTATTTGGGCACAACCAAGATCACCATCTTGGTTATTTTTGAGCTTAAAATAAATGACAAGATCCTCCATCTTCAAGTGTCCAAGGTAGAACACCTCCTCTCTTAAGCACCCAAGAACTAACCCCAAAATCTTACTAATATTAACTAGATATTATGTAAGATTACCCTTAAAAATATGTACAAGTCTATTACTAACACTCTTACTAATTTTGTTTTTTTTGGTGAAATGTAAGAATATATTAAGAATCAAAAAAGATATACAAGGATTATGTTCCAAGGAACAAAAAGGAGAATGCTAAATTACATTCAAGTTACCAAACAACCCCATTTTCTCAACCAAATACTATCCTGAACACATTTGGACTTGCCTACCTTACTCAGAAGTCTCGTCTTAGCTTCTGCGATTATTCTTTCTGCCAATTTGATGGGAGGAGTGACCACTGCATTCACCCTTACACTATTCCTTTCCAACCCGACGTGATAGTGATCGGATGCCCAGAGCTGACAGTGTACCAGATGCTTCAAGGCTTTTATGCTATTGCCAGTTAATGCCAAACCTGCCATAGTAACATCAATACGAAAGCCACACCATTTTTTAACTTCCTGCAGGACTCTTTGACTGAAAAATAAATAGTTTATAAATGCATGTGAAGGGTCTCTTAGTAATTTTGTTTTGAATTATTAACATTTAATCTTTGATTTTTAGAGAGAAGAACAATGATGATTTTTCCACATGCAAGACAAGAGTGAAAAATGAACAACACAAGTGTTGTCATCAAGAAGGGAGGACGGTTGGTAGAGGAGAAAGTGGAGTGTTTTTCTTTCTTATTTTATTCCACCAAATGCTCATGTGAATGGGTTAGAACAAAAGTAATAATGGGAAAGTAAAATGTGTAAGAGAAATGATGGTGTTTAAAGCAACACGCACATTACCACATGCACTTACACGGTCCAAAATGACCTATTTACGGGTCCATTTTGGTTCTTACATTTATCGCACAAATACGTGTAGATTTTATTTAAACATCATTTTATCTTTAAATGCTTCCTGATTAATATCGTCTAAAAGACTCTGTAAATATACATGTACAGCTACACATATATTTTACGAACCAATACTAATCACATTAGTCAATTAGTACTAATGTAGCAATTAACTACTTAATCATTAATTTCCGTCTCAAATAATTTATTATTTAATTATCGCATAATTAAATAATAATTTCCGTGCCTCGAGTTCACAGCTCGATATCTCTCTAAATTAATTAATCGACTAACTCTTAGTCAATTTATCAAGGGACTAATTAAACTGTATCTCATACAATTAATTAGTTTTCGTGTTGGGGCTCGTTCCTTTAGGTGTGACTGAAAGGGATCAGCTTGACACCGCCGTCTCATGACAGTAACGTCAAACCCTAATTGGCCAACCGTTACCGATATACGTTGATCAGCTGACTAGTATTACCAATGAATATCCCATGCATATTTCTTAATGAGATATAATAAGACAAATACTCCAACATATAGTGCCACCCGTGGTGGAACATTACAGAATAACACCGAGCAAACTGCATATATTATGATTTGAGTTCCTATTTGCTAGGACAATATGATGTGGAACATAGAAGTCTATCTTAAATTGTTAATGGTGTAAATTTCCCTGTATTATGAGATAAGATCATTAGCAAACTGCATATTCATATTTAATTGAGGTCTAACGAAACACTTCAGAAAATGTGTTCCATATGATATTTTTATATACAAATAAAAAAAATGAAACATTTAAGCTACTTTATGTTAAATCTTTAAAAGCGACTCTTACCCAAATATGGAGTAATAACTAATAAATTGATTGTTATGCTAACCTGTACACAATAAATAAAATTCGTTAGAAAATCATTAGACAATAATTCAAAGTAAAAGCAACGTAAATAGGACTGTGTGAGAATAATTAAGATCAACGAAATACCAAAGAAAGCAGCATCCATATGAAACTTGCAAGCAAAAATAAGAAACAAAGCCGTTCAAGGTAAAGGGGTAATCATTGATTTTTGGATGAAAATATGTACAACAAATATCAGAAACAAAGTAGTTTGTTTGGGAGGTTTCTACTTTCTACCCATTTTGTGTTAACTTTATCCAATTTGAACGCTCATGATAGAATTTCAGAACAGTAGGCTTGCTCATTTTACTGAGTATAGAATATCACACAGATATTTCGTATTTGAATGGTTGGAGGATACAAGTTTTTTTTTTATTTTTAGGAAAACATCCCAATTGTAATGTAAGTGAAGTTTAGAAACACAGCAATATATTCATAATAGTATTTGACTTTTAGAATTAGAATTGAATTTGGACTCTCTAAGTGGTTCATAAAAAATGGACTCTCTGTAATCGCTCGAAAAAAGTTTCCTTTAATAATATACTAGTTGGAAAGCCCGTGCGATGCACGAGGCTCCTAATAGTATTATATGTTAAAATATATACTAAAGTTGCTAAAAAAAGTTCAACTATGTTGAATCATTGATGGAAAAAAAAATTTGTGGTTGGTTTAGTTAATCACCGATGAATTATTAGTGTTTTTAACATTAAAGCTTTGTCATTCAATAGAATAATATCAACTTTCTGGAACTTAGACCAACGCTTTCAGCGTTGCCATAAAATACCAACTTGGTAACCCCATAAAATACTAACTTGGTAACCCAATGTTTCTGGAACTTAGACCAACGCTTTTTCTGGAACGCTACAACGTGGTTGGTTTAGTTGATATTATACTCCCATGGTCTTAACTATATCACTTGATCATCAGTTCCAATAACAAAATCGTGCTGAAAATGGGAGCAAACAAAATTTTGGGGGTTGATTTAGATGAGGATCGATTAATCATCAGTTCCAATAACAAAAACGCAACAAAAACGTTGTAGCATTTGGTATTAACTATATCACTTGTATAACATTCATAGATATAGTTGGATTTTAGAGTTATCATTCTTATTGTTTCACGCACCATCAATTTTTTTACCAAAATAGTCTTTGATTATGTATACTTAAGACTACTTATCCTTTGGAGTTTCATGCAAAATATCTAATACGACACCTAATTTTGTAAATTTGTGAAAAACTCTTTGTAAACAATGTTCTTCGTGTGGCCTTAATACCTTTGGTCTCTATCATCAATGAGAACCTAAATCCCTCGGATGACAATGTTTTTGATGCTTTTACGTAAAGCTGTCCATTACTAAATACTGGTTTCAAAACATAAACAAGAGTCCATGACTCTTGTTTATTGTTATGGTGTAGAACAGGTTCAATGTATATTGTCTCCGCTTAAGAACGAAAGGAATCTTTGCATCCGAGGAAGTCATTACTATCCTCGGGTTAAATACATTTTACCGACTTTGAAACCTGTAATTATCTTCCCTTCTACTACGAATTTTCCAAGGCGATTTATAATAAGACAGATCCCCTTACATATTCCTCTTACAGAGTTAATGTTCCTAAATTCTCAACAACATAATCGGCATACCGCACTTGGTCTAAGACTCACCTTGCTTCTTAAACAAATCATTATGAGTTATATTAAAAAAAAAAAGATCATCATGGATAATCCCTTCCCTTCTTAAACATCTTCCAACTTGTTTTTTAGGGGTCAAACTTTAATAACTTTGACCATTAATATGTCTAAAATCATGGTCAAACTACCCCATTGATGACTGTGTAAAAGCAATACAAACAATCATTGCGAAGAGGATGAAGTACATTTAGTCAATTCCTAAAAGTAATGAATTTTTCTCCCAAAATATAGCCCGACTAAAATACTCTGTCAAGTCTCGCAGAACCAAAAAAACGACTCCTAAAAGCAAGGATGTCATACGGGGGAGGGGACATGACGGATGGAGACCTTCTCATACCCGTATTTAATAGAAAAATTACATGCCCCTAGTTGTCGCGGATAAAGTTTTCAAAACCGTTCCCGCTTCAACGTGTGGTAATCATAAAATAGTTTCGTTCCATTTAAATGTTATATACTCGTTTATTCTATAGTTTTCTTAAATAATTCTGATATTATTTGTACCCATGTCTAAAGCCCATGGTTGACATGATTTAAAATTCAGTTTGAACCTAAAACTTTATTTATATCCCGCTTCATCCAAGATAAATGCGATATAATTGGACACTTGTTATCGATTTCCTTTTTGATCAAATTTTCTTTTTCTTATTGTAGAGCTAACCATTTTTATTGTTAGCTAACATTTATTTTGAACCAATTACTTATTATTCTGTTCCTCGTGATGATGGACTATATACATACTTTGCGTTACAAATTTACAATGTCTAATTGCTAACATTTATTCTGAACCAATAACTATTTATTCTACTAATCAACTTATAAAATTTTTTTTAAAAAAAAAAAACTTTACATCAATTCCTAACAATAGGCTCAAAAGCAAGTAAACATGCCCAAAATAAAACATCAAAAACAAATCAATTTGATATGAGAATGGTTCGAAGATCATGAAAAATCTCATACGGCCTGGATCCCAAGAAATAAGCTTAAGCTTATTTGACCAAAATTTCATTTATCTTAATTTTTTGTAAGTATTTGGTAGATATATTATTTACCAAAATAAGAGTAACATATGAGAAAGCTACCAATTTTTTAATCCTTCTATTTATAATATTAAATATGAAGTACTTATAGAGACGAGGTGGACAGTCAAGCTGGAACACACTTATAGGGAAGCTAATAGAGCCGTTGATTTCTTAGCAAACTTTGGGGTCAATTCGGGTTCCTTCATTACGCATTTAGACGCTCCTCTTCCGGAGCTATGTTCGATCCTTCGGGAGGATGTTTTTGGTGTCGCTTTTCCTCGTGTTATAGTTAGTAGCTAGTTTTTGGGGCTTCACCCCTCATTTGTACCAAAAAAAATATGAACTACTTACTATGTCATTTTACCAAAAAATCAAATACCTTTCGGTTAATAAGTAAAATATATACATACATCAAAAATTCAAAAAATCAATATACTTTAGAAGCTTTCGAATACATCAAAAGTTCAAAAAAATCAATATACTTTAAAATCTTTCGAAGGCTGCATAATCTTTGATCATCTATCTCAAATTTTACCCCTATATACATAGAAATCTAAGTAAATATGAATTTAATTAAAAATATTAGTAAATAGAATTCCACCTAATATGTAAAACCAATACTAAAACACAAAGATACATGGTTGAGTAAATACTACGTAGTACACAAGCAAGATTTGGTTAAACTAAAACATAATGTGCGTTCTTTTGATTTAATTAATTAATGACCATAACATATGTACAATCTTGAGTAAGGCTGGGTACCGGTTCAAAACCGGAATCGGAATCGGAAAAATTCATCATACGGGACCGAACCGGATTACAAAAATTCCGGTGTGGGACCGGACCGAAAAAATTCTGGTCCAAGACCGGACCGGTTGGACTGAAATTATTCACTTTTTCAAATTCCGGTCCATTGGACCGGATTGAATCGGAATAAAAATGCAATTTTATGAAAAAAAAATGAAAATAACAATAATTCAGGGCATTCCGGTCCAAACCGTCCGGACCGGAAAATACCGGTCCTAGACCGGACCGGAAAATACCGGTCCTATAGACCGGACCGGACCAGAATTTAATGTGCGCTCTTTTGATTTAATTAATTAATGACCATAACATATGTACAGTCTTTGAGTAGGGCTGGGCACCGGTTCAAAATCGGACCGGACCGGAACCCGAACCGGAATCGGAATAAGAAAAATTCATGGTACGAGACCGGACCAGATTACAAAAATTGCGGTGTGGGACCGGACCGGAAAAATTCTGGTCCAAGACCGGACCGGTTGGACTGAAATTTTTCACTTTTTCAAATTCCGGTCCATTGGACCGGATTGAACCGGAATAAAAATACAATTTTAAGAAAAAAAATGAAAATAACAATAATTCCGGGCATTCCGGTCCAAACCGTCTGGACCGGAAAATACCGGTCCTAGACCGGACCGGGCCAGAATTTAATGTGCGTTCTTTTGATTTAATTAATTAATGACCATAACTTATGTACAGTCTTGAGTAGGGCTGGGCACCGGTTCAAAACCGGACCGGACCAGACCGGAACCGGAACCGGAATCGGAATCAGAAAAATTCATGGTACGGGGCTGGACCGGATTACAAAAATTCCGGTGTGGGACCGGACCGGAAAAATTCTGGTCCAAGACCGGACCGGTTGGACTGAAATTATTCACTTTTTTAAATTCCGGTCCATTGGACCGGATTGAACCGGAATAAAAATACAATTTTAAGAAAAAAAATTGAAAATAACAATAATTTCGGGCATTCCGGTCCAAACCGTCCGGACCGAAAAATACCGGTCCTAGACCGGACCGGACCATAATTTTTAACTCTGATTCCAATCCACTCGATTCCGGTCCGGACCGGATTATGCCCACCCTTACTCTTGAGGCCATTAATAATTTGTAGTATAAATTATTAAAACTCTTTCAAACTTAATCTTATTCGAAATCTAGGCTAATGCGTGAGTTTAGAAATGACCAGTAATTCATCATATGAATAATACTATGAGTTGCTCCATTGTTACAAAAAGCCTTGAGTTGTCCAAGCTGCCAAATTCTAATTTAATTCTTTCGTTTCTCCACCTAATTATCTCTACATTCTTATAGAGAGTAAATTGATGAGACAAAAATAGTAACATATATAGATCGGTGTATTGTTTTATATGCATTGATCACTTGAATGTATATGGAGACATTTACGATGTATTTACACACTTCAATGATTATTTAGTGACTATATTTTAATGGAATCGTAGTTTATACTCCGTGTAACTACGTAAGATTACATTACATCATATTAACATAACACTTTAATCAAATAAATTAATTATTTATCCACCAGCTCCTTAAATTTACTTTAATGTTAGAATACCAACTACAAATGTATGATACCATAAGTGGGGCAAAAATAAAAATGATAACTTGAACTATTACGAATGTCCAATATTTATTTGATCATTTTAACCTACTTATATTAGGATAATTTTATTAAGATATATTTGATCTACTTATGTTAGGATAGTTTTAATAAAATTTGTTTTCAATATTAAGAAATCTACTTTTTTTAGGATAATTTTATTTATTAAATTATTTATTTTATTTATTAATTTTTTTTTTCGAAATCTACTATTGTTAGGATTTCAATTTATTGAATTTTTTATTTTATTTATCAATTTTTTTTTCGAAATCTACTCTTGCTAGGATTTCTAAAAAAGTTGGACTCTCTAATATCGCTCGAAAAGTTCCTGCTTTATATATATGTATTGATTGATTAGATTAGATTAGATTTAATGCCCGTGCAATGCACGAGCCACTTGTAATATTCTATCTATTGAACCGCCATTAAACGTCGTGCTATAAAATAACCACTATAAATGTCTACAAAAGGCTTGATGCGAGCTCCTCGATGCGAGCTCCAACTCCAGACTGACTAAGCACGCTTTGGTCGAGTAGGCAGTAATTCTCATATATAAATAAATAAATAAATAAATAAATACTTTTATAAATAACGTTGAAATATTTTTATAAATAACGTTGTATTGTTGGTATCCAAATGCTAGTGAAATGTTGATTACGCATGAAGGACCTACTGTTTTGGTAAAAATTTACCGGTTGCGAATTAATTATGTGAGTGATAGTGATTAGACTAATGCCAATTATGGTTTGGACGCGATAATGACAACGAGCGAAGTAAAGATGAAATGAACGAAAATGACACGGAGGATTTTTGGTGACGCGGAAAACCCGGTGTGGGAACAACCGCGGGGGGAGTCGGAATCCCACCAACTTTGCACTATAATCGAGGTTGAATACGCAAGTAAGGAAATACAATGATTATTTTTGCTAATGAATTATTGCCAAGTGTAGACAAGAATTTCGAGAAGTGTTGTGTTGTTTTTGCTCGAGTTCCGATGCCCTTGTGTGATGCCCTTCTCTGGTTTATATAGCTGCGCACATCAGACCCAGAGCCAGAAAAACCTCCATCCTAGTTATGCTCCTATATCTTTGGTCAACCCATGAGAATAGGGAGTTGTTGATTGACTTGGTTGACAATCCCCTTGTTGTACGTGTATTATCTTTAATGTGTGTTTGTTCACCTTTTATCCCACGGCTCTCCTCTTGCCATGTCAGCAATCCCTTACTTTCATCCTCTTCCAATCGCTGTCTGCCACGTTGTCCTTGATTGTCCCCCTTTTTTCCAGTAAAACAGTGCCACGTTGCATGTGATAAAATTCATTTTTTATCCCTAACAATTGCTCCCAAATTTCCGTCTCAAATATTTTTAGGCGGGAATTTATGTTGCGATGCGGAGAACTGACGAAGCTTTAGCAGTTACCTTGGTTTCTACAACTTCCCCCACTTAATGCTTCCCAACCGCCAATTAACTCCCCACTTGCCCTCAAACTCTTCCTCTTACGCCACACCCTCGGTATCCTCCCCCTTTTTATATTCCCCAACTCCCTTCATCATTACCTTTCACTTCCCATCTCTCTCATTATTCACCAACCATTCTCTTTCCAGCCGGCGTGACAGGTACACCGTCTTCTTCCTTTTTCTTTTCTTTGCTTCCTTTTCCACTTGGCCATGTCACATCAAACCGCTTCCTCGACCTCCGTCACGGAGATTCCGGCGCCGGTCAACCCATTCCCTTCAGGCGGCGTCCTATCCTCGAAACATTCATGTGATTCTGACTTTACTGTGGAGGATCTGGCTTATATCAGGGAGGTCTTTGGTTTTTCCGACCATGTGGTGTTTCACATACCCGTTCCTGGTCAGAAAGCTGATGACGTGAGGGAGGGGTAGATGTGTTTGTATGAGTACGCATTCCGCCTGGGCCTGAGGTTCCCCTTTCCTCCTTTGGTCCAGGAATTTCTGAAGTTGAATAGTTTGGCTATCTGTCAAGTCGCTCCATATACTTGGCGAACTCTGCTTGCGGTGCATGCTATGAATAGTCGCTATGGCTATGACATCGGCCTTTCAGATCTTGCACACCTGTTCTCGGTCAGGTCCCTTAGCCGGGGCCAGGTGACCATTCGGGTGCGAGATGGGGAGAAAAACTGCATCATCTTTCCCGTGAAACCGGATGATAGCAAGTGGTTCTCTCGTTTTATCTTCGTGAAAATTGATACGCTTCCTCCTCCCACTGACTATACTATATTGTCAAGACTGCGGTCTACTCGTGGTACTTACATGCCCTTACTTGGTAACTTTTTATTTTGACACTTATATTTCCTTACTTGGCTTTTTGCGTAGGTTTGGATCATCTGGTTCCATCTTCCGACGAGGTTGCGTCTTTGACTAAGCTTTTTGGGCCTCCGGAGAAACGCAGGACGTTCACCAATCTAGTCCAGGATTCTGCATCTGGAGCTGCTTCGAAAGAGGGTGAACTTGAAGAGGAAGAAGAAGAAGTGGAAGTACGAGAATCAATGTCGACTGGTGCGTTGTTCTTCCCTTCTTAACTATGTTCTGTTTCTGGATACTTACTATTTCTGGTTCTGACTTGATCCTTTTGTTTCCAGGCTCTGCAAAATCCAAAATTTCACTGGACGATGTCTTGGCCCAAAGATAAAAGAAGCGGGTCGAGGCTGCCCCGAAGCCTGCTGAGAAGAGAAAGTCTACTCCTCGCCTCTGCTCGGACCTCGTCCCAAAAGAAGATCTTCTGCTGTGGGCCGGACTAAGGAGCAGACTCCTATTGAAGCTACTCCTCTGGCTGTGAGGCCTCCATTACCTGGGCACGGGTTGTCTGCTTCTGGAGATGCTCCGGTTCCCAAAGCTGTTCCTGGTTCTGCCCCAGCTATACCTGCGTCTGGTGTGATTCCAACGTCTGAAACCATCCCTGCTTCTGGAGCTATTCCTGCTTCTGGAGCTGCTCCTGCTTCTGGGGCTACTTCTGCTTCTAGAGCCGTACGCTTCGGGGCTACTTACGCTTTCTAGAGCGCTCCCGCTTCAGGGCTACTTCAGTTCCAAATCGCTCCGGGGGTTATTGTTTTTACACTTCCAGACAATTTTGGTAAGGCTAAGTCTACGAGTAGCTTGGACTTAATGAGCCAGATGCTTCTTCCAGCTCCTAGGTCTGCGCTGGATAGCAAAACTTTGCCTGACTTGGTGGATCGTGCTACTGAGCATTCTTTTAAGGTAAACGATCATTTTTTTTTTTGACGCTTGGTTCTGGTGCACCAGTCCTTCCAGATGGCCCTGTATCTGCGGGAGAAGGTGCCTCTCCTGGTAGCACAAAATGCGAAACTCCAGAAGCTGGCGAAAGAAGCCAATGAAGATAGGCTGAAGACTCAGGCTGATCTAAACAAGTCCCAGAGTTTGCTGTTGGAGGAGGCCACTCGGAGCGAGCTTGCGAACGTCTTTCTCTTCTTTGAAGGGCGAATTTACAGTCTTTGAGAAGAAGGCAGCGATCTTTGGCGTGCCACAGAAGCTGAGAGGTGTGCCTCAGAGGTGGAGAAGCGTGTTTCAGAGGCTGAGAAACGTGCTTCAGAGGCTGAGAAACGTGCGTCTGATGCGGAGGATCATGTTTCTCAGATCCAGGAGGAGAAGGCTTCTGAGGTGCAGGAGTTAAAAGAGACTTTGGCGAATGCTCTGTCCTACGCTGCTTTGGAAACGAAGATCAAGTGCATAAAGACGTTCCAGGGGGGAGAGCATTCGGCTTGGGACTTAGGAGCTAAAGAGGAGAAGCTCGCTGCTGCTTTCCCCGATGGTCTGAACCTGGATGTCTTTGGGCCGGCTTGGTGGAACACAGGGTCGCTTCACGATGATCAGGATGCGGAGGAAGAAGTGAATTCTCCTGCTCCTGATGCTCAGGCAGCTGCTTCTGAAGCTGTGGAGCATATTGACATAGATTAGTTTTTCTTTTCACCTGAAAGACTTTGCGAGGTTTAGTTAGTTTTTGGCCCTACGGGGCATAACATCTTTATTTTGAACAGTTTATGTATTTGGGTCTGGTTCTGATGCCAGACGTACTTTGCTTTTGCGACTTAAGTATTTTCTACTGGTTATCTCTTTGTGTCGTCGCACCGTTTACGGTGCTTTGATTTGTGCATGCACGTCGTTTGTTTGGCCATCGTTGTTGGATTCTTTGGCTAAGGGGTCTAGTATGCCCACTCGTCCGGAGGAGCCACGCTTGCGTGGGTGCTAATGCATCGCGGAGGTCGGTTGTCCGGTTATGCGTGCTTAGCCACGGACACACGCCTTCTCGTAATGAATACAGACTCGCGTATTAGTTTGCATTTTATTTCCTTGGATTACTTGAAAAAATTTAAATTGTTCAAGGTGGTTTTGCAATTTAAAACTTGTTAGAATTAAAATACGAGCAAGGCTATTAGAACCAGAAATGTTGAATTTCAGAAATAACGTTTTGGAGCCAGAAAATATTCAGAATCAGGAGGTATCTAGACCCAGAAAAAATAGAAAAATATTTTAGAAGCAGGAAAAGGTCTTTAGGGCCAGAGAAAGATTTGGAGATATAAAGATACTTAGAGACAGAAAAATATTCAGAGCCAGAAAATATGTAAGGCAATATCTAGAACCTGGCTGGACTGTATCTGGTAGGCTGAGTACCCAGTTGCTTGACCATGCTGGTGACTTAAGTAAAATACTTTTTCAAGTGGGTGATATTCCAGGATCTGGGAACCATTTGCCCCTCCATAGTCATGAGTCGGTAGGCTCCATTTCCAACTGTGCTTTCTACTTGGTATGGTCCCTCCCAATTGTAGGCGAATTTCCCTGCTTGCTGGTTCTTGGTATTCTGGAAGACTTTCCTCAGGACCAGATCTCCTACTTGCAGAGTTCTTACTTTTAAGTTCTTGTTGTAGCTTTTAGCCACAGTCTGTCGGTAGGAAGCCATCCTGATCTGGGCGCTGGTTCTGAGTTCATCTATCGTGTCCAGGCTGCTAGCCATTTCCACCTGCTTCCGATCTTCTGTGATGCATCCATATCTATGGGTTGGGACCCTGACTTCAGATGGGATGACTGCTTCTGCTCCGAACACCAGGCTAAAGGGGGTTTGCCCCGTTGCAACCTTTGGTGTGGTTCTCCCAGAGAAACAGAGGTAGCTCTTCTGCCCATTTGCCCCCAATCTCCTCTAGTTTCTTTTTCAAGTTTTCAATGATAATCTTATTGCTGGATTCAGCTTGTCCGTTAGACTGGGGGTTCCTGGGAGTAGATTTTTGCAACGAGATATTCCACCTAAACAAAAAGCTTCCGTCTTATTTCCAATGAATTGGGACCCATTATCACATATAATTTCAGATGGAATTCCAAACCTGCATATGATATTGCGTTTAATGAAAGATATCACCTGGGTTTCTGTAACCTGGGAGAATGATTCTGCTTCTATCCATTTGGAAAAGTAATCCGTCATGGCGAGCATGTAGACTTTGTTTCCTGGTGCTCTGGGTAGTGGTCCCACGATATCCATCCCCCACTTCATGAAAGGCCATGGTGAGATAACCTGGTGCAGAGGCTCTGCTGGCTGGTGACTAACGTGGGCGTGCCTCTGGCAAGCGTCGCATCTTTTTGCGAATTCCATGGCATCTTTGCGCATTGTGGGCCAGAAGTATCCCTGCCTCACTGCCTTGTTGGACAGGCTCCTGCCCCCTGCATGGTTTCCACATTCTCCATTGTGGAGAGCATGCAAAACAGCCTGAGACTCTTCCCGATCCAGGCATCTGAGGTAGGGTCCAACGAGGGATTTCCTGAAAAGAACATTATCGATTAGTAGGAATCTGGATGCTCTCATTTTAAAGTCCCTTACCTTCTTTTTATCTGCTGGTAGGACGTCATTCTGCAACCTGTCTAGGTAGGGTTTCCTCCAGTCTGGAGTATTTTCTTCACCTGGTGCTTGCACACTTTTTTCTCGCTTCCCCGCCGAGATTTTAGTGTTCTTGGCTCCAAAGACGTGGACAATTGGTATCGTGGAGATAGTTCTGTCTTGAAGGTTGCCCCCAGGGTGGCTAGTGCGTCTCGCTTACGCATTCTCGCTCCCTGGGGATTTGCTTGATGTTGAATGTGACAAACCCGACTTTCGGCTCCTTTGCTATATCTAGATATGCCATCATCCTGGGGTCCCCGGCTTCATAGCGATCGAAGAACATGGTTAACTATAAGCTTAGAATCACTGCAAACCTGAAGGTGTCGATTTTCGATCCGAGCGCCTTCAGACCCAGGATTAGTGCCTCATATTCCGCTTCGTTGTTTGTGGCTTTGAATTCACATCGTACGGCCTGGACTATGTGGTCTCCCAGGGTGATTTGAGGACCGACCCTACTCCTGCTCCTTTGGCGTTGGAGGCTCCGTCCACATGTAACTCCCATACTTGTTCTCCTTTGTCTTCTTCCGTTCGGGATGTCTGTTCGGCTTGGGTCCGAGTCTTTGGGCGTGTCGGACACAAAGTTTGCCGAGCACAGGACTTTATGGCGTGCGGCGTTCAAACTTCAAATCGTACCCGCTCAAATGCACGGACCATTTAGCCTTTCGTCCTGACAATTCTGGTTTTCTCATGATAGTTTTAAGAGGATAATTAGTTATCACAGAAATAGTATGAGACTCGAAGTAGGGACGCAGTTTATAGGATGCAGTAACTAGTGCAAGGACAAGTTTTTCTAGTGATGTGTACCTGGTCTCTGCCGGAAGCAGATACTTAGTGATATAGTATACCGGATGTTGTGATCCCTCCTGCTCTCGTACTAGCACTTGTACTTGATCGCCGCTTATACATGGATCGAGATACAGGAAAAGTGGTTCTCCTGGCTCTGGTTTCGACAGGAGAGGTGGGGTGCTGAGATAACGCTTCAGCTCCTGAAATGCTTTCTCGTGGTCATCCGTCCACTCGAATCTTTGGCTTTTTCTGAGTATATCATAGAATAGCCTGCATCTGTCCGAAGATCTGGATATGAATCTGTTTAAGGCTGCCACTCTTCCACGGTCGTATGGACGTCTTTTGTTTTTGCGGTGATTCCAGTGCAGAATTGCTCTTATTTGCTCGGTCTTTGGCCTCTATCCCTCTGGGGTCACCATGTACCCTAGGAACTTTCCACTTTGGATACTCCAAGGTGCACTTCGTAGGATTCACTTCATTTGGTATTTCCGAGGGTATTAAAAGTTTCGCCAGTCTTTGGTGGTCTTTGTGAAGCTCAGCCGATTTGACGACCATATCGTCTATATATACTTCCATAGTTTGGCCTATTTGTTCTTTAAACATCATGTTTACCACCTCGATAGGTAGATCCTGCATTTTTCAGTCAAAAGGCATGACATTATAACAAAGAGAGATACCTCTTTCGGATCCGAACGCCGTCTTTTCCTGGTCACTCGGGTGCATCTTTATCTGGTTATATCCGCTCCAGGCATCCAGGAATGTCAGCATCTCGTGGCCCGCAATAGCATCTACCATGGCGTCTATGTGTGGTAGAGGGAATGGATCCTTTGGGCAAGCTTTGTTTAAATCCGTGAAATCGACGAGACCCTCCACTTGACATTTTTTTGGGACCACTACCACATTAGACAACCACTCGGGTACTTTACTTCACGAATCTTTCTTCTTTGCCGCAAGCGGGTTATCTACTTCTTGATTTATGACCTGGTTTCTTTGAAAGCAAATTTTTTCTTTCTTTTTCTGCCGCACGGGTTTATAGCTTGGATCCACACTTAGCTTGTGAGTTATCACACTTGGGTCTATCCCTATCATATCATCATATGACCAAGCAAAGCAATCTATGTTAGTTCTCAACAACCGAACGAGTTCTTCACGAATCTTACCTCTACACTCGAGATCCAATGAGAAAGGTTCGTTACGGATGCAAACGAGTCCAGGATGACTTCGTCTAGTTACGCTGCCGAGGCTCAATGTACTCGTCCTGGATGCGCTGGCTTTGTAACTGCTATGCGGGCAAACCTGTTGTCAGCTTCAGAGCCACCTTGTAGCAATCCTTAGCTTCTTCCTGATCCCCACGTATTTCTTGCACCCCCAAGGTGTTGGAAACTTCAGGCATTGGTGGTACGTTGAGGGAATTGCTTTCATCTCGTGGATCCAGGGCCTGCCAAGGATTACATTGTAAGTAGAGGGCCCATCAATAACCAAATACCTTACCTGTTTGTTTACACCTCCGGCGTAGGTTGGGATGATGATTTCTCCCAGGGAGTGCTTTGTTTCGCTGCTGAAACCAACCAAGGGAATTGCCTTCCTTGCTAGATCTTTCTCAGTGAATCCCATTCCTTTGAGTGTTTCCATCATGATCAAGTTGACGGAGCTTCGGTATCCACCAGGATTTTTTTCACCTTGCAATTTTCTATGGGAAGCGTGATGATTAGAGCATCGTGGTGCTGTTCAGGAGTAGATCTTGCGTCTGTTTCGTCGAAGGTGACCGACGGATTCTCGTGGTTAACCACTGCAGAGCTCTCCATCTGTCTCCCTTAGCCCCAGTTGCATACCTCTTGGCTGCACGAGTATGTCGGCCCACACACTCCGATCCACCTGTAATGACATTCACAGTTCTAGAGCAATGAGGAGGAGGGGAGGGCAGAACCTGATCCGCTGAGTTTACTCTGGTTGTGTTTATGGGTAGGAGATGATCCAGGTTTCCTTGGTCAGTGAAATTTGACTTCCTTTCTGAGGGAGTGACATTCATCGGTGTTGTGAGTGTTGCTGCCGTGGAACTCACACTTTTTGCCTGTGTCTCTGCTGCCGGGGTTTCCTTCTGGAAGTTTTGGCCATCTGACTCTGCGTCCCAACTCCTTCAAGGCTTTGAATAGTCCTGCAAGATTGGTAGTGAAACCATACTCACTTACTTTGGAGAGCGGATCTCGCCGGACTTTCCTTCTGAATTTCCAGAAACTTTATTCACGCTCCTGCTGTAGGGTTTGGATCTTTCGCACTTCTTCTCTACTGGAGCTTTTCTGGATACTGGGTCTGAATCATAAGTGCCTCTTACAGGTGCAGAGTCTTCTTCCAGCCTCATGACAGCAATCGCCTTCAATTGCACCTCCTCAAAGGTAGTCCATGGATGCATGGTTAGTTCCTTGTATAGCTGTGAATCCTGGTGCAGCCCTCGGCGGAAGGCTTGTATAGCGGTTACTATATCACACCTCGGAATTGACACCTTCTCTTTGTTGAACCGGTTCAAGTAATCACGGATAGATTCCTCAAACCCTTGCACTAGCCGGTAGAGGTCGCCGGTGCCTTCTCGGCTTTCTGCTGCGAATCGCGATTGAAGGCATTGACTAGGTCGGCGAAGGCCGGATATGCTCTTGTTCGGTAAGCGACGAACCATCGCAGGGTCGCTCCCGACAGTGTTGATCCGAAACCTTTGCACATGCAAGCTTCCTTTAGAGATCCAGTTGCGGTTATCACCATCATTTTCTGCTTGTAGTGGTTGATATGGTCAAGTGGGTCTGCGGTCCCGTCATAGAGTGTCATAGCTGGCGGCACACATCCTTTAGGAACACCGATTAGAGCTATATCATCCACAAAGGGTGAGTCTGCGTAGCTATCTTTGGCTGCTTTCTCCGGCGGGACGGGTTACGCCCAGTATCCTATACATTAGCTCCCTCGGCTCCTGGTATTCTTTGCTCCAAATGAGTTACCCGCTCTGCAGGAGGGTTAAAACAGGCGGAAGGAACCAAAGCGGTGTACCTCCTAGCCAGTGCTCGAAAAGTTGGCACGATCTTTGGGTGACTTGAGTTCTGCGGTGTTGCACTGATTATGGATCCAGGCTGCCATCCTGGTGTCTGTTGTAATCCTCCGATCCAGGCTTCACTGGTGAACTGGTTGCAGGATGGAATTGCTGCATTGGGACAAGTCTAGACTGCCATCCTGGTGTCTGGTGTGCGGGGGTACCTGAAAAGGGTGGAAGGTCAGATCCAGAAGGGGTGTTAAACAAAGCGTTACCTGTTGTCTGCTGCAGACTGGGTGGATTATCGAATGACAGAAATCCCAATCCTCTTGGCTCGATTGGTTCGCTGGGTGCTACCCCTGCAAGATCTAGCCTGGTAACTAGTTCTGACGGGATTGGTCGACCCAATCCTACACTGCTGGTTATGGCTGGAGCCTCTGGTGCTGATGCTGGTTTGGACTGGACCGCCGTCACGATTTGAGCCATCATGTTCTGGTTGTCTTTCCTCAGATCCTCAACGGCCCGACGCAGAATGTCCATCCCCTGAATCATCACCTACATCGGATCGAGTGCTGGGGATCCTCTGCTTCGGAGAACTTCTGCGCCTGAGCTTTCCTGGGTCGGGCTTCTGGATACCGCTTCTCCACCTCTGCTGGGGCTGCTTTCCCTGCTGGATTTGGACTGACTGGGTGCGCCTGTTGCCTTTGGAATTTGCGGTGGTTTCGAGGCCGGGCATGGCTCGTCGACATCTTGACGGGATCGTCCTGGATCTGGGATGCATCGACCGTCTGCAAATGCGAAGTAATTCTGCTCCGGAAGGCACGGGTGATATGCTCGGCTGGGGAAGGGTTCTCGCCCAGTTCCAGGCATGGTCACGGTTGGTTCGATCTTGCGAGTATTGGCTATAGAAAATGATCACTATGCCCCACGGTGGGCGCCAAACTGTTTTGGTAAAAATTTACCGGTTACGAATTAATTATGTGAGTGATAGTGATTAGACTAATGCCAATTATGGTTTGGACTCGATAATGACAACGAGCGAAGTAAAGATGAAATGAACGAAAATGATACGGAGGATTTTTGGTGACACGGAAAACCCGGTGTGGGAACAACCGCGGGGGGAGTCGGAATCCCACCAACTTTGCACTATAATCGAGGTTGAATACGCAAGTAAGGAAATACAATGATTATTTTTGCTAATGAATTATTGCCAAGTGTAGACAAGAATTTCGAGAAGTGTTGTGTTGTTTTTGCTCGAGTTCCGATGCCCTTGTGTGATGCCCTTCTCTGGTTTATATAGCTGCGCACATCAGACCCAGAGCCAGAAAAACCTACATCCTAGTTATGCTCCTATATCTTTGGTCAACTCATGAGAATAGGGAGTTGTTGATTGACTTGGTTGACAATCCCCTTGTTGTACGTGTATTATCTTTAATGTGTGTTTGTTCACCTTTTATCCCACGGCTCTCCTCTTGCCACGTCAGCAATCCCTTACTTTCATCCTCTTCCAATCGCTGTCTGCCACGTTGTCCTTGATTGTCCCCCTTTTTTCCAGTAAAATAGTGCCACGTTGCATGTGATAAAATTCATTTTTTATCCCTAACACCTACCATTATACTATGGAGTAAATTTAGGTTTTTAATTTTTTATACATATAACTATTACGGAGTATGTAGTTTCTTTGCGAGGGATTGGTAAGCAAATAATTGAAATAAAGGGAGTATATATACTACTTGGATGACAAATCTCCATTATTATGACAAAGTTGAGACTTTAATGTTACTCGGAAGTCATTCATATTATTCGAACTCTTTGTAACTGCTTGAGAAAAGCACGTTTTATATTAATGGATAAATATACATAAGCCCATAAAAGTGTCGTTTCATTCATTTTTATCTTTAAGAGCTCAAAATAGAATATATAATAGGGAAAAATAAAAAGAGATTATTTGGTTACTCATAAGAAAAACACAAAAATATTACTCCATAATATGTTGACTCTTGAGAATCACGGACTACAAATTTTGTGAATGATAGGGAATACTACTATTTGCACTCCCACAATAAGTAAAACTGTGAGATCTTTGATTCTGATTGTAGGTCAACATCTGCACGGCTGCACCCACTTAGTTGTACACGACTATTATAGACACGAGCAGTTTCCTCACATCTAAAGGTTTTCAAATTAAAGACAATCTTACCCGAGTCAAGGAATTTGAGGGACGGTAGAAAATCTACTATAATTAACGTCAATTTCAATATTCATTGCCTCTTGTGTTTTACTACCCGATCGAATAAGTTCAATAACCTTCATTAGCAACTCAAGTTGCTACAAATCACGTTATTATCATCCGTTAATTACTCTCCCCGTTCACGCCAATTATCATTTATATTTGCTTTATTTCCCCTTTATAAAGTAAAGTTAAGGTATAAATTATTTATTAAGATAGAGGAAATAATACTTTGTTCACATGATTCTTTCCTAGAAAATCACGAAAAATATACGAATTTTTTCTTTGGAATCTTGTTCTTTATCTACTATTAATGCATTGAAAAGTTTTCCAAGTCTCTAGTAAGAGTATTCCTCGATTTCTACCAAATTTGGTTATGTGAATGCGTAAGATAAATTGTAAGCTTTACTAGTTTTAAACCCGTGCAAATTGCACGGTGTGCTATTTCAAATTTGTTACTATAAAAAAATTAATAACTTTTTAGATAATTTTTACGTTAATTAAGTATCTCGTTTTAAAATTTGTCATTAAAAATAAAGTTCTAAAATAACGTAATAAAATCTTTTTATTTTTTGTTAAAGAAATTCAAATTAAAGTCGTATCTAAGCTTTTAGATTTGAAAAATAAATTTCATTTGTAATTAGCGTAAATGATATATTAGGGTCAATTGGTTGAGTAATCGTTTGTAGAACTTTGACGAATAAAATTGAAATTTTGACCCGTGCACGTTTAAAATGACAATTTTAATCCCCTTTTCATTTAGTACATTGGTACATATTGCATACTACCTTTCATTCATTAGATTTGTACATCTTTCTGTTCGATATATTTCAGCAAACTTTACATTCCTTTTTTGGGGCTAATATGTGGTCCTCGAAATTCACATCAAAAGCAAATGTAAGGAATATATGGTATATGTGAAAGAGTATTATTATCTGGTAATTAGTGAAATAGAACAAAAAAGAAAATCGTAACTTGCACTCATCTAGTATGATTTAGTCGAATTGTTAAATATTATTTAAACCCGTGATATTATCATATAAGTATATACGGAGTAATAGTTAAAAAGGAAACAATAATAATATATCATTCATAAATTTTACAAAAATTAACACACTATAAATAACAGCATGATTAAAAAAGTTGTATACGTGATTCGTCTTAAATATAAATTATTCAAACCCGTGATATTATTATATAAATATGATAGTAAGTCTTACTCTGTCTTAAATTTTAAAACGGGTCAAATACTATCACATGGTAGTAATAAAGACAAAACTTTTAACATTTTCTAGACAACTTGCCATGTGATTTAGTATGTATTTGACCCGTCTTAAACTTAAGACGGATAATACCCGTCTTAAATGAAAATTTGTGATAAACATAAAATATTATTTGACCATTTTAATTTTAAAAGAGATATATCATTGTAAGAAAAACCAATTCTCTTTATAGAAATTATTAGCTTACAAAGAACAATATGTGAAATCATTGATAGTTGGCCAAAAATTCATACTGTAAGAGGACATTGTAGTTAGCCCAAAATCCCAACAAAAAAATTGCTCTTGAGGCCTCGCATTAGTCACATATATATATAGTCAAAACGACATCATAAACCCTTGTACTCCTTCATCCCTAACTCTACCGCCGCTCACTATCAACTTCGTCCTCACATAAATATTATTGATGTTAATTATCTTAACATCTTAATGATGTTCCATCTTTTTTCATCTTTTTCCCTCCTCAACTTCTCCTTCATTATTATTATTATTATTATTATTATTATTATTATTATTATTATTATTATTATTATTATTATTATTACTATTACTTTATTCCAGAAAATAATATTACAATTAATTAAATTATCAATTACCCAATAACCAATCCATATATTCAAGGTGATTAGTAATTTTTTTTTTTTTGAAAAATCTCAAGTGATTAAGTTGATAATGGAGATGATTTATTGAAGCATTGGGGAGTTATTCCATGAAGAGAAGATCATTAATATTTATTTCTTAATTTATTTAAACAATTATTAATTTCATATATTCACCGTTTATCGTTTCTTAGCCCATTTGTTTTATTTTATTTAATATTGTACATTTGTTACCGTAATTGTAAATTTGTAAGTAGATTTGTAAAATTCTTTTTTTTTTTTTTTTTTTTTTTTTTTTTTTTTTTTGCTTTAACACATCTAGAAACCACTTACTCCCTTCATACCAATGGTAACATTGACTTTTTTACACTTGTCGAGACACGTTTTGCAACGTGAATATCTTTAGTTACACATTATTAAAAATTATAAAAATTTGATATTTTTATAGCATTCATGATGATAAATCAAACAAGATCTCACATGACTCTATTTTGTCTTATAGATTAAGAATATTATCGAAGATTCCCTACGACCATGAATAGTGGCAAGATTCTCAATGTTACCATTGGTGTGGTATGGAGGGAGTATTTTTTTGAGTATTTTAAGCATTTGTTTAATATGCTTTTGCATTTTTTATCTTCCTCTTTGATTAATTGGTTTATAAATATGACAGATTATTAGTTAATGTTATTAATATTAACTAGTTTTAAACCCGTGCAAAATTGCACGGGTATGTATTTGGGCCGGTATTAAAGTTTTTGGATGTATTTTTTTTTTTTTTGCATTTCTATTGTACTTATCTAGTTGGTCTTAATCAGTGATCTACATAATTAATGTTTAAACTTGTTACAAATACGTGTTCGCATGCAATGGTTTAAGAGGAAATAAAAAAGGATATTTTTTTTATTAAAAATATATCGTACTATCTAGTTTTTAAAAATTATGCAGTAATTTATTCGCATTATATGTAATTCAATCCCGTAATTAAATGTAATTCCTTCTCGTAATTATGTAATTTTATTATTATTTAATTTTTTTTAAAATTATGTAATTCATTTATTTGTAATTAGTTTCATTTATTCCGATTTGTAATTCATTCGGCTTATATGCCATTAATTTCATTTATCGGAATGTATAAAATTATTTCATAGTAGTATTATTTCATAATATTTGTTCTAAGAAGGAATTTGTAGCAATGTTTGTATAGCCAGAATTATGAAGAAATAAATATATTGCACACTAACGGGGCTCACCATAACATGTATTTAAAAAAAAAAGGGTGAATTAATGACGTGGCACGCCCTGGATTGAGATTTGTCTTCTGAATTAATAAAGATAAGATTTTATTCACATAGGAGACTCATGTATGTGATAAATTGTTTTTATAAATAAAAGTGATTCAGTAAGTGAAATAAAACAAAATTGATCTGTAAATAAATGATGGAAGGAGAACGTGGGTAGTGTGGGCCGTCTGTTTAAAAATCAATAAAATAATGAGCTTTCAACCACATAGCGACACATCAGCTCTGTGGTTGTTCTTTTAATAAATAGGACATTTTTCGTTTTTCAAACCAAATATCAAGATGTGCACTAAACGATCCAACAAATATATATTTTCCCCTTAAAAAAAGCACATGTAAATTATTCACTGACGCGGAGGAGTATTTGGTTTTATCTATGTAACCAAGTTCCTCTAGTTTTCATCACCAGGTTCTCTTTGTAACACCCCCTCATACCAAGGTGCCTTACCAGGACCACCCTACCATGAAAGTGTGTTACCATCTCGGTTGCCCGAGGTTAGTACATATCAAAAGCGTCTGAACTGAGCACATTTATTAAAGTACTGTAAAGTATAAAGTTTACAACATCCAAACTCAAATACTGTTTTAACAAAATACAACTTCATAGTCTGACAATAAAAGAAATCCAACTAAGACTCAAACGGTGATGCTATGACTCGTGATGACAAATCTCCCAAGACAGTCCCCAAGCTCACACTAGCAATACCTGTCAAGCCTGCTCACCATCCCCGAATGGATCACCGCAGATTCCACAAACAACAACGGGGTCAGTATTACTCAAATATTAAGACAAACAAACAGAGAAATCAACTGATCATCACCAATGCCCAATCATCCAATCTCCCA
This sequence comes from Silene latifolia, assembly GCF_048544455.1. Lineage (NCBI taxonomy): Eukaryota > Viridiplantae > Streptophyta > Magnoliopsida > Caryophyllales > Caryophyllaceae > Silene > Silene latifolia. The sequence goes on from NC_133538.1 coordinate 387,866,438, forward strand.
CAGTAACCGACTACACACCAAAGTGTGTAGCCCTGCCAGGTAACCCATCGCAACAGGTAACCTCGCCGCCAGTGGGTGACCGCAGCCGATCCCACCTAGTCCAGCTCCTCAACGAGCGACAACAATCCCTGTCCCTTAATGTGCACATCCCCTCCCGTGGCGAGTTCCACGGAGGGCGAACTAGGGTGTGAAGCCACTCCCGCAAGTGACTCCACCACAATCACAATCACATGACATCACAGCCATCTCAATCCCCTCACACCAACATCGTCACAACAATCTCCATACTCCGGTGATCAACAGATAACAATAATCACATCAAACATGTATTATAAAGAACAGTAAACTGAGTAGGGAAACCCTACCTTAGCAATCAACAGTGGAATGAACTCGAACAATCAGAAAGGCTCCTCTACGAAGTCTTCTCCTATACCATAATCATATCACACAATTTTACATTGCACAACCCCATATTCCCAATTTCGTAATTGTACAGTAGCCCCAACGAATACTAACAACATATAATTAGAACTTACCAACAGTAGGATGAGGAATTATACGCAAGGACTCGGAAGCTTTCACAAACAACAAGGCTATGGGATGATTAGGGAGTGATTAGGGAGAGATTAGGGTTAACGTAGAAATGATGAAGTTGAAATGATGTTTTGAAAACTGACGCGCGATATAAAATAATTTTAAACACTCCCTAATCAAACCGTCAAAATAATACTCGCCAGACCGAATACTCGGTCGAGTAAAGTTATACTCGGCCGAGTATCCTCTACTCGATCGAGTATTCACTATACTCGGCCGAGTATTCATCGGCAGAACCAAAACAACTCACAACAGCAGCACTACTCGGCCGAGTAGGCTCTACTCGGTCGAGTAGTCACCAAAGAAAATCCGTAGTGTTACAATCTTCCCCCCTTAAAAAGAACTTCGTCCCGAAGTTCACACTCTACTATAAAACAAAGCACTACACTACGCCACAAGACTATACTAACCACATATATCAACACCAAGGAACTATGCAAGTCACCACAAAAATCATTACCCCGACTCAAAGCAAAACAACAAACAAAACAAAACACGACCGCGACCATCTCCTACCCCCCTAAAAAGACAACGGTTACGTCCCCGTAACCAAACATACCTGATCAAAAAGGTTAGGAAAACGTTCTCGCATAGCTTCCTCGGGTTCCCATGTGGCTTCCTCCACATTATGATTAGACCAAAGGACCTTGAGTAAGACCGTCTCACCATTCCGGGTCTTACGAACCGTGCGATCAAGAATCTTCTTAGGAATCTCGGCGAAGGACAAGGACTCATCAAGCTCGATGTTCTCCATTTCAAGGATATGCGACGGGTCGCTCACATACTTCCGAAGTTGGGATACATGAAAAACATTGTGCACTCTATCCAAAGCTGGTGGTAACGCTAACCTGTAGGCTACCCCGCCAACACGGTCCAAAATCTCATAAGGACCTATAAACTTTTAGCTTAGCTTACCCTTTTTCCCAAACCTCATAACACCTCGCATAGGTGACACTTTTAAAAGAACTTTGTCACCTACCGTAAACTCAATGTCCTTGCGGTGCAAGTCGGCGTAGCTCTTCTGACGATCTTGAGCTGCTCTCATCTTTTGCCGAATTAACTGGACTTGCTCAACCATATCTTGAACCAGTTGTGGCCCTAAAACCACCGCCTCGGAACTATCATCCCAACAAACTGGACTTCGGCATTTCTGGCCATACAAAGCTTCAAAAGGTGCCATCCCCACGCTTGTATGATAACTGTTATTATATGAAAACTCAATCAGATCAAGCCTGTCTTCCCAACTGCCCCCAAACTCCATAACACATGCCCTCAACATGTCCTCTAAGGTCTTGATGGTCCGTTCCGTCTGACCATCGGTTGCCGGATGAAAGGTTGTACTCATCTTTAAAGTTGTACCCATCAACTCTTGCAGCTCTTGCCAAAACTTGGATATGAATCTCGCATCACGATCAGAAACGATATCCTTAGGTATACCATGTAACCGAACCACATGCCTCCTGTAACCCAATGCCAGCTGCATCTTAGACCAAGTATCTTTCATGGGAACGAAATGGGCTGACTTGGTTAACCGATCAACAATCACCCAAATCATGTTGTTACCTTGTTGTGACCTAGGTAACCCCACAATGAAGTCCATGGAGATCGACTCCCACTTCCACTCTGGTACATCCAAAGACTGAATCTTACCTTGTGGACTCCTTTGTTCACCCTTGACCTTTGACAGTCAAACATCCGGCTACAAACTCATTACATCTCTCTTCATGTTTGGCCACCAAAAAGTCTTCTTAAGGTCTCTATACAGCTTGTCACCACCCGGGTGAACTGAATAGGGAGTGCAATGAGCCTCCGTCAAGATCACTCTCCGCAACTCTGCATCCTCAGGAACATACCATCTCCCATCAAAACGAACACTCCCATCTGGATGGATAGAAAACCTGGGCACCGTTCCACTCTCTACCCTTGACTTCCACTCCTGAATCTTAGGATCAAGCTCATGCTTACTCTTGATGTTCGCATACAACTCTGGCTCGATCGTCAAATCCCCGGCGGTATCCCCCTCTCGAATCATAAAGATCCCCAACCTAGACATCTCATCCCTCAACTTCAGCAAGGACATAGCTGTACATAGCGAATGAACGCTCTTCCTACTCAGTGCATCTGCAACAACATTAGCCTTATCCTCGTGATAGATGATCTCCATATCATAATCCCCAATCAGCTCCATCCACCGTCTCTGTCGCATGTTAAGCTCCTTCTGAGTGTAGATGTACTTTAGATTCTTATGATCAGAGAACACCTTAAAAGTTGCTCCATAGAGGTAGTGTCTCCAAATCTTAAGAGCGAACACAATCGCACCCGACTCCCGGATCATGAGTAGGGTAGTTCTCCTCATATTGTCTTCACTGTCTCGAAGCATACGCTATGACTTTCCCTCCCTGCATCAAAACACAACCAAGACCATTCTTTGAAGCGTCGGTATATACCTCAAAGTTCTCACAACCCTCTGGAAATGCTAGGATAGGAGCTGTGGTCAAGCGTTCCTTTAAGGTCTGAAACGCCGTCTCACAACTCTCATCCCAGACAAATCTGACTTCCTTCCTCATCAAGGATGTCATAGGCCGTGCTATGGTAGAGAAATCTTTCACAAATCTCCTGCAGTAGCTGGCAAGGCCTAAGAAACTCCGAATCTCAGCAACATTCTTCGGCGATTCCCACTTGGTAACGGCCTCAATCTTACTAGGATCCACAGAGACCCCCTTCTTAGATATTACATGGCCCAGAAAAGCCACTTCCTCTAACCAGAACTCGCATTTGGATAGCTTGGCATAAAGCTGATTTTCTCTCAAGGTCTGCAGGATTATCCTCAAGTGCTCCTCATGCTCTTCCTTAGTCTTAGAATAGACTAAGATATCGTCGATGAAAACAACCACAAACCTATCCAAAAACGGTGTAAAGATCCGATTCATCAAATCTATAAAAGCTGCTGGCGCATTGGTCAACCCAAAAGGCATCACCACGTACTCGTAATGACCATATCAAGATCGGAACGCTATTTTAGGAATATCCTCATCTGCTATCCTCAGCTGGTGGTATCCCGACCTCAGATCAATCTTGGAAAACACACCTGCTCCACTTAGCTAATCAAACAAGTCATCAATCCTCGGCAACGGATACTTGTTCTTCACTGTGACACGAGTGAGCTCTCTGTAATCAATGCACAGTCGCATACTCCCATCTTTCTTCTTTACAAAAAGAACTGGAGCTCCCCACGGTGACACACTAGGCTTGATGTAACCCTTGCCTAGCAACTCATGTATCTGCTTTTTCAATTCTGCCAACTCTTTAGGTGCCATACGGTATGGTGCTTTAGATATAGGACCCGTTCCCGGCTTAAGCTCCACACTGAAATCAACATCCCTCTTGGGAGGCAAACTCGGTATCTCATCAAGAAAAACATCTTCAAACTCTCTCACCACAGATATCTCAGAAGCTGTCGGTGGCTCTACTCGGTGATCTCTCACATGACAAAGAATTAAGGGACACTTCTTCCTCGAACATGACATTAAAGTCATCACAGCTATGAACCTACACTTAGGCTTTACCACAAACCCTCTATAGGACACCCTAACACCCTTGGGACCCTTTAAGGACACCCTCTTTTGCCGACAATCTATCCTGGCATCATACTTACCCAGCCAATCCATCCCGACAATCACCTCGAACCCATCCATAGGAAACTCTAACAGTCTCTGCAAATCTACCCCTCCAACTACCATGGATACTCCCTTATACACTTGAGACACGACACGACTCCCAAGGTATGAATACATCATCTTTTACAACCTCAAACTTCCCCAAACCCATAGACACAACATGACTCTTAGACACAAAAGAATGTGTAGCCCCGGAATCAAACAAAACAAAGGACGGTACATTATGAACAAGAAAGGTACCGGTAACTACATGAGCATCATCTTGTGCTTCCTGTTTGTCCATCATGAAAAGCTTTCCACTGTTTTTCTGTCCTCCACCCTGAACTGAAGCATTGGAGGTACTTGGTTTGGTTGCCGAATCCTGAGTGGTGCTATTGTTCTGGCGCTGATAAGATCCACCACCACCGCGGTTGTAACCGCCCTGGTTGCCCTGTCCATCTTTGTTGCCCCATGAACCTCCCGGTCGGTTACTAGCAAAACTCTGAGTCGGCCCCTGAGAAAAATTCCCCACCGAGCCCCCGAACCGGTCTTGCTGGGCTTGTAGCTCGTGCATTCCCGTCTTTTGTGGCCTATCCCACCACAGTTGAAGCATGTAAGATTAGAGTTGTCACTCACACTCCGACCTCCATTCTTTCCCCAGCCACGAGATCCTCCCGAAAAACCAGCTCCCCAGAAAAAGCCTTAGCATGGTTAAAGTTCCCTTTCTAATTGTTGGCCGACTGGCTGTTGTTTCCACCATTAGCCTTTCTCTTTTCAGCAGCAGTCCTCTCATCGATCTCTCTTGAGAGATCTACCATTCTCTCAGCTTGATCCGCTCTTAGATACACTTCCTTGAGGTCAGTAGCAACCCAAGCTGGCATACGACTCACTATCTTAGCAGATAAACCCCTCTCAAAACGAAGAGCCAAACCCCTCTGTCCTAGCTGCATGTCTTCAACATAACGAGATAGCTCCAAAAACCGATGATAGTAGTCAGTGACCGTCATCTCCTCAGTCATGGTGAAGGAATCAAAGTCGGATCTCATCTTGTGTCGGATATGCTCCGGGACAAACTGCTCTCTCATAGCACTCTTCAACCCAGACCAAGGAATAGCTCCTTCCCCCTGGTAATAAGCTCTAGCATCTTCCTTGACATTTTGCCACCAAACTGCAGCCTCACCTCTTAGGTAGTACACTACCTGCTCAACAATCATGTCCTCGGGGCACTTAACCATTTCCATGAGAGCTTCAATCTCACGGTGCCACTTCTCGAGTAGCTTTGGTTCACCTACCCCGTCATATGTGGGAGGGTTGAAGCGAGCAATGATGATGCTGAGCTGAGTTGCATCCATCGACTTCTCGTTCCCCTTTCCCACATTTTTGAGAGCTTCAAGGAGAGCCTCTTGTTGCTCAATCATACGAGCAACCTCATCAAGAGTCATCTCCGAAGCTTGGATCTGCGCGGGAGTTCTTTTGGGCGGCATACTGAACTGACAAGAAACACGGAAACGTAAACACAAAAGCCTACAACTCAAAACGTAATAACTTTCCGCCAAAAGAACACTCGGCCTAGTATACAACCATACTCGGTCGAGTAACGACTACTCAGTCGAGTATCCTAGATACTCGGTCGAGTATTCGACTCCAGAAGCGAACGTCAAAAACTCAAAAACAACACTCGGTCGAGTAAAACAACACTCGGCCGAGTAGCCACTACTCGGTCGAGTATACTTCTTACTCGGTCGAGTTATCACATACGATGCTACTGGTAATCATCGCCAAACAATACTCGGTCGAGTGCTTGGTTACTCGGCCGAGTGTTCCCTACTCGGTCGAGTACACCGCCCTCGGCCGAGTCACGTAGTAGACGGACATATACGATATAAAGTTCTCTATCATGCTCACTATTCCTGCAACAAACATATAACATCAAGGACTTTAATGCCAATTAAAAAAAATCACATCAGCCTACAATTCAAATATCAAGAACTTTAATGCCACGTTATAATCATATGAGCATACAAATCATGCATACGCTAACTCCAACATGACAAACATTCACACACCCGTCACATCCTCCATTTTTCCATCACCACATTTACAACTCTCAACACACACCTTCAACTATCATCTATTACCAACATGCATCTTCACATACATATGCATACAAAACCTAACTCTCATCACACTTCCCCATGTTACCGGCTCGAGTTAGTGAGGGCCAATTTGCGACTCCGGGACGTCTCCCGAGTCTTTGCGGTAGCTCCAAACAACTCTCTCCGGGTTCATTTTATTTAGACTCCCTAGGTTCATTAAATTCATTTGTTTAGGTGCCGGAATCTTCGGCTCTGATACCACTTTGTAACACCCCCTCATACCAAGGTGCCTTACCAGGACCACCCTACCATGAAAGTGTGTTACCATCTCGGTTGCCCGAGGTTAGTACATATCAAAAGCGTCTGAACTGAGCACATTTATTAAAGTATTGTAAAGTATAAAGTTTACAACATCCAAACTCAAATACTGTTTTAACAAAATACAACTTCATAGTCTGACAATAAAAGAAATCCAACTAAGACTCAAACGGTGATGCTATGACTCGTGATGGCAAATCTCCCAAGACAGTCCCCAAGCTCACACTAGCAATACCTGTCAAGCCTGCTCACCATCCCCGAATGGATCACCGCAGATTCCACAAACAACAACGGGGTAAGTATTACTCAAATATTAAGACAAACAAACAGAGAAATCAACTGATCATCACCAATGCCCAATCATCCAATCTCCCACAGTAACCGACTACACACCAAAGTGTGTAGCCCCCGCCAGTGTTACCCATCGCAACAGTAACCCTCGCCGCCAGTGGGTGACCGCAGCCGATCCCACCTAGTCCAGCTCCTCAACGAGCGACAACAATCCCTGTCCCTTAATGTGCACATCCCCTCCCGTGGCGGGTTCCACGGAGGGCGAACTAGGGTGTGAAGCCACTCCCGCAAATGACTCCACCACAATCACAATCACATGACATCACAGCCATCTCAATCCCCTCACACCAACATCGTCACAACAATCTCCATACTCCGATGATCAACAGATAACAATAATCACATCAAACATGTCTTATAAAGAACAGTGAACTGAGTAGGGAAACCCTACCTTAGTAATCAACAGTGGAATGAACTCGAACAATCAGAAAGGCTCCTCTACGAAGTCTTCACCTATAACATAATCATATCACACAATTACACATTGCACAACCCCATATTCCCAATTCCGTAATTGTACAGTAACCCCAACGAATACTAACAACATATAATTAGAACTTACCAACAGTAGGATGAGGAATTATACGCAAGGACTCGGAAGCTTTCACAAACAACAAGGCTATGGGATGATTAGGGAGTGATTAGGGAGAGGTTAGGGTTAACGTAGAAATGATGAAGTTGAAATGATGTTTTGAAAACTGACGCGCGATATAAAATAATTTTAAACACTCCCTAATCAAACCGTCAAAATAATACTCGCCAGACCGAATACTCGGTCGAGTAAAGTTATACTCGGCCGAGTATCCTCTACTCGGTCGAGTATTCACTATACTCGGCCGAGTATTCATCGGCAGAACCAAAACAACTCACAACAGCAGCACTACTCGGCCGAGTAGTCACCAAAGAAAATCCGTAGTGTTACACTCTTAGTCTATCAATTGGAAAGGATTAAAGAGTTGTTAAAGCATACCCAGGTTGGCTTAAAATAAATAATATGAACATGACAATATTAACCATACCTTTAACAACTTATTTGAATATTTTTCTTCCATGAATTCAACCAAGACATCGTAAGCTTAGTTTTATTCGTACCTGAAATTTCAACCCATAACCTATTAGCATAAATGACAACTCTATAAATTTTATCATGCAACATGGTACATTGATTCAGAAATTTAATACACAATTTATAAGACAAAGAAATCAGAGAAACGTTTAAAACAAATAGGAAAACAAATAAAAAAACATTCGAAAATAGGATACATAAAAGGTAAAAGAATTGATTTAGAAAGAAGCATATATATAAGTTGGGTAAGAAATTTTGTTCTTACGTGCAATGCAGTGCATGTGGTATATATGTAGTATTTATGCTCCACTACAAATATGTTTCAAGTTTAGTGAAACACAATTTCTTTTCTTATTGCTATTAGGTTTCATAGAAACCGCAGAATATTGTTGTAAAGGGTCAATTGGAGTATCTCTTAATTAATTTTTTATTTTAATTTTAATATTACGTTATTCAAAAATATTGGACTCTTTATAATCACTCGAAAAAAAGCAATATATATATATATAATATAATATATATATATATATATAATTAGGATCAAATGAGTCCACCTCCCTTAGGTGAGTCCATAAGTCCTAATTCTGACCATTAGATTTTAAAACAATCAAGGGTCAAGATTAAATCTCAAAATAAAGGCCCTATATAGAAACACAACTAAACCCTAAATATTTCATTTGTCTGCCTCACAACAACATTTATCACTTCTCTCTCTTCCTCCCCCACCTTCTCTCTACAACTCCGCATCCCACCACCAGCACGCACCCCCCCGCTCCCCACCACGGACCACCACGGACCACCACCACCCACAAGATCTCCTTCCTCTCGTCCTCCACTGCTCGCCTACCTCCTTTCCTCCTCTCATTTTTTTGTTGCTATTGGTGTCATTGTCTGCCAACACCGCCTCCCTCTGCCTCTCGCCCACCGTGCCTCCAGCCGCATTCCCGACACCCCCACCGCGCGCCTACTTCTGCCGCTCCTTCACGTTTCTCATTTCTCTCTTTTTATTTTATTTATTCTTTTTTTTTTCTGGTGTATGGTGTTGGTGTTTGTAGCCGTCGTGGTTGCTTCTGGTTGTGGGGTGTGTGGTCGTCGTGACTCGTGGTGGGTGTTGGTGCGTCTCATGTGTTGTCGGCGGCGTGAGAGGTAGCAGTCGTGGGTCTCATAGACTGCCGCCTGCTTTTTTTGTTTTTGTTTTTTTGTTTATCAGATTTCTTGTGGCTAAGGGTGTTGGTGGTGGGTTACGTCAATGGTGTTGGTGGCCGTTGGTGAGGGCTGCCATCCTCTCCGTTATCTTTTTTTTTTTCATTTTTTTTACGATCTATCGTGTGTTGTGGGGTTGTGGCGGTTTAGTTTTTTTTTTTGTGGTGGTAGTAGCAGTGGGGTTGTGGCGGTTTTCTTTTTTTTTTTTTTTTTTTTTTCAGATCTACGGCATAATTTTGGTGGGATGGTTATGGTGTCGTGGCTGTGGGTGGAGCCGTTTGTCGAGGACGGTGGTGCTGGTCTTATGGTGGTCGGTCGTTCGTTCGTGGTGGGGGGAGGTCATTGGTGGTGGTTGTTATGGTTGGTGGCGGTGGTTGTCGATGACGTTGGACCGATTAATGTTCTATTTCATTGAGTAAAGCTTCACTTGACAAGATTTATTTCCACTTTAATGGATTAAAATCCACTAACATGGACTAAAGTTTCACTTGAATTGGATTAAAGTTTCACTAATATGGACTAAAGTTTCACTTGAATTTCACTTGAATTGGATTAAAGTTTCACTAATAGGGATTAAAGTTTCACTTGAATTGGATTAAAGTTTCACTAATATGGACTAAAGTTTAACTAAAATGGACTAAAGTTTCACATGAATTGGATTAAAGTTTCACTAATATGAACTAAAGTTTCATTATATGGACTAAAGTTTCACTTGACACGCACTAAAATGAAGACCAAAATTACATTCGTAAAACATTAATTTACATCTATAAAATTACAATATTAATTAAACTCAAATTTTTATATTCTAAATTATCTAAAAAAATTAAATTTTAATTTTTAGTATTAAAGTTTTATTTGAAAAACATTAAAATTACATTTATAAATCAGTAAAATTAAATAAATTTTAATTTTTATATTAGAAATTGACTAAAAAAATTTTAATTTTAATTTTTAAGATTAAAGTTTCACTCGTAAAACATTAAAGTTATATTTATAAACCAATAAATTTAAATAAATTTAAATTTTTATATTGAAAATTGTCTAAAAAAATTAAAGTTTTAAATTCTAGCAATAAAGTTTCACCGTAAAACACTAAAGTTACACTCAAAAATCAATTTTATATATTTAAAATAAAATTTTACAACATAAATTTAGATTTTTATTTATAAAATGAGCTTAAATATTAAAGTTACAATTCTAAAGAATTAAAGTTACACTCATAAATTAAAGTTTCATTTATAAAACATTAAAGTTTTCATCTTAAAATTTTACAATCTCAATCATCAATCTTAGAAGATCAATGGCTAGGATTAAGACTTAGTGGACTCACCAATTTAGGTGGACTCATTTGAACTTGGCTCTCTCTCTCTCTCTCTCTCTCTCTCTCTCTCTCTCTATATATATATATATATATATATATATATATATATATATATATATATATATATATAGAGAGAGAGAGAGAGAGAGAGAGAGAGAGAGAAGAGATCAACTAAGGCCATGTATATGTATTGAGTCCATAAGTTCTATTAAGGGCCATTGGATGGTAAAAATGGATGGCCAAGATCAACCCCAAAAAAGTGTGTTTAATAGCTAATCTCACCATCTCTCTCCTCCTTCACTAATCCACTCTAATTAATCACTAATTTACTATATATTTGTTTTCCACTCATCCATTTCTCTCTCATCTTACACATTGTATTTCTCTCTTCTCTCAAACTCTAAAAAAAAACCCAAATAAATAAAAAAAACCCAAAAATTCAAATAAATAAAAAACCCAAAAATCCAAATAAATAAAAAAAACCAAAACACCCAAAAAAATCAAAAACCCAAAAAATCAAAAATCCAAACAAATAAAAAAGTTCTCTTCCTCTACACCACCACCCCACCCGACACCACCCACAGCCACGACCCACCGTTTCACAACCACCGCCGTACCGTTTTTTTTTTTTCGTTTTGATGTTATTTTTTATGTTTTGAGTTGTTTTTTTCATTCGTTATTTTTGTTGTGTTTTTTTCATTTATTATTTTTGTTGTCTTTTATTTTTTTTATTATTGTCTTTTTATATATTTTCTCAATTCTCGCTTTTTTTTACATTTTTTTCCTTAAGATTTTGGGTAAAATAAATCTCATATAATAAGTTAATTTTTATTTGTTGTGTTTTTTTCATTTGTTATTTTTGTTGTCTTTTATTTTGTTTATTCTTGTCTTTTTATCTATTTTCTCAATTCTCGCTTTTTTTTACATTTTTTTCTTAAGATTTTGCGTAAAATAAATCTCATATAATAAGTTAATTTTAATCTTTTGAAAAAATAACTTTATTATCTCGTTTTGTGGTGGTAGTTTGGTGGACTAAAGTTATACAAAGAATGGACTAAAGTTATACAAAAATGGACTAAAGTTATACAAAAATGGACTAAAGTTATACAAATATGGATTAAAGTTATACAAATATGGACTAAAGTTTTACAAATATGGACTAAAGTTATACAAAAATGGACTAAAGTTATACAAAAATGGATTAAAGTTATACAAATATGGACTAAACGTATAACTCCACTCAGTAAATGTATAACTTATACTCAGTAAATGTATAACTCTAGTAACGATATGAGTAACTTCTACTCAATGAATGTATAACTCCAGTAGAAATGTGTGTAATTTTTGTATAACTTTAGTCCAATTTTTGTATAACTTTAGTCTATTTTGTATAACTTTAGTCCATTTTTGTATAACTTCAGTCCATTTTTGTATAACTTCAATCTCATTTTTGTATAACTTTAGTCCTTATTTATATAACTTTAGTCCATATTTGTATAACTTTAGGTACTTTTTGTATAACTTTAGTCCATTTTTGTATAACACTAGTCCTTATTTGTATAACTTTAGTCCATATTTGTATAACTTTAGTCCTTCATATGTATAACTTTAGTCCTTCATATGTATAACTTTAGTCTATATTTGTATAACTTTAGTCCAAAATTGTATAACTTTACTACAAAATCGCATAACTTTAGTCCAAAATCGTATATCTTTAGTCCAATATATAACCGAAATCCTAAAAACCATCAATACTAACTTTAAACCAACAATACTAGATCTGAAAAAAAAAAGCGATTATCTAAATATCAAAATGTAATATAAGACATAATTGAAATAAAAAAATATAAAATAAGTAAATAACAACATAATAAGTAAATAACAACACAAAACAAAATAGTATAAATTGTATAACTTTAATTTTTGAAGAATATCACTTTAGTCGTAAATAGTATAACTTTAATGTTTTAAGGGTATAACTTTAGTCGTAAATACTATAACTTTAATGTTTTAAGGATATAACTTTAGTCGTAAATAGTATAACTTTAATGTTTTAAGGGTATAACTTTAGTCGTAAATAGTATAACTTTAGTTGTATTTACATATAGTTTTGAAAATTCAAAATAAAAAAAGTGATGAAAGTTGAGAAGAAGAAAACTAGATATGAAAACTAATAATAAAAAAAAACCAAATAACAATAACAAAAAAAACCCATAATAACAAAAACCAAAAAAACCCCATTATAACAAAAACCCGCTAATCTATCAAAAAAATCCGTAAATCTAACAAAAAAACCAAATATAAACAAAAAACCAAATAACAATAACAAAAAAAAAAACCCTAGAAGTAAATCATGATTCATCAAAAAAAAAATTAACAATGAAATACAATACAATAACAATAATTGAAATAAAAAAACGTCAGATCTAAACATTTAAATATTTAAATTTGAAAAATTTATATAGAGAAGTGTATAACTTTAATGCACGCAGTGTATAACTTTAATAGACAAAATGCATAACTTTAGTCCAAAATTTGTGTAACTTCAATTTATACAATGTATAACTTTAGACATTAACAGTATAACTCTATTTTGATTATTGTATAATTTTAGCCCAAAATATGAAACTTAAAAAAAACTTGAAAAATAACAAATAACCAAATACCAATAATAAAAACCAAATAACAATAATAACAATAACAAAACAAAAAACCAAATAACAATCACAAAAAAACAACACCCTCAAATCCTAAAGCAAATCTAAAATCTAAAAAAAAAAAAAACATAAAACCAAACGAAAAAAAAAATGGACGAAAAAAAAGAATGAAAAAAGGAGAAAGGAAGAGCAGGGAGGGAGAAAGGAAAAAGGAGAAAGGGAGATCGGTGTCGGTGAGGCGGCAGCAGGGAGGGAGAAAGGCGGCGGCAAGGAGGGAATAGATCCGGTGTCGGGTGGTGGTGGGCGAGTTGTGGCTGCCGGCAGAGGGTGGTCGGGATGTTGTCGTGAAGGCGTGTGGTGTGAATGGTTGTGTCGGGATGTGGTGGTGGCAGGCGACGGGAAGAAGGGAGTGATGAGGTGGTGGTTGCCGGTGGGGTTGTCGGTGTTGTTGGTGGTCATTGTTGCTGGTTGTTGTCGTTGTTGTTGGTTGATGGAGGCCGGCTGGTGTTGATGTCGTTGTTGTTGTTGGTTTCAGTTTGTTTTTTTTTTTTTTTTTTTGTTTAGAGAGGGTGGGAGGAAAATGAGAGAGAAAGAGTAATGTGAGAAATGAGAGAGGATGAATGAATGAGGAAGTGAGTTGGGAGATTAGAATGGTAAAAGAGTTATACAAGATTAGGAGGAGTTATACAGGATTAGGAAGGGAGATTAGGAAGGTTCATTTGTGACCCTGAATGAGATGTAATCTTATCCCTCCATCCCTTCCATCCTAAGGTCCTTATAAGGACTTAGGGACTCATATGATATAATGGCCTTATAAGAACCCTTCTCTCTCTCTCTCTCTCTCTCTCTCTCTCTCTCTCTCTCTCTATATATATATATATATATATATATATATATATATATATAATTTAGGATCCGGTGAGAACCACCTACATAATAAGAATCGTGAGAACTCCACCTTACGGATTTTTTTTCTAAAAAATAACGACATATTTAAATTTAGCATAGAATTTTATGCCTAGATAACATATTTCTTGGTACAAAAAGTATAAGTTATTGACTGGAATCGAGATGAGAAACATTTTATTAATTTTCACGCACCCAGAACTCGTTTTCGTGCTCCTAGAGCCTGATATTTTCATGCACCTAGTAATCATTTTCATGCATGTAACAATTTTTATGCACCTAGTATTCGTTTCAGTGCATCTATAGCCATTTTAGTATACCTAATTGTATGTTTGTACATTAAGTTTATATTTTGTTAATAAAATCAAAAATTTTTGTTTAGATATACTAAAAATGTGTTGGAATAAACTAAACTAAAGGTAAATGATCCATCAAAGCTTTCTGAACAAGATTTGATGATGATTTAGTAAGGATTCTCACGGTTCTCATTATGTTAGTGGTTCTCACCGGATTCCGACCCTGTATATATATATATATATATATATATATATATATATATATATATATATATATATATAGTAATAAGATCAAATGAGTCCTCCTCTTACATGTGAGTCCATAAGTCCTATTATGGGCCTTTGGATCTTGAAAATTGAAGGCTAAGATGAGGACCAAAAAAATAAGGTTAATTCTCTAATTTTGCTATCTTCCTCTAATTTTCTCATTAATTACATTAATCCTCCTCATCTTTCATTCATCATCTCATTATCACACCTCCTCATTCTCTCTCTATATCTCACTTCTCCATATTCTCTCAAAAAAAACCAAGAAAAAAAACCCCAAAAAACCAAATAAATAAAAAACCCAAAAAATCCAAATAAATCATTTACTCATCTATTCCTCATTCACCATCCACCTACCACCACTGTCGCCAACCCCGCCACCGCTGCCGCCCCCCACCGCCGCCACGACGTCAATTTTTTTTTTTTTTTAACTTGATGTTTTTTTTAATCTTGGTGTTTTTTTTTCTCAAATATCGTCTTGCTATATAATATTATTTCAAATTTGTGAGTTTTTTTATTTTAATCTTAGATCTACTAAAATAGATCAATTTTCATTGACCCGTTTTTTTTTTTTCAATTTTGATGTTTTGGTCTTTTTTTTTTCCGGTTATTGGCATTCTTACAAATTATAGTTTGATTTTAGTACTAAATCTATTAATTATGAAATCTCATTGTTTACTTTTTTTTTTTTTAACTAGATCTTTGATTTGTTTTACCATTTTTTATATTTGATTTTTTAAATCTCCTTTTTTACTTTTTTTCTTGTTGATATCGCTTTGTTAATATCCGTCTTATTATAAATATTTGCCAATTTTCGTATTTAAAATTTTGTCTTTGGTATTGTGTGATTTAGGATCTATTAAACTTACTTTTTTAGTTAAAATTACACTTTTTCGGTTAAAATTACACTTTTTACCGTTAAAATTAAACCTTTTTCCGTTAAAATTATACTTTTTTCGGTTAAAATCACAGTTTTTTTTCCTGTTAAAATTACACTTTTTAACGTTAAAATTAAATTTTTTCCCGTTAAAATTACACTCTTTTCTGTTAAAATTACACTTTTTTCCCGGTTAGAATTACACTTTTTTCCGTTAAAATTACACTTTTTTCTGTTATAATTACACTTTTTTCTGTTAAAAGGACACTTTTTTTCTTTAAAATTACACTTTTTTCTGTTAAAATTACACTTTTTTCCTTTAAAATTACACTTGTCTTCATTAAAGATACATTTATCTCTATTATTAAAATTACACTTATCTCTACTAAGGTTGCCCTCTTAATGACTAAAGTTACGCTTTTTGACTAAAGTTAGACCAATTTGGACTGAAATTACACAAATATGGACTAAAATTACACAATTTGGACTAACTAATGGAGTTATTTGTAACTTACACAATTTGGACTAAAGATTCACAAATTTGGACTATAGTTATACAATTTGGATTAAAATTACACTTTTATGGACTAAAATTACACTTCCGTGGACTAAAATTACACTTTTGTAGACTAAAGTTATACATTTGTGGATTAAAATTACTCTTTTTTGGACCCAAAATTACATTTTTATGGACTAAAATTACATTCATAAAACGATAAAAGATATACATAATCAATGTACTAAAGTTACACTTTAGTGGACAATGATTGAAATTGCACAATCCCAATGACTCAAAATAAATGAATTGTGTAACTTTAGTCCAAACTGTATATTTTTACTCTAAATTTAGTCGTAAATAGTGTTATATTAGTTCAAATTTATTCATAAATAGTGTATTATCAGTCCAAAATTGTATTACTACTCCAAATTTAGTCGTAAATAGTGTATTTTTAGTCCAAAATTTGTATTTTTAGTCCAAAATTGTATATTTTTAGCTCAAATTTAGTTGTAAATATTGCATTTTTAGTCCAAATTTAGTCGTAAATAACTCCATTAGTTAGTCCAAATTGTCCAAATTAGTTAGTCCAAATTGTCCAAATTAGTTAGTCCAAATTAGTCTGTCTAACTTTAGGCAAAGAGTGTAACTTTAGTCATTGAGAGGGTAAACTTAATATAGATAAGTGTAACTTTAACAGAAAAAAGTGTAATTTTAACAGAAAAAAGTGTAATTTTAACCAAAAAAAGTGTAATTTTAACAGAAAAAAGTGTAATTTTAACAAAAAAAAGTGTAATTTTAACAAAAAAAAAGTGTAATTTTAACAGAAAAAAGTGTAATTTTAACAGAAAAAAGTGTAATTTTAACAAAAAAAGTGTAATTTTAACAGAAAAAAAGTGTAATTTTAACAAAAAAAAAGTGTAATTTTAACAGAAAAAACTATAATTACAACAGAAAAAAGCGTAATTTTAACAGAAAAAAGTGAAATTTTAACGGATATTAACAAGGCGAGATTTGTAAAATATAAAACAAGACAATATAATAATAAGACGAAATTTTAAATAACAAATCTAAAAATAGATAAAAAAAAACCAACATCCTCACCATCCTCCTCCAACAACCAACAATCACCAAGAAACAAGGTCTAATTATAAGACGAGATTTGTAAAATATAAAACAAGAAAATATAATAATAATAATAATAATAATAAAACGAGATTTTAAATGTGAAGAACTAATTTTGAGTGTCACAACCAAGATCTAAAACTTTTATAAAAAAAAACAAGATCTAATTTTTATTTTTTTAAAAAAAATACCGAGAATTGAAATAAAACAACAAAATCACTCCAAAAAAAATTATATAAAAAAAATAAACAAACCATTCCTAATCTCCTAATATAAAACAAACAAAATACAAAACCAAACTTGTGATGTCGACAAAAAACAAACAAAAGAAAAAAAAACCGAAAAAATTAAATAAAATTGAAAACCAGCAGAGCTGGTTGTGGTGTCGACGCGCGGCAGAAGGAGGAAGGGTGGAGAAGGGTTGTCGGGTTGTGGTGTTGGTGCAGGAGATGGTCGTGGAGTAGAGTATGGCGGCAGTAGTCGGTGTTGGGTGGTGGTGGAGATGGTCGTGGAGTAGGGCAGTGGAGGTGAGTCGGGGTCGTGGGTTGTGGAGGGAGTTCATGAATGGTGTGGTGTGTGTGGTAGGTGGTGGTGGCAGATCTGGTGGGTGTACGAGGCAGTGAGGAGGTGGTGTGGGGGAGAGGAGAAGGGAGTTCGAGGCAGTGGTGGTAGTGGGAGGTCGTGAATAGTGCGGTGGTGGAGGAGGCGAGTAGGGTGATGGTATGTTAGTGCGGTGTTGGGAAAGGTGGCGGTGGTCGGGTGCGGGGTGGTTGTTTGAGGGTACGGGAGGGAGGGAGGGAAGGAGGGATGATGATTTTGTTTTTCTGAAATTTTTGTTTTGGTTTGTTTTGGTTTTGGGTTTTTTTTTGGGTTTTTTTGTTGTTGTTTGGTGATGAGAGGAAGAGAGAAAAAGGAGAGATTGTGAGATTTAGAGAGAGGGAAGGAGTTTGTGACAATGAGGGATGAATGGATTAGTGGGTAACTTAATTGCAATGAGGAGCTAATTAGACTAGATTGATTTGTGGCCATCCATTGAGATGTAATCTCATCCCTTCATTCCCTTCATCCAAGAGCCCTTATAAGGACTTAAGGACTCAATAGATGTAAGAGACTTAGGACAATTTCAATATATATATATATATATATATATATATATATATATATATATATATATATAGATTTAGGATCCGGTGAGAACGATTACTCGGTGCAAGCGGTGAGAACAGACTCTCATCTAATAAATAACTCGCTATCTCACATGTGATCATCAAAAATCCAAAATCAACTCACTACCCTTAATCCTTATCCTTTTATTTCTTCTTCCCTGCTCCATTAAATCCCCACGTCACCTATCATCACCTGTTGTCCCTAACTACCATCTGCCATCGTCGCCGGCGACGATCACCAACAAAAAAATAAATATATACGAATACAAAAAGAAACCAAACACGCAAAACACTAATACACTCAATTATCTCCCATTAATACTCCACCTGAGATCCAACATCAGTTGACAATTCCGACAATCTCCACCGGCACCAGTTTAGTCACCGTCATCCACCTACCACCTGTCGCCGTCGTCGTCACAACTCAGATTTCCAGTTTTTTTAACCTCGAATTCTCGATTCTCCTTCCTCCAATTTCGAGTACTACGTCCTCGACTACACTATCTTCACCATCTTCCCTGATTTCGACACAACTCCTTGAACTCCATTCAACAATCAAACTTCAGATCTCGATTATTCTTTACCAAATCTCGATTTTCCGGCAAAATGTCTGGCGTGGCAGAGATCAGAGGTCGACGAGGGACAGAATCCACATAAAGTGTCACAACAAGAACGAGCGCACCACCATGACGCCACCTACAAGCTTCCCATATTCACGCACCACCACCACCTCCAACAATTTGTGTTACACGAATTAATGTATCCGGTGTCTATATTGATGTATCTCAAACCAATTATAATGTACCTGGTAAGTAAATTTGTGTATCTATGTTTAGATACATTAAAATAGGGGTGGGATACATCAAAATTGATCTGAGATACATCAATATATAAAGCACATACACAATTTCGTTTAGCTTCAACAATGATGAATCTGACGATGGTGACGTCGACTGACGCCGCTGAAAGTCGTAACGTCGGTTGACAACGGTGGAAACGATGAGTTTAACTCCAACAATTGATAAAGCTGACGAGTTTCATCGTTTAATTGTTTTGGAAATTGAATTTCAATCGACATTAGGCTAACAATAGTTCATTTCAGGAACCGTGGAGATTTGAAAAAGTTGATGATCCAAAATTGATTAATTGAGTTGCGATGGAATTATGTGTTCTCGTGATGTTCAGGGGATTGGTTTACTTCTGGGAAAATGGACGGGAGTAGAGGAGAATATGAACTTGGCAGTGTTTGTTTTAAATATTGGGATTGTTAGTGCGTTCTCACCGAATGTTCGTTCTCACCGGATCCTACCTCTATATATATATATATATATATATATATATATATATATATATATATATATATATATATATATATATATATATATATATATATATATATATATATAGGATCATGTAAGTCCTACTCTTTTGGTTGAGTCCTTGAGTCCTAATTTAAGCCTTTGGATAATAGATAATGGATGGTTGAGATTAAAAGGGAAAAACACACAAATAACATTCCCTATGCAAACATTAATTCCTCCCTCTCTCATGACTCCATTTCCCTATACATTATTAATTCTCTCATCTATAATTATCTTCTCCATTCTCATCAAATCATAATTTTCTTTTTCATCTCTCATAAAATCAGATTTTTTTGTTGTGTTTACAATTCCAGCGTAAAATAAAAGCGGTTTTATAAAAAGCTCCGTAAATCTTCATCCGGACTTCGATTAAGGTGAAACAAAAGCCTAAATTTATTATTTTTTCGAGCTCATTACAATGGTGATATTTTTTTTTATACTATTGAGTTTTCAAAATATTCGTTACTGCTCAGTTATGCTCGAAATATAAAGGTAGGTTTGTTTTTTATTTCTTGTTAATTGTTTGTTGAGATTTATTGGAATCATTGGTTTGGTATTTGAAATGATTTTATAGTATAATTTCGTATTTTTTTATGATGGGTGAGTTCTTATAAGTAAAAAATTTTTTGTTGGAAAACTTATGCTTCCTTTGTTAATTTAAATTCAAACCCATGATTAGTGAATAATACATTGAGTGATTGTCACATGTGTTTTTTACATACTTTTTTTGTGATTTTTTATTGTCAATAAATTTGATGTTTTTTCGTTTGAACTATAGGTTCGGTACTACGGTCAACAAAACCCAAATCGTTGTTGATGACTCTTTGGCGATATAGATTGGCGATGAAGATGTGAAATTTGGATGGATGTATGAGGACATGTTATTATGAATTCGGATAGTATTTTTAATTTTTTTAATTTTAAAATAAGTTTATGTAGTATTAGTCTTTTACGTGTGTAACTTTAGTTTTTTACGGGTGTAACTTTAGTCTTTGATAGTGTGAATTTGAATATATTAATTTAAATTTGTGTAATTTTAAGACAAGATTGTGTAACTTTAGTGTTTTACGAGTGTAACTATAGTCATTGATGATGTAACTTTTGTCCTTTAGTGTAATTTAATTAACGGTTTTTCTAACCTATGCCCACTAAGCATAGGATAAGAAATAAAAAAAAAAGGAAAGAATTAAATGTGTTTCTTGTAAATAGAAGTAAAAGTGATGAGATATTGCAATTTCCCATAAAAATAGCATTTAATTCTTTTCTATTTTGGTTTATTATCCTATGCCTAGTGGGCATAGGTTAGAAAAAGCCATTAATTAATGAGTTAAGATTGTTTTTCGAGTATAACTTTTTTGGCGATATAGATTGGCGATGAAGATGTGAGATTTGGATGGATCGATGAAGACATGTTATTATGAATTCGGATATTATTTTTTTTTTTTTAATTTTAGAATAAGTTTATGTAACTTTAATCTTTTACGAGTGTAAATTTAGTCTTTTACGAGTGTAATTTTAGCTTTTTACAGGTGTAACTTTAGTCTTTGATGGTGTGATTTTGAATATATTAATTTAAATTTGTGTAATTTTAAGACACGATTATGTAACTTTACTGTTTTACGAGGGTAACTTTAGTCATTGATGGTGTAACTTTTGTCCTTTGTGTAATTTAATTAATGAGTTAAGATTGTTTTACGAGTGTAATTTTAGTCTTTTACGTGCTTAACTTTAATACCTAATAGTGTAATTTTTTACTACAAAATTATTTCGACGCATATTATTTTGAATTTTTTTACTTTTAACATAAGTTTATGTAATTTTAGTGATTTACGAGTGTAACTTTAGTCTTTTACGAGTGTAGCTTTAGTCTTATATTGGTGTAATTTTAGTCTTTTGCGGGTGTAACTTTAATCTTTTATGAGTGTAACTTTAGTGTAATTTAATTAATGAGTAAATTAATTATTTAGTTTCAAGTAAAAATGGTGTAAATTCAATTAATATATAGTGTTTTATGAGTGTAAATTTAACCTTAATAGTGTAATTTTATGGTGTAAGTTTCGATTAAATAATGTAATTCTAATTAGTTTCAAGTAGAAATGTTGTAGCTTCAACCGGGTATGTAACTTCAAGCAAATATGGTGCAATTTTCGAATAATTAGCAGTACTCAAAATTTCGAAAACTCAATAGCATACAAAAATATTCCTATTGCGACGGGCTCGAAAAAATAATAAATTTTGACTTTTGTTTCGCCTTAATCGGAGTCCGAATGAAGATTTAAAGAGTCTTTTACGAACCCGCTATTATTTTACGCGGCTATGAAATTTCGTTTTTAAAACCAATATTGATATGTGAAATATAAATTATAGTATATTCATTTGATAAATTAGTTGATGAAAAAGAGAAGGTAATTGATTAGGGGAATTGGGAAATGAAATTATGAGAGAGAACACATTAATTACTTGGTAGGTAAGTGTATTTTTGCTTTTAATCTCAACCATTTATCTTAAGAGATCTAATGGTTTAGATGAGGACTTATGGACTCAACCAAATATAAGGACTCACCTCAACCTATATATATATATATATATATATATATATATATATATATATATATATATATATATATATATATATATATATATATATATATATATATATATATATATATATATATATATATATATATATATATATATATATATATATATATAGAGGCCGGATCCGGTGAGGCCGTTAATTATGGCGAGGCGGCCGGCCTCACCAAATTCCTTCATTAATCTTTCATTTATGGCCTAACTTCCTATTATTCATTGGGCTGAAAATTGAGGGGTCATTCCAAATCTTTTCATTTAGCCCAAAATACTTTCTCTCACTAAAATATTAAATCATACAATAGCCCAATTACACACTATCTCTCTAAAATATACAAACAAAATTATTTTCCTGAA
Organism: Silene latifolia; assembly: GCF_048544455.1. Taxonomy (NCBI): domain Eukaryota; kingdom Viridiplantae; phylum Streptophyta; class Magnoliopsida; order Caryophyllales; family Caryophyllaceae; genus Silene; species Silene latifolia. The sequence goes on from NC_133538.1 coordinate 387,889,146, forward strand.
AATTCTTCAACAAGCAAGCTCTCGTACGTTCAACGGAAATTGTTCAGCAAAGCTCATCAATTTGTTCATCGATTGTTCGTGGATTTCATCAAAACAACATTCAACAACGCTGATTCAAGTAATTTCAGAAGAAAAATCGATTAATTTCCAGGTAATTTCATAATTTTGATCAAAATTGAGTATATTCATACAATTCCGTCAATTCACTCATAAATTCATGATATCAGGTTCGAATGTGATCAAATTGAACGATTTTGTAAATAGAACGTTCGAATTTGACCAATATTTTGAGCGATTTCCTTTTTCTCGCGATTTCGTAGTACTTACTAAATTTTTTTTGACGATTTTACAGCTCTAATTGCTATGGAGATTGTAGATATCACAATGACTGATGATAATAGTGTTATTGAATCAGGTATATCGTTTTTTATGTAATTTTTGTAAAATCTCATGTTTTCTGATTCAATTTCCATTTGTCAAAATTTCTGCTCGATTATTATGGAATATATGGATCGATATTTTATTTCAGTTTTTTTGCAAGGTTTAGTTTATGAATTGAGTTGAATTTGTGAATCTTACGACCTAATTGAGTGACTGTAAGAGTTGGTTGAATTGTTACTGTAAGAGTTTATGAATTGAGTGGATTTTGCTGTTTGGTGAATCTCAGACCTTATTGTGTGAATCTCAGATCTAGTTTAGTGAATCTTAGAGCTTGTTTTATGAAACTTGGTCATCATAAGTTGTTAGAATCACCTTTGCTGCTCTTTTACTTATTTTGTGAATCTTAGACCTTATTTTGTGAATCTCAGACCTTACTCAGTGAATCTTAGCAAATGATGATAGTGTGATAATTAAATAAAACTTAAAAATCTTCACCAAATTTTTTAAAAATTTTTTTTAAATTATTTGAACTAATAATCTGATACTTTATTTAGTGAATTTCGGACTTTATTTGGTGAATCTCAGCCATTATTTAGTGAATCTTGGGCCTTATTTTGTGAATCTCTGTTGTTAAACGTTACTGATGCAATTTATTTATTTCTTTTTGTGTGAAGCAGAGACCGTAGTTTGTGAAACTAGAAGGTTATTCTTTGAAACTTAACTAATATATACAACCTGGGTAAGATTAAAAACTAAACTAATAATCTGAACCAAAAAGTGAACTTGTGAATCTCAGTCCTTGTATTTGTGAATCCTAGAGCTGTTTTTGTGAACCCTTTAGGAATGACCTATTCTGCTCTCTTCCTTGCTCAGATAATATCCTCAGACTTTTTTTGTGAATCACAGACCTTATTTAGTGAATCTTAAACCTTGTTTTGTGAATGTGAGATGTGACTTTGTGAACCTTTTATCTTCTTAGGTATTGATTCAAATGTCAACAACAACTCACAGTGTAGTGTGACACCTCGTGTCGGTTGTGGTGAGGTTCCTTGCTCTAATGTTGGTTCTCGTCAGGATGGTGAGGGTTCTACTGCTGTCTTAACAACCCCTACAATGCCAACTATTTTCACACCTACTACTTTGGTAACTTACACACCGGGTGGCACTGAGCAATGGATAAGTAGGATTGAAGAGAAGTTTACACCCGTGCTTGGCAAAACATTTGTGGACTTAGAGTCAGCAATGTTGTTCTATAAAATTTATGCTATTGCTTGTGGGTTTGAAGCAAGGAAGTCTTCAACTAAGAGGTTTAAAGATGGTATTATTCGAACAAAATGCATGGTTTGTCATCGTCAAGGTTTTAATAACAGGAAAAATCGTCCTCCCAAAGCTGATGCAAAAACAACAACTGTTGAAACTGGTGACAAAACAAAAGCTGGTGCAATAAGTGCAAATAGAAAAACAAAAACTGCTAAAACCAGTACGAAAAAGGGTGGAGTTGCAGGTGCAGGTGAAGCTGAGAGTTCCAATAAGTAAAGTGGTACAAGAATAACTAAAATTAAAAGGTGGGGTTGTGAAGCAATGATAAAATTCATGTTCCATGAAAAGATGTACAAGATTGAATAATTCCGTGAGGGTCACAATCACCCAGTGACGCCTGTCAAAAATGGGGAATTTGAGAAACTTGCTCTTAATATAAATCAACTGAACGAATATCATAAGCAATTTATTATCCAAAATTCGAGATTGAATGTCGGGGCTAGTTTAACATACAAATTATGCAAGGAACAAGCAGAGGGTTTCGAAAATGTTGGAGCTACCCTTACGCAGTTCAAGAATTTCCAAAGGGAAGTAAAGTGTCTACTTAATGGCAAGGATGGACATATGTTCATCTCTCGTTTAGAAACCCTCCGAGAAACAAAAGGGTTGGTATTTTCATATGAAAAAGATGCCGACTGTGCTTTGACAAGAATTATTTGGACAAATGCGGATTCCATCAGATGTTACGCATTTGTTTGGTGATGCTATTTCTTTCGATCCAACCTATGGAACGAACAAATATAACATGAAATTTGCACCTTTCACTGGCATTGACAATCACAAAAATTCAATAACATTTGGATGCGTGCTTTTAGATCATGAAGACGATGACTCATTTATTTGGGCATTTCAGCAATTCCTAAAAGCAATGGGTGGTAAAGAACCCAATTACATCATCAGTGACCAAGATGCCGGAATAATAAATGCAGTTCCAGGTGTGTTTGGAATATCTTACTTTTGTGAAACTGGTTATTTATTTGGTGAATCTAGGAACATTATTCGTGAATCTTGAAGTTTATTTTGTGAATCATAGAGCGTGTTTTGTGAAACTTAGATCTTGATTTGTAAAACACAAAGCTAATATTCTTAAACTTGGTCATAAGTTGTTGAAATTGCCTATTTTGTTATTTCTCTTATCTTGTGAATCTGAGACCTTGTTTTGTGAATTTTAGATCTTATCTTGAGAATCTCAGACCTTATCTTGTGAATCTCAAACCTTGTTCAGTGAATCTTTGGGCTTGTTATGTGAAACTTGGTCGTGGTTTAAAATCATCTATTTTACTCTTAATTTTGTGAATCTCAAATCTTATCTTGTGAATCTCAGATCTTGTTCAGTGAATCTTTCGTCTTGTTATGTGAAACTTGGTCGTGGTTTAAAATCATCTATCAGTCTCTTAATTTTGTGAATCTCAGACCTTATCTTGTGAATGTCAGACCTTGTTCAGTGAATCTTAGGGCTTGTTATGTGAAACTTGGTCGTGGTTTAAAATCATCTATTATGCTCTTAATTTTGTGAATCTCAGACGTTATCTTGTCAATCTCAGACCTTGTTAAGTGAATCTCAGGGTTTGTTATGTGAAACTTGGTCGTGATTTAAAATCATCTATTTTTCTCTTAATTTTGTGAATCTCAGACCTTATCTTGTGAATCTCAGACCTTGTTCAGTGAATCTTTGGGCTTGTTATGTGACACATAAAGCTAATATTCTTAAACTTGGTCATAAGTTGTTGAAAGTGCCTATTTTGTTATTTTCTTATCTTGTGAATCTGAGACCTTGTTTAATGGATCTTAGAGCTTGATTTGTGACCAAACATCTCTGACAATAGATAATGTGGATTTTGTGACTTGCAGCCGTGTTCAAAAAAGCAAGACATCGCTTTTGCATATGGCACATTATGAAGAAAGTAACAGACAAGGTTGGGAGCACAATTTGCAAAGAGACTGATTTCTTAAGTTGTCTGAACAATGTTGTCTGGAGCGAGGAATTGGAGCCTGAGGAATTTGAAGAGAATTGGGCTAAGGTCATTAGCGAGTTTTCATTGGAAGAAAATAAATGGTTGACTGGCAAGTTTTCGGAACGAGATCAGTGGATACCCGCTTATTTCAGGAATGTGCCGATGGGCAACATTTTAAAAACCACACAAAGATTAGAGAGTTCAAATAGCTTCTTCAAGAGATTTGAAAATAAATATGGGACTCTTGTAGAATTTTGGATGAGATTTGAGAGTGCCATGGACCAACAATGGCACAATCTAAAGCTTCTTAAAGCACAGAGCCACAACTCAAAGCTTGAAACTCTATTCGGGTCAAACTGGGAGGCCCATGCAGTGAAGGTATACACATGAAGTGTTCTTTGACTTCCAAGAGGAGGTTAAATTTTCGATAAATGCGTGTAGTGTTTGTGGATAGACCCCACCAGATCCAGTAACTAACTTTGAAGTTTCAATTGTTGAGGACGCGAACAAGCGAAAGAGATATGCAGTTGAGTACAATAGGAGAACAATGGATGTCCGTTGTGCATGTAAATTGTTTGACAGGAAAGGTATCTTATGCAACCACATCATTTGGATTTGCTCGGGAAAGTTTAAGGAAATTCCTGAGAAATACATTTTGCGTAGGTGGAGTAAAAATGCACTCAAAAACCCGGTTTATGATTTGAATGGAAATCTACTGGAAAACAATGATCTTACTGGTAATAGTAAATTTGGAATGTCTCGGGTGTGGTCTGAGATTTACACAACTGTTGGTATGCTCAAAAGAAAAGAAGAAGAGTCAGATATGAGAGAGTTTGCCAAGCTAATAAAAGAATTCCGAGAGAAGTTGGAGCCAAACCCAAAGCCTTTGACCAAAGAACAAGAATTGGACGCCATTTTCAACTGCAAGGCTCCAAAAGAAATCAAGATCTTACCACCTAAAGTCTCTAGAAACAAAGGTAGTGGTAAAAGGATGGTGAGCAGCAAAAATAAGGCAGTTATGAAGGCAAAAAAACCGAAAAGGTTATGTGCTAAGTGTAAACGCATGTCACACCACGATAAAAGAAATTGTCCAAATGAGTTTGCAGAGCATCCTTCTGAGAATCAAGTATGTATAATTCTACTATTGTCTTCCCATTTTAGTATTGCTTGAAAACACAACTACTATTGTCTACTAATTCTTTTTTTTTTCTAAAAAAAAGTATCTAATAAAGGTTTCATTCTTCACATAGGAAGACACATCAGAAGAAGAGGAAGAGGTCGAGAATGAAGAATGATGTAATGGAGTATTCTTAAGCAACGAGAATAGAGATGACGATTGAAGAAGACAAGTTTTAAGCTCATTTTATTTTTGTCAATGTAATGGAGTATCCTTAAGCAACGAGAATAGAGATGACGATTGAAGAAGACAAGTTTTAAAGCTCGTTTTATTTTTGTCAATGTTGTGAATCTTGTGAATCCTGGACCTTATTTTGTGAAACTGGAACGTAAAATTGTGAAACTTAGTTCTGAATCTAGCATCAAGCGTTTATTTCTTTTCAGACCTTGTTCACTGAATCTTGTGAATCTCATACCTTGTTCAGTGAATCTTAGGGCTTGTTCTGTGAAACTTGGTCGTGGTTTAAAATCATCTATTTTGTTCTTAATTTTGTGAATCTCAGACTTTATTTTGTTAATCTCAGACCTTGTTCAGTGAATCTTAGGGCTTGTTCTGTGAATCTTGGTCATGGTTTAAAATCATCTATTTTGCTCTTAATTTTGTGAATCTCAGACCTTATCTTGTGAATCAAGACCTTGTTAAGTGAATCTTAAAGCATGTTCTGTGAAACTTGGTCGTGTTTTAAAATCATCTATCAGTCTCTTAATTTTGTGAATCTCAGACCTTATCTTGTGAATCTCAGACCTTGTTCAGTGAATTTTAGGGCTTGTTCTGTGAAACTTGGTCATGGTTTAAAATCATCTATTTTGCTCTTAATTTTGCGAATCTCAGACTTTATCTTGTGAATCTCAGACCTTGTTCAGTGAATCTTAGGGCTTGTTCTGTGAAACTTGGTCGTGGTTTAAAATCATTTATTTTGTTCTTAATTTTATGAATCTCAGACTTTATCTTGTGAATCTCAGACCTTGTTCAGTGAATCTTAGGGCTTGTTCTGTGTAACTTGGTCATGGTTTAAAATCAGCTATTTTGCTCTTAATTTTGTGAATCTCAGACCTTATCTTGTGAATCTCAGACCTTGTTCAGTGAATCTTAGGGCTTGTTCTGTGAAACTTGGTCGTGGTTTAAAATCATCTATTTTGCTCTTAATTTTGTGAATCTCAGAGCTTATCTTGTGAATCTCATACCTTGTTCAGTGAATCTTAGGGCTTGTTCTGTGAAACTTCGTCATGGTTTAAAATCATCTATTTTGCTCTTAATTTTGTGAATCTCAGACCTTGTTCAGTGAATCTTAGGGTTTGTTCTGTGAAACTTGGTCGTGGTTTAATATCATCTATTTGGCTCTTAGTTTTGTGAATCTCAGACCTTATCTTGTGAATCTCAGACCTTTTGCTCAACTCAATGTCAATGTCAAACTTGGTTGTGGTTTAAAATGATCTACTTTACAACTATCAAATATCTTTACAAGAGTCGATGAAGGCAACAATCTTTACAGGAGCCTCGACCCACTTTTGCTCAACTCAATGTCAATGTCAAATTAGCTCAAATTGCTCAACTCAATGTCAAATTAGCTACATAAGTCATATAAGTGACCCTGAAAAATTATTACGACTTTACAACTATCAAATATCTTTACAAGAGTTGATGAAGGCAATAATCTTTACAGGAGCCTCGACCCACTTTTGCAAATTATGACTTCACGGACAATTGTCTTCTTTAATTAAACACCTATACAACCAAAAACAAGTACAATCGACTTATTTACGAAATATTCGCCAAAGTTATGAAGAAATGAACTTCACATCATTTTTAAGACAATGAAGTGTACCTTTTTAGTATTTTTATCCCATCTAAGTAGTTCCAATATGATCGATTTTCGATATTGTGTCAATTTCTGCAAAGAGCGACATATATTAATGAAGTATATAGACAACCAACCTATCTTTATTTGGTGAGCATCAAAACCTTGTTTTGTGATTCTTAAACCTTGTTCAGTGAATCTCAGAGCTTGTTCAGTGAATCTCAGAGCTTGTTGATTTTAGTCCACTTATAATGACCAAGTTTCACAAAAAAAGCTCTAAGATTCACTGAACAATGTCTGAGATCCACAAGATAAGCCTTTATTTTCGTATACTAATGAACTTACCTCAAAATATTCACTTTTGGTCCATAAACTATCATCGTCCAAGGCACTCAACCACTTCAACAGAAAACTCCACAATCATAACTAGACAAAAAAAAAACAGTAAATGTTTTAAAATCAACAAGCTCAAAATAATTACTATTGATCTGTTAACAAAAGGAAAAAGATACATGCTTACATACCTTGTTGTTTGTTGAGGGACTTCGAGATTGACAAATTCGTTCATTTGCATGAACTGCAAAGATTTATATGACTCTCCCAAAATAGATGAAACATGATGTATATGAAAAACAAAAGGCAATAATAAGATCAAAATATATTTTGGAGAATACTTTTAAAACAAAAGGCAATAACAATATTTTGGAAAAAAAAAAAATCATACAAGCTCTTTGGCATGCTTGTTGTCAGGATCCACATTAACAATCACGCATGCGTCAAGGATGAAATTTGTTTCCTGCTTTATATCACAGACACAAGCCCACCAATGCTGCGGCAGCGTGTTACTATGGAAAGGGATAAAAACCTGAGATAGTAAATGTACAAGACAAACCAAGAGATTAATGCTATAATAAGGAAAATAAGGTCCAGGATTCACAGAATAAAGTCAAGGATTCACAAAACAAGTTCACAAACTAAGGTCAAGGAGTTCACAAAATAAGGTGAAGGATTCACAAAACAAGGTCCAGGATTCACGAATTAAGTTCCAGGATTCACAAATAAGTTCACAAAATAAGTTAACAAAATAAGTTCCAAGATTCACAAAATAAGCTCCAAGATTCACAAAATAAGCTCCTAGATTCACAAAATAACGTCAAGGATTCACAAAATAAGTTCACAAATAAGGTCAAGGATACATAAAATAAGTTCACAAAATAAAGTCCAGGATTCACAAAATAACGTCAAGGATTCACAAAATAAGTTCACAAATAAGTTCACAAAATAAGTTCAAAAAATAAGCTCCAAGATTCACAAAATAAGGTCCAGGATTCACAAAATAAAGTCCAGGATTCACAAAATAAGTTCACAAAATAAGGTCCAGGATTCACAAAAATAAACTCCAAGATTCACAAAATAAGATCCAAGATTCACAAAATAAGCTCCAAGATTCACAAAACAAGTTCCAAACATATCAATGCCCTACAAATAAGTAAAATAAACATCACAAATATCTGACCTTGTCGATATGGCTACCATCAACTGGAGTGTAATTGTCCTGTTTGTATGGACCCCAAATAACGGGGTTGTTTTCTCGATGAAGACCCTACAAGTCACAAGAAGGCAATTTTAGAAACAAAGCAACTTTAAGAACGCAAAAATACTTGAATATCAACATATAAAGGATTTGAGACTGACAAATATTGTTGTTGGCAAGTAGAGTAAATTTATTCTACTGAGTGTGCACTTAATTCCAAATATATTAATGACCTACAAAGTTAAATTTGTTAGGAAACATACACATCGACTGACGTGAACAAAATGAAAACATGGGGAGGAAAAGGAAAATAATACTCAGGGGTTACTTACCTGATCCATAATAAGGCCTTTCGGTCCAAGGCTATGGAAAGCATCTCTTGTGACTTCCATCCACGGTGTGGACACCATAACCTCACTTCATTATTGATAAAATTCAATTAGTAGATATATTTATTACAATAAAAAAATCAAAAAATCAAAGCAAAAATATGACATTACTGTTGAGTTTTCTTTGATTTCTTTCGAACAAAATTCAGCAATTCATTGTGAGTGTATCAAGGCCATTCTAGTGCATCATTTTGTACTATTTCTCTGGATAGGTTCTCTTGATCGCACACCCTCAACTCCATACTGGCAGATAGTTTATCGAGGCCGGAAACAATTGGTGTAGAAGGAGGATCATTGTTCCCTACCACAGGAGGAGGAGTAGAAGTCGCAGGAGTAGCTAGAACAGTAACGGTGGGGTGAGTGGGCTCACTGTTCTCAGAATATGTAATAATTTGATCGCACGCCCTCAACTCCTTACTGGCAGATGGTGTAGAAGGAGGAACACTGTTCCCTACCACAGGAGGAGGAGGAGGAGGAGTAGGAGTAGAAGGAGTAGCTAGAACAGTCACAGTGGGGTGAGTGGGCTCATTGACGGAAGGGACATCATCAATAGCACTGGAACTTGTTTGCATATCTCTTTCAGTTGTTCTCCTCCTATTGTACTAAACCCAACGTTCTTGATTATGATGATCATCCGCTACCACTGTGGGCTCAGAATGGTCATGTTGTTCATCATTGACGGGAGGCAAATCATCAATAGCAGTATTATGAGAGGGAGATAAAAGATGATCAGGTTGTTCATTAGCTTGAATACAAGATGTTGAAGGTTCACCAAGTGGTATGATTTGGCATTCTGGTTTTGGTGGTGAAGGACGTGACTGTATTGGTTGCAAAGCTTCACCCATCACGTCCAATGCCTCCAACAATTCAGCTAGATTATCCCCACTATTACCCTCCACACTCTCCTGGACATTACCCTCCACACTCTCCTGTACATTAACCTCCTCATTATTGTCTTCTTGAGATAACCTAAAACCATCTGTCATACCATCTACAGCCGCAACTAGTTTAGAAACTGTTGCTGAGGAAGGTAGTTTGCTCAGAGCTTGGCTAGCAATAGACTTGTACTCCATGAAAGCTTGAGCCATGACCTTTGCGGAAACCGCAAGTTTATTAACAAACTCAGTAGTACTACCTGAATTATTAGGTAGAAGAGGATCAACATTTGCGGAAAGCGCAAGTTTATTAATAAACTCAGTAGGAGGATCAGAAGGTTCTTCATCTTCAGAATGTTGTTGTTCACTTGTTCGCTTTGAAGACTGCCTAAACGCAATAGTAGGCAAAGGTGCACTCGGTGGCTTTGAAGACTGCCTAAACTCAATAGTAGGCAAAAGTGCATGTGCCTTATGCTGAGTGATGACCAGTGGAGGCTCAATAGAACCCTTGCCGAAAGTTTTATTGTCCGAATTTTTGTAATTCACTTCCTCCTTAATTCTCTGGGATATAGCTTCTTTAGTCCAAGTTGAGAGCGTTGGAAACTGCCGAGTAACAAGGCGTGCTTTGAAGACACATCGGTCTAGATAAATAAAACCCAAGACCATAATAGGTCCACCAAACCAATTTTCTTTCAGCGTTTTGGTCTTCCACTCCTCCTTTTCCCAAGACTCAACTTGGGCAGCCAATTTACGTTTGATAAAATTGCACCAGTTGAATTCGGAGATTAACTCAGTGTTTACCAAACTTTTAAGAAGTCTCAAACTTGCCCGATTGCCTACAACACCGCTTAAAAGAGCATTGAAGATATAAATGATGAAAGTGCGTTTGAAAACATCTCCACCATCTCTTTGTGTAGAGAGCTTTTCCATAATGTGTTTGAGCTCAATGGAACTACCTTTGTATTGACTTCTGAACTCCTCCAAAAGAGACACATAAGAAGGGCACTTATCTCCAATTTTTGCTTCTTCGACAATGTTTGGACCCATTGGCAATCCCAGGCACAGATGGATATCTTCCTCTAAAACAAGGAGTTTCCCATCACACAACGATCCTGGAAAGGGGCCATAATTTGAAACTAGCCAGTACGCCAAGTGACCTGGAACAACATCTGTTTTAAGATGCAATAGAGAACCAAATCTCATTTCTTGTATAGCTTCAATCTGCTTATCTGATGGTGGATTCTCCTTATTGTTGAGAAAGTGGTAAAGCCCAGCAGGAGACATCCGAGTCCTCAACACAAGCAGTCTGTCTTTGTAAATTCTTGTCTTTTTGGTAGGTGGCTCAGAGAGTGGTTCAGTAGTTTCAGTAGGTCCTTAAGTAGAATCAGCAGCTGGTTCAACAGGTCGCTTCATTTTAGCTTGCTTCCTATTATGCACCAAGTAAGGCAAAATAACATCAGAACTAAAATCCAAAATGTAAACATTTTAAGTAATTTGACAACAGAGAAGGTGATTTCATGCACTTATTAACAAGTATAACAATATTATCTTCCAGTTTCATAAAACAGGGTCTGAGATTCACACAATTAAGTCCTAGATTCATACAAGTAGGTCCTATATTCACGAAATGCAAATGATATGTAGCTACTGAAAACTTAACCAACAATACATTTAAAAACTGGCAATATAGAAGGATAAGATAATGAAAACAGATAAGGTGATTTCATGCACTTATTAACAAGTATAACAATATTATCTTACAGTTTCACAAAACAGGGTATGAGATTCACACAATTAGGTCCTAGATTCACACAAGTAGGTCCTAGATTCACGAAATGCAAATGAGATGTAGCTACTGAAAACTTAACCAACAATACATTTAAAAACTATCAAAGAACATGCATCCAAAGAACATGCATCCAAAAGAACGATAAATTAATCACAAAACTGGCAAGAGAATCGAAATATACTAAAAAAACCCTAAACCCTAACTAACAAAAACTGGCAAAAACCCTAAACCCTCAATAACAAAAACCTGCATAATATAAACAATAATTTGACGAATTAAAGAAGTTGATTGAAAATTATGGTGAAAAATACGAAACAAAAGGAGGATGAATCGAAACTTGAGAAAGTAGATAGAAAATACCTAACTTGCGGATGATAGCGATAGTAGAAACGGTAATGCTAATGGCAGACAAAAAGCTCAATGATAATGGCGGATAATGGCGAAGACGAATGTGAAATTGGAGCACTGAATATGGAAGTTGAAAAGAGAAGCAGTTAGTGAATATGGAAGTTGAAGAGAGAGCACTGAATATGGAAGTTGAAGTGAAATTTGAAATTGCGAAATTTTGTGAAACAGGACCACGTGGATCTTTACTTAAGAATACATGACTCCTAATTTTGAGAATCTTGGAACTAATTACGTGAAACTGGAGTATGAAATTGTGAAACTAATTCTTGAATAGTTGATCTTCACTTAAGATGTTTCTTTTACTCAATGTTGTGAATCCTGGAACTTATCTTGTGAAACTGGAACATAATATTATGAAACCTAGACTTGAATCCAGCATTAAGTATTTTTGTGATTTTGATCAAAATTTAGTCTTTAGTCGATGTCATCGTTTCCCAATTTAGCCTGAATCCAGCATCGTTTTCCAATGAAGTAAAGCCTTTAGTTGATGACATTAAACACGTAATTGTACATAATACAGAAAAAGATGCGAATCAAATGAGAAGGCGGCTTGCATTAAACATCTTTGTCTCTCAATAAAAGACCGTCATACGAAGTACACCCGTCTCATCTTATGGTCAAATCCAAGTTTCACAATTTCTTATAGCATTACATTCTCGACTACTAAATACATTCTCGACTACTCAAATACAAGACTACAGACTAATCAATTCATGGTACCATTACAAACAAACAAAGTCATATGGCCGAATTTCACCATTTCGAATACTGAGTACATCAACACAAGATAGATATAGCAGGCCTGCTGAAGCAAGGGATGTCCGCCAGTGAACACATATCCATCGGAGAAAGATCATTTGCTTGCAAAAAGACTGTCATGTCATCAATGAAACACCTATACCATCAAAACAAGTAAAAATTAAGAGATGTTCACCAAAGTTATGACCAAATGGACTTTGCATTAATTTTAAGTCAAGCACGTGTACCGTTTTTGTATTTTTATCCCATTTAAGAAGTTCCAATATTATCTTCTTTCGATAGTCAGACAATTTCTGCAAAAGAGATTTTCATACAGTATAGTATATATTTAATATGTAGTAATGGCAAGGTAGAAGGCAAAATCCGTAAATCTATACCTCAAAATATTCACTGTTGGTCCATAAACTTTCATTTTTCAACGCATCCAACCATTACAGCACAAACACTCCACAATCAAAACTACAAATAAATAAAAATTTATGAGTAAAAGAAACATCTCAAGTGAAGATCAACTATTCAACCATTCATTTCAGCAATATGGGATTGGGTACTTGGTTTTGGTCAGAGAGGGACCATTCAAACTTGTACGATAAAAACACAAATATAGCCTAAAAAACGAAGATACATGGTTACATACCATGTTTTTTGTTGAGGGACTTCAAGGTTGACAATTGGGTTCATGTACATCAACCGCAAAGGTTCAAATGAAGATAAACCACCACAAAGAACAGATGAAACTTGGTACAACTGGAACATGAAAAAGCCAATAGAACATAAAAACATGACAGGGTTATATTTTTAAGAAACTAAAGATAAATACTCCAAAATATTTTGGGAAAAAATCATACAATCTCGTGGGCTGTGTGGTTATCAGGATCCGCATGTAAATCGGTGCTCGAGTCGAGGATGAAATTTACTTTTTGTTTTAAATCGCAAACGCAAGCCCACCAATGATGAAACTTATCGTTAAGCATAGGGATAAAAACCTGAAATAGACAAACCAATTAACAATACATATGAACGAAAATAAATAAAAAAGAACATAAATAGTAGAAGAGGGATCTTTCACCTTTTGGATATTGTTCCCATCAAATGGAATGTAATCAGACTTCAGGTATTGACCACAAATAGTTGGGTTGCGTTCTTCATGAAGGGTCTGCATGTGACAAAATTAGGACCATTTTAATAAACCAGAGAGGAGCAACATTAAGAAAGCAAATACTTGAATATCAACATCTAAAGGATTTGAAGCTCACATATACTGTGGTTGGCAAGTAGAGGAGATGTGATCTACCGAGTGTGGACTTAACTCCAAACATATCAATCACCTACAAAATCAAATTTAACAAAACATAGGTAAAGGATTCACAAAATAAGTTCCAGCATTCACAAAATAAGGTATAGGATTCACAAAATAAGGTCCAAGATTCACAAAATAAGTTGCAGGATTCACAAAATAAGTTCACAAAATAAGTTCTAGGATTCACAAAACAAGTTCTAGGATTCACAAAAAAGTAAAATGAAACATGAAAAGAAAAAGGAAAGGAAAATGATACTTACCTGATCCATAACAAAGCCACGTGGTCCAAGGGTCTGTAAAGCATGTCTTGTGACTTCCATTCACGGAACGGACACCATAGCGTCACTTAAATATTGAGGAAATGCAATTAGTCAATATCTCTCATAATATAACTTTTATATTGTAAAATCAAAGCAAAATCATATAACTTTTATATTGTAAAATCAAAGCAAAATCATTACAATTTAGTTTGTGCCGATTTTGATCAGCAAACATGATCCAACAATTGCTGGTCACTATAAGGAAGTGGTCGAGAGCCACTGCCACAATACGAACATATAACATTATTTAATCAACTAAAGTACTAAAGGTTTTGCAAGAAAAATTCGAAAATATTAAAAGAAGAAGGTTCTTACAGCGGTACACGACTCCATTCTAGTGCATCTTTTTTCACTTTATCTCTTAATACGTTCTTATCACATGTAATACTGTGATAGCACACCCTCAATGCAAAACGCTTCACCTGAGCTTCCCATAAATGGAAAAAGGGGAATAATAATGTGTTGCAAAATTATAAAAATTTATATTTATCAATGTATAAATAGAGTTGAAAAAGTAATCTTACAGTATATATGGTTATTGGACAATCACTTTTGTTTCCTTTGTAATTCTCCAATATGTTCAATAAATAGATGCCATTATCTATTTCATCAGAAGTTAGGTTTGATTTTGGGATAAACACTTCGGGCGTCCACAAAATACTTGTCAGTGCTGGCAACTTTGGTTTAAGAAGCCGGATGAGGTTTTCTTTCTGTATGAACAAAAGAAAAATCAGTCTTTCTTAGCACAGGTATAAAAAAACTTATTTTGTGAGGTACAACACACTATCTAGGAATCATGTAAGGTACTATACTGTCAAAACAGACACTAGCTACGAAATTGCACCAGTTGAACCATACATCTGAGTTTTTAAAACTTGGAGTGAAATGGTAAAGGACCATAGGTTCACAAAATAAGATCTAGGATTCACAAAATAAAGGCCTACTTTCACAAAGTCCCCTATTTTGCCCTTTTCTTTTTTTGGTGAACCTCATACCTTGTTTTGTGAATCTCAGACCTTGTTCAGTGAATCTTAGGGCTTGTTTTATGAAACTTGGTCAACATAAGTGGTTTAAAATCATCTATTTTGCTCTTAATTTTGTAAATCTCAGACCTTATCTTGTGAATCTCAGACCTTGTTCAGTGAATCATAGGGCTTGTTTTTGTGAAACTTGGTAACATAAGTAGTTAAAGTGATAAGATTCACAAACCTTAAGTGTAGGTTTCACAAAATAAAGTCATACATTCACAAAGTCATTTTCTAGTAGAATTACAATAACACACATTTTCCTAAGCAAAATGGAAACAATAGACGTACCACAGGTTGTATAAAACAAGAATAATCAACAGATCTGCCTTTCATAGGATGGATGATTTGCACTTTGCTACTTTTAGTTATGAGGCCGATACAAATCAAGAAAGGTGGGCATGAGGCGGAGACTATTGGAGTGAAAACCTAAAAAAGGACAAAAAGTAAACTGAATTAAAAAGACAAAAATGCAGTGAATAAAAAAGACAAAAATGAACTTAAGTTGAAATATAAGCAGACCAAAATCAAAGACTTACTAGTTGAACTGCAGAAACATCAACATTGGAGAGACACTGGGAACAAAAAATAAGATCAGTATGAGTAACGATTAGAAGTCAACATCATGTAAAATAGACTTGGAGAATTGGATGAAGTAGAGGGTAATAAGACTAACACTTTCATTTCTATACGGCACAAATAAACGAGAAGGGGAAGTCCGGGATTTGAATATCTCAATACTATTTAAGATCTCACAATACACATGTATGACATGAGATGATATCCGATCGCCTTCAGCCACACTTTTCAACTGGCTCCTTGTCAAAGTCTGACATTGACTTTGGAAAAAATCTCCGTTTCATCATATGATTCGCCAAGTATAAAATCTAATACTTGTTTCTCAGCTTGATTCAAATCCCTAAAAATATTAAGATTTCTTTGCAAATAGGGCGATCGGAAAACTTCAGCTGGAACTACAACCCTCCTCTTACCACGACCCGGAACATCCTCTTCAATTGGTAATGGAGATAAGGGAAATGGGATTGCAACAGTAGTTGGGGTTTTGCAAGGAACACTAGCAATCGACTTTGCCAAATGACGTGACGATCGACGAATATAGTTATACTGACAGATCGTTTACTGACAGATGGTTTATCGATTGTTGAAACAAGTGGAGTATCTGGTAGGCAAATAACATCAAGAGTTGTCTTCCGTACCATAGTAGTAGGAGGAGTAGCTGTTATCTCAATAATTGTAGGCTCAGTAACGTCCTTGTCAGGAAGAACATCATCTAGAGCAGCGTGAGAGGATGTGTTCCCTACCAAAGAAGTGAGCTCAGTGAAAGGAGGGATGACATCCACAAGGAGGGATGACACAACAAAGATATGTGTCGTGGCTCGGGCTCGAGTTGAGACAACAAATGGTCATCAGCTGCTAGGAGCCTAAAGGATGGGTATTCTGCATTTGGTGTTGGTGAATGATGTGGCGCTATTGGTTGCAAAGCTTCACCCATCGCATCCAATGCCGCCAACAAATCAGCCTCAGTCCACCCATACAAATTATCCACATTCTCCCAAGCTTTCTCCACATTCTCCCCACATTTCTCCACATTCTCATGAATATCGTCAACCACTTTCTCAACGATATTCTCATCCACAATGTCTGACACCTTTTCTTCATTCCTCACATCCTTCACATTTTCAGCATCATCCTCTTGTTGAGATAACTTAAAACCTTCTGCTATGCCGTCTACAGCTGCAACTAGTTTCTTCAATGTTGTTGTTGAAGGCAGTTTGGAGGGAGCTTGACCAGCAAGTGATTTGTAGTTCGCAAAAGCTTGAGCCATTGCCTTTGCAGAAAGTGCAAGTTTATGGACAAACTCACTAGTGCCTTCATTCCCAGGTAGAGGTAATTTTTCAGCTTCAGCTTCAGATGCTTTATCTGGAATTGTTGACTTCGAAGACTGGCCGAGCTCAATCTTTGGAGGAGGAGGACACAACTGTGATATATGGTGGTTGATGACCATTGGAGGCTCAATAGAACCCCTACCGAAAGTTTTCTTGTCCGAATTTTTGTCATTCACTTCCTCCTTAACTCTCTTGGATATAGCTTCTTTAGTCCAAGTTGAGAACGTTGGAAACTGCCGAGTAACAAGGCGTGCTCTGAAGACACATCGATCAAGATAAATGAAAACCAAGACCATAATAGGTCCACCAAACCAATTTTCTTTCAGCTTTTTGGTATGCCACTCCTCCTTTTGCCAAGACTCAACTTGGGCGGCCAATTTGCGTTTGATGAAATTGCACCAGTTGAATTTGGAGATCAACTCAGTGTTTACTAAACTTTTAAGAAGTCTCAAACTTGCCCGATTGCCTACAACACCGCCTAAAAGAGCATTGAAGATATAAATGATGAAAGTGCGTTTGAAATCATCTTCACCATCTCTTTGTGTAGAGAGCTTTTGCATAATGTGTTTGACCTCAATGGAACTACCTTTGTATTGACTTCTGAACTCCTCCAAAACAGACACATAAGAAGGGCACTTATCTCCAATTTTTACTTCTTCGACAATGTTTGGACCCATAGGCAATCCCAGGCACAGATAGATATCTTCCTCTAAAACACGGAGTTTTCCATCACACAACGATCCTGTAAAGAGGTCATAATTTGAAACTAGCCAGTACGCCAAGTGACCCGGAACAACATCTATTTTAAGATGCAATAGAGAACCAAATCCCATTTCTTGTATTGCTTCAATCTGCTTATCTGATGGTGGATTCTCCTTATTGTTGAGAAAGTGGTAAAGCCCAGCAGGAGATATCCGAGTCCTCAACACATGCAGTCTGTCTTTATAAATTCTTGTCTTTTTTGTAAGTGGCTCAGAGGGTGGTTCAGTAGCTTCAGTACGTCCTCAACACGTCACTTCATCCTGGCTTGGCTTGCTTCCTACAACTCAGTAAAGCCTATTATTCACAAAGCAACGGAAATAAGTTCACAAAATAAAGAAACTTGGTCAGTAAGGTTTAGATTCTCAGACCTTGTTTTGTGAATCTCAGACCTTGTTCAGTGAATCTAAGGGGTTGTTTTGTGAAACTTGGTCATTATAAGTGGTTTAAATCATCTATTTTGCTTATACCTTTATTTGGTGAATTCACAGACCTTGTTTTATGAATCTCAGACCTTATTCAGTGAATCTAAGGGCTTGTTTTGTGAAACTTGGTCATTATAAGTGGTTAAAATCATCTATTTTGCTCATACCTTTATTTAGTGAATTCACAAACCTTGTTTTGTGAATCTCAGACCTTATTCAGTGAATGTAAGGGATTGTTTTATGAAACTTGGTTATTATAAGTGGTTAAAATCATCTATTTTGCTCATACCTTTATTTAGTGAATTCACAGACCTTGTTTTGTGAATCTCAGACCTTATTGACTGAATATAAAGTCTTATTTTGTGAAACTTGGTCATTATAAGTGGTTAAAATCATCTATTTTGCTCATACCTTTATTTAGTGAATTCACAGACCTTGTTTTGTGAATCTCAGACCTTAACCTTGTTTTGTGAATCTCAGACCATATTCAGTGAATGTAAGGGCTTGTTTTGTGAAACTTGGTCATTATAAGTGGTTAAAATCATCTATTTTGCTCATACCTTTATTTGGTGAATTCACAGACCTTGTTTTGTGAATCTCAGACCTTATTCAGTGAATCTAAAGGCTTGTTTTGTGAAACTTGCTCATTATAAGTGGTTAAAATCATCTATTTTGCTCATATCTTTATTTGGTGAATCCACAAACCTTGTTTTTTGAATCTCGGACCATATTCAGTGAATGTAAGGGCTTGTTTTGTGAAACTTGGTCATTATAAGTGGTTAAAATCATCTATTTTGCTCATACCTTTATTTGGTGAATTCACAGACCTTGTTTTGTGAATCTCAGACCTTATTCAGTGAATCTAAAGGCTTGTTTTGTGAAACTTGCTCATCATAAGTGGTTAAAATCATCTATTTTGCTCATACCTTTATTTGGTGAATTCACAGACCTTGTTTTGTGAATCTCAGACCTTATTCAGTGAATCTAAGGGCTTATTTTGTGAAACATGGTCATTATAAGTGGTTAAAATCATCTATTTTGCTCATACCTTTATTTGGTAAATTCATAGACCTTGTTTTGTGAATCTCAAACCTTATTCAGTGAATCTAATGGCTTGTTTTGTGAAACTTGGTCATTATAAGTTGTTAAAGAACATTACATTATAACAATAAGCTATGGTCAATTAACTGAATTTAAGTGATAATAGGTAAGAAAGAAGCAGGGAATTCACTAAACAAGGTCTCAGATTCAATAAACAAGGTCTAAGATTCACAAAATAAGTTCACAAAGTAAGTTCCAGGATTCACAAAATAAGTTCCAGGATTCACATAATAAGATGCAAGATTCACAAAAGAAGTTCCACAATTCACAAAATAAGGTCACAAAATAAGTTAGTCATTATAAGTGCATGAAAGAATATGTAAGAAAACAAATACAAAATTAAATGGAAAATCAGAAGTAAAGAACATTGCATTATACATAGAAAAGTGATCCATGCAAATATTTAAAACAAAGTACAAGATTAAATGATAATTTATGTTATCCAAAATGTTAAACTAAGACGTACATAATTATACAGAAGGTTGACACTACTACGAAATTATACAAAATAACAAAAGGGCAAACTTAAAACCTTAAAGTGCAAAGCCCTAGTTACACAGATAGTACATTACAAACAAGGGACAACTCTGGGCTATATATACAGCATCAAAGGTAAGTCAAGAAAAGATATATCTCTACGAGTGACTAGTAAGTCAGCAGCAAAGCCAATAGCTATATCTCGTTCTTCACTAGGCGTAGCTAAAACATGCAATGACTCATTAACTGCACTGCGTGCAACATCATCAAGAGCATTTAGATGAGTACTCTGAGATGGAATTTTTGCTTGGTGATAATGCAGTAAGAATTTGGCAATCATATCCTCCGTCATGAAACATTTGCATGTTTGAAAGACTATTCTAGGACCCCTATGATTAGTCCGAACACCATTCATATCATTTATGTCTACAGAAAGGTAATATGCCAAGGTGACCCCAGGTGCACTTTTGTGTATCAGAAATAGTTGAACCCAATTTTGACATACGAGCGCCATATGTGCTTTATCTTCGTAATGATTAAGTTTAAAGAAGATTTTTTGCATAAGATCTTGATTATTAAAAACAGAATGACATGCTTGATAGTGACGGTCAGGCACTATAACTTCCTTTAACGGAGAAAAAGAGAAATCCATAGCTGTTTGTTTTTCAGTGACATAAAGTGCGCGAAATGACACTTGATCTTCGTCAAGAAGATTAACAACACAACCATTGCACCAAGTTGTCATACTTGTCTATGAAACAAGTGAAATACAAATATTAGTTAAACATAAGAAATGTGAAAATACAAAACACAAATTCCTAGATAGTTGGACTAACAAGCTGGGAAAATAAACAAAGGTGAAGGAGGGTCACAAAATTAGATCTAGGAAGCACAAAAGCCGGGAAAATAAAAAGGTTTAGATTCTCAGACCTTGTTTGGTGAATCTCAGACCTTGTTCAGTGAATCTAAAGGCTTGTTTTGTGAAACTTGGTCATTATAAGTGGTTAAAATCATCTGTTTTGCTCATTTCTGTATTTGATGAATTTACAGACCCTGATTTGTGAATATCAGACCTTATTCAGTGAATCTAAGAGCTTGTTTTGTGAAACTTGGTCATTATAAGTGGTTAAAATCATCTATTTTGCTCTTTTCTTTTTAATTTGTTTCTCTGCTTCTTTGTAATCGCATACCTTATTCAATTAACACTCAAGCAACAACAGCAGAAGACAAAAAGTAGCTAGTGTAATTTATGCAAACCTTTGAATAATCTCAGACCTTATTCAATGAGAACTCAAGCAACAACAACAACAGCAGAAGACAAAAATGCAACACGCAGCCAAATTTACTGGTTTGAAGATAATATAACAATAAGCTACTGGTTTCACAAATTTACCTCCTAGATTCACAAAATAAGTTCTAGGTTTCACAAAATCAGGTAGACGAAATCTTAACAAACAGATGACAAACATTAAGTCCAAGTTTGAAGATAATATAACAATAAGTTACTGGTTTCACAAATTTACCTCCTAGATTCACAAAATAAGCTACTGGTGTCACAAGTTTGAAATAGAAAGGAACATACGAAAAAGCGGAGAAATCGACTGCAATTGATTTTATGCGTTCCTACTGTGTTCGATTATGCTCACAAAGCGATCAAAACCTGCATAATAACAACAATAATAGAAAAATAAGAGAAAGTTTCAATCAAATTGCGAGCATAATCGATCAGAAACGAAATGCATAGAAATCAAACGAAGTCGAGTGAAGGAAAATAGAAAAATAAGAGAAAACTGAGTAATTAAACTAATTAAATAAATTTATTAAAGAAACGGAAAGGAACATACGAATAAAAGGAGAAATCGACTTCAATGGCGGAACAAATGTGACGGAGTTCAGCGAATGGCGAAGACGGAGTGAATGGCGAAGACGGAGTAAATATGACGGAGTAAATGATTGAGGATGTAGCGGAAAATTAGCTGTGATAATGGCAGAAAAGTAGCTGTGATAATAGCTGTGATAATAGCGGAATAGATGAGCGAGAAAAGTAGCTGTAAAGGAAGAGAGAGAAATAAATGAGAGGAAGTGAGATTGTAAATGAGGGAAGTGCATTAGTTGAGGAGTATATATGGGGGACACATGTCACATATCTGGTACATCTGAAAATTAGATCTAATGGTGAGTAAATGATTCAGCCGCCTTGCCCTAAGGAGGGTGCCTCACATGATTCAATTTATATATATATATATATATATATATATATATATATATATATATATATATATATATATATATATATATATATATATAGAGAGAGAGAGAGAGAGAGTCAAGTTCTTATAAGTCTACCTAAATATTTGAGTCCCTAAGTCCTCTCTACACCCCTTAGATCTTCCACTAAGGATGGTTGAGATTGAAAGCAACAAAACACACTTAACACTAATTAGTTTCTTATACACTAATTAATCAACTTTCTCTCATTAGCTTTAATTATATTTTCACTAATTGATTATTCTATCCAATTAACATTATTTTTTGCCTTCTTATATTTTCAAGTTTTTACAAAAAAAAAAAATTGAGAGAAAGTTTCTAAAATTTTTATGACACTTTTACTGTTTTAAAAGTGTAATTCCAACAAAAAAAATGTAATTTTAACAAAAAAGAAAGCGGTTTTGACGGATATTATATTGAAATTTCAAATTTTGAAGCAAGTTTACGACAAATTTTGCGTTTTACGACAAATTTGAAGTTTTGAAGCAATTTTACGTCAATTTTTGAGAAATATTTTTTTTTTCAAATTTCATCACAAATCATTGTAAATTGAGTGATTTATAAGTATAACTTTAGTCTTTTAGAAATATAACTTTAGTCCATTAAAGTGTAATTTTAGTCCGTTAAATTGTAATTTTAGTCCATTAAATTGTAATTTTAGTCTAGAAGTGTAACTTTAGTCCATTAAATTGTATTTTTAGTCCAGAAGTGCAATTTTAGTCAGCTAAAGTGTAATTTTAGTCCATTAAATTGTAATTTTAGTCCATTGAGAGTATATCTCTAGTCCA
The DNA here is from genome assembly GCF_048544455.1 of Silene latifolia. Lineage (NCBI taxonomy): Eukaryota > Viridiplantae > Streptophyta > Magnoliopsida > Caryophyllales > Caryophyllaceae > Silene > Silene latifolia. The sequence goes on from NC_133538.1 coordinate 387,911,901, forward strand.
TATTCAATGTGTAACTTTAATCCCTTAAGAGTGTAACTTTAGCCATTTGATAGTGTAACTTTAGTCCATTGAGAGTATAACTTTAGTCCTTGAGAGGGTACCCTTAATAGAGATAAGTGTAACTTTAACAGAAAAAAGTGTAATTTTAATAGAAAAAAGTATAATTTTAATAGATAAAAGTGTAATTTTAATTGCGAAAAGTGTAACTTTAATAATAGAGAAAAATATAATTTTAGCAGAAAAACGTGTAATTTTAATAGAAAAAAGTGTAATTTTTATAGATAAAAGTGTAATTTTAATGGAGAAAAGTATAACTTTAATAGAAAAAAGTGTAATTCTAATGGATAAAGTGTAATTTTAATGGAGAAAAGTATAACTTTAATAATGGAGAAAAATGTAAGTTTAACAGAAAAAAAATAACTTTAATAGAAAAGTGTAATTTTAATGGAGAAAAGTATAATTTTAATGGGAATAAAGTGTAATTTTAATGGGAAAAAGTTTAATTTTAATGGAAAAAAGTGTAACTTAAATAAGTACAACATTTTAAATACCAAATCTGAAAAAAACAAACAATAACTATGACTATTTTTTAACAAAAAAAAAGAGATAATACTATTTTTTTTAAATATACACAAAACCTAGATCTAAAACATCACACTTTTAACAAAGAAACGAGATCTAAAAAAAAAACAAAAAAAGGAAACTAGATCTTTGACTAAAAAAATAGAGGACTCAATAACAACCACCCGATAATCTTGTTCTTTATTTTATTGATCTAAAATTTAAATTATAATTTTATTTCAAAAACTAAATCAAAAACTTAAATATTAACATCAAATCTGAATTTTTTTTTTTTAAAAAAAAAAGAAAACAAAAAAAACGTGTAACTTATCAAAAGTAAGAGAAAACGACGAGATCGGGAAACGAAAACAAAACGCCGTGTAATTTGAGAAGACGAGATCCACAAATTAAACAAACAAATCAAAAGTAAGAGAAAAAGATGAGATCAGAAAACGAAAACAAAACGCCCTGTAATTTGACAAGACGAGATCTACAAATAAAAACAAACAAATCAAAAGTAAGAGAAATAGAGGCGTTAGTGGATCGTCGTTAGTGGCTGCGTAAGATGGAGGCGTGAAGGCGGCGTGAGATGGCTGCGTGAGATGGAGGCGCGAGATCTGGCGTTGGTTGAAGTACGGTGACGTGGTTGGTTGGTGGAGGAGAGGAGGAGGGAGGTCGTAAATGGCGAGGAGGAGGTAGGCAGGGGAGGGACGGAACCATGGTGTGTGGGTGAGTTGGTGAGGGTGGTCTTAGTGGTGGTGGCGAGTTTTGGGGGTTGGAGAAGAGAGGAGAAGGTGTCGTCGTGTGGTGGGCCGGGAAGAAGGAAGGGAGGTCAGGTGGTGGTGGGCCGGGAAGAAGGGCTGTCGGGTGGTGGTGTCGAGGACGGTCGGTGAGGGTGAGGCTGAGTGATGGTGGTGGTTGTCGGGGTGGTGAAGGAGGGAGTAATTTTTTGGGTTTTTTGTTAGGTTGAGAGGTTTTGATTTTTGGTTTCTGAGAAAGGGAGGTTCTTGAGAGAGAATTTGAAGGGAATTGTGTTGATGAGAGATAAGTAGGTGGGAGAAAAAAGTATATATATTGAATTAGTGGGTAATTAAGTTGATTAGTAAAAGTAGAGAGATAGAGTGTTATATTAGCTAATTAATCCTTTTTTTTGTTCTAATTTTAGCCATCAATTTTCCTCATCTAATGGCTTGGATGAGGACTTATGGACTCACACCTTCTATAAGGACTTACTTGATCTTAACTATATATATATATATATATATATATATATATATTAGGATCCTATAAGTCATACCTTTTATGTTGAGTCCCTAAGTCCTAATACTAGCCATTGGATTAAGTTTAATGGAGGGCTAAGATTAAATAAAAAAAATACCACCCAACTAACTAATCATGTTTTTTAACACCTCTCATACATCACTTCCCTAAACATGTCATTCCCAATGCCAATATCTCCTATTAACTCTCATTTGTGAACAATAATAAAAAACAAATCTCTAATATTCATTCATCTGACAAATACTCCATATTACCAATTATCTCTCTTCATCTCTTTATCTCTCTCTAAAAATTGTGCTTTGTCTAAGTTTCTCAATTTGTATACGATTTTTTTCTCTTAATTCAATCTAACAAATCTCTAAATAAAAAAAACACAACTCAACCAACTAATTAGACGCTGTTTGCCATGATGAGCACCATATCCTCCGTCATCTATCTAGTTTAATGTAAGTTCTTAATTCTTTTTCTCTTTATTTTCGAGTGTTTTACTCCGTTATTTTGATTTAGGGTTTTTAAATTGGGAAAAAACTAATCATATTTTGATTTAGGGTTTTTTAAATTCGAAAAAATAATACAGACCAGTACTAAAAATTCGAAAACTTAATGGTATACAAAAATAGTACCTTTGCGACGGGTTCGAAAAAATAATAAATTTAGGATTTTGTTTCGCTTTAATCGGGGTCCGTATGAAGATTTATAAAGCATTTTAAGAAACCGCTTTTATTTTACGCGGAAATAAAAAATTCTAATTGAATATCAGAGTACTATTATATTACTAGTGGCTAGATTTATTTTCAGAGTACTAATATACTTGTATTTTCATATTTCTTGTTGTAGATTAACATTCGTACAACTTTTAATGAAGGCTTATGATGTGAGATGCGGCTATTTACAAGCATATTGGCAAGTGTTCTAGCATCTTATTGAGGTTGAAGGAGAAACTGCATATTGCTATTTTTTTTAATTTTATGTGTAATTTCAATTTTTAAAGAGTGTACATCGTATGACTTCATTCGTGTAAGGGTGTAACTTCAGTTTTGTAAGGGTGTAACTTCAATATTGTAAGGGTGTAACTTTAGTGTTTTATGAGTGTAACTATAGTACTTTGTGAGTAACTTTAGTCTTTTCATGCCATTTCTATATAAAAAATTGAATATTACTAATTTGAATGTTTGTAATTTTATCATAAGTTTATGTAATTTTAGTGCCTTCATGGGTGTAACTTTATTGCTTTACGAGTATAATTTTAGTCTTTTACGAGTGTAACTTTAAACTTTTAAGATCATTTTGTATATAAAATTTTGAATTTATGTAATTCTGAATATATTAATTTGATTTTTGTAATTTTAACACAAGTTTATGTAACTTTAATAATTTACGAGTTTAACTTTAGTTCTGTAAGAGTGTAACTTTAGTTCTTTACGAGTGTAACTTTTATCCTTGACGGGTATAATTTTAGTCCTTTAAGGTCATTTTGTATATATAAAATTTGAATTTGTGTACCTTTATCACATATCTATCTAATTTGAATTGTTGAAGGTGTAACTTTAATAGATGACGTGTATAACTTTAATAAAGCAAGTGTGTAAATTTAGTCCGTCCTACCACCCTCGCCTCTTCATTCGGAATCCAATTAATTATATGAGTAAATTAATTAATTACGTTCAAGTAGAAATAGTGTAACTTCAAGTGGGCATGGTGTAACTTCAAGCAAATGAGATAATTTAAAGCAAATAAGGTGTAATTTTCGAGTAATTAGCAGTACTCAAAATTTTGAAAACTCAATTGTATTCGAAAATATTATCATTGCGTCGGGCTCGAAAAAATAATAAATTTAGGATTTTATTTCGCCTAAATCGGAGTCCGAATAAAGATTTACTGAGTTTTTTACGAACCCGCTTTTATTTTACGCGGGTATGAAATTTCGTTTTAAAATCCTATATTTTGATATTTGAAATATAAATGATAATATATTAATTTAATAAATTAGTTTATAACAAAGAGAAAGTTATTGATTAAAAAAATTGGGAATTGAAATTATGAGAGACAAAACATTAGGATGAGTGTTTTTTTTTTTTTTTTTTAGTCTCAACCACTCATCTTGTGAGATCTAATGGTTTAATACCCGTGTGAATGCCCAGGCATGTATAGCTTATTTTAAATAAACTTTATCGAAAGATGTTAGATAAATGAATTAGAATTATTAGCTTAATTCCGGAGCAAAGGACTCTAACTCAAATTTATTAGCTATTGTTGTTTTTCTTGTAGTCATTATCTTAATCATTGTGTGAACTTGTACCATATTTTGTACTCCCTCCATTCCAGTCATTTATTTACCTTTGGTTTTGATACATAGATCAAGGAAAGAAGAGATGACCATTTATGGGGTTGTTATTGAATGGCAAATGGACAATAGGTTGTTTGAATGGTCAAATTACCCTTAAAAAATATTCTCAATATAAAAATATAAATAAATGAATGAGACACGCATAAATAAAATAGATAAATAAATGACCGGGATGAAGAGAGTTGTCATTCTTCTAATCGAATAGTAACCAATGTGTGGACTTGTGTTTTATGGCCATTCTTCTTAACAATGTATTTTACTTGTTAGATAGCTTAATACATAAAATTGGATCGGATTCTTTTTAAAAACGAACGATGTCACGATTAATTTGTAATGGTGCGACCATAATGGCTAGCAAGGACATCTATATTCCATGAAAACTTAATCATGTGAGATTCGAATATAGAATATAAGCAAATATGATAAATCTATATCTACTTCCACTTCAACATTGTAAAAATCTTCCTCGTTACACTCTTCGTAGACCATTCCTTCATCTATATCTAAGTTATGCAAATGACATTTCCATCTCTTAGAGCCTCTTTGTTTAGCTTGAGATGATATAAACGTACAATATATATATATGTGGCCCAAAATTTATTGTAAATAGAAAAACAATATGTTTAACATATGCTAATATAGAGAGATAAAAGAACTTAATTTCGAAACTCAAACCCTTTTAATTGCTTCTTTAATAATCAAAAGAACATCGGATACGAATTACTTCTTTAGAATCCTAACAACGTCGTTTGCAACCGCCTTCTTAAATTTGTGTTTACCAAAATTTACAGGACGATATATATCATAGCACAAATCCAAATTTCATATGTATCTATTAAAAATCATAAGAGATACAGAAATAGCGAGGTAATATCCCAAAATTTACTCTCCTCTTTGTTATACATGTCGGTAAACTTCCTAAAATACTTCAAATCAATCATTCAACAACTACTTTCTCACGTTTGGTAGCAAAAATTATTATTGCAATAGCTAAAGAGTGAGTCAAGCATCATATTTAGATAAGCTATTACTTCAATACGACAAAGTTTGTAAGCTATAAAATTAGAATGACACCAGATCAATTGGGGTAAAGTGGCTAAGGTTGTTGCAGTGTAGCATTAATATAAACAGGAATACCAAATGAAAGTTCACCAAAGCTCAATTTCTACAATGTAGCATAAATTCATGTCACAATTCAAAACTTTAGCATCATGCACTAACTGCAAATGAATTATATTTTTCGCCCAGATAAACTCATTCTTGTTAAAATCTACATAGTATAAAAGTTGAGTTTTTCTTTGGCTTCTGATTGGCTGATTGATTTGAGAGAATTGGGTGCATATGGGACTCCCATGATTTATACAACATTTAATTACTCTCTCTTCTCTCCTCTCATCTGCTCTCATCAACTCAATTTATATTTAGATTAATCTTAATCATATATTCATATTCATATGTTAAAAAACTTATGATAAAAAAAAAATTAAACACATTCAATCTTACACTAAAGATAAAATAAATGGAAAATTGTATAGAAAATTAATACAAACTGGATAATTCCTTTTCTTCAGAAGCTTTTACTTTCATTTTTTTCTAAAACAAATCTTCATTGAACATTATACGTAGTAGAAAATAATCAAGTTACTTCAACAAAAAAAAAATATCAATCAAGTTAATTTGTCATTACTATATGATATTTATGATTGATCAGATTTTTGTCATTAATTAAATTATTAAAAAAATAATAAAAATATTTATTTTATTTTTCTAAATGATCAAATATTTAATAACCAGCAAAAAAAATAAAGTTGGGTATATAAGCCATTCTTTATTTAAAATAAAAAATACCAGAAATATTTTAAAGGAAAAAAAATTAAAAAGAATGAAATTTTTGTTGAAATCAAAATAATTTAACTATGGTTCATGACACAAACACAATAATCATCAGAAAATAATTATGGAAAATAATTTAAATAATAGTCCAAAAATAAAGTATATTTAAATTGAAAAAAAATACTAAAGTACCTCATTAATATAGAAAAAAAAACTAAATATAAAAAATGCTAAAAAGGAAAAAGTTTTAAAAACATATTTAAATTAAAAAAAAAAAGAATATTTTCTTGGAACAAAAATACAGGGATGATTTAATACTAACAAGAGCGTCAGATCTACAATAAAGAGTATAACAAAAGTAGTGAAAATATACTAAAACAAGAAAAAAGATATATAATAATGATTAAAGTGTGAAAATATAGTTAAAATGAAAATTTTAACATAAAATAATACACCGCCTCTTTTGAAATTAGCTTTTCAAAAATTATGGAGACCCAGATACAATTAGCAATAGATCTACAAATTTCGAAGCACAACAACGCAATTATATAATTATTCGCATTGATCACGCTAGAATCGTGTTCTAATACAGTGAAATGGAAAATAGGTGCGATTGATTTGAAATGTTGGACCACTACTACATTTAGATTCTATAGCAACACTTTGCTATTGTTGCATAATGTCATATAAATGTTGCAATAGAGTTTATGCAACACTTAATCAAGTGCTACATCAGGTCTTGTTGCATTAGGTCATTGCAACGCTTAATGCAACACTTTTTAATCTGAAGCAACACTTTTGAAAAGTGTTGCATTAGTCATGTTTATGCAACGCTTTTTCAATTGCAAAGGCAACATTTTTTATCTTCTAATGCAACATTTCTTATGTAAAAAAAGCAACACTTCCTGAACTAATGCAATACTTTTCATGTTGATAAGCAACACTTATATCAAATTAATGCAACATTTTTATTTTGGAAACACAACACTCGTTACGTCCCAAAACAACACTTATAATAAACAAATGCAACACTAATTTATTCAAAAACAACACTTAATAAAGTTTAACGACATAAGGACTTGTAAGGCACGCAACAATTGTAATTCTCTCTAATTGTGCATTCAATTGATTTAGTCTCAAAAATATATGTCAATTACATTTCAAAAAAGGATCAAAAGTAGAACTTCGATCGCAAATGTTCAATTATTTAACTAAAACAAATATAACAAATGTTTAAATAGAACAAATAATAATTCTTAACGACTATTTGAAAGCTACTAATTATAAGTCTTCATTCTTGTATTGTGAGCATATATATGTTGCCAGCCGGACAAAAAATCAACCCGTCATCATTGTTAATACCTCAAATGCAACGTGTAACATAAAAAATAGAACATTATTAGATTTGAGGATTCAAAGGCTCAATAGGCATAGATGATACGTCACACTTAATTATCACGAAATAATAAATAATGCATTAAAGAACAACTAATTAACAAGGATGTGCAGAAAATAGAGTACGTGATTGTACGCAAGGTGTAGCCTATGTGAAACGTTTGAGTTTGATCTGCAAAGGTAGGCTGTCCAGCCATAATAATCACACCAAAGACTCGAGACCCTCTCTTTCTCGATAGCCGTGTCATTTTTCTACCTTCACATGATAAGCATACTAACCTGCCTTACTCTAATAATTCCGCATCATAAGTTCCAATCATAGCAGCCCTATTGACTACTCTATCTACCTACATAATTTACTCTAACTACCTACTCGCCTCATGCTACTAATAAGGTTTATCAATGGTCCGAATGGTTCAGGTACACAAGCATGCACCAAAGATAGGTGACCTGGTACAATAGTGCCTGGAATGGGTGGGTTAGTTGTGCTAAAAATCAGTTTATGGGATGACAATATGCACTAGAAGCTCTGAATACGAATGACAAATGACAAACTGATCAAGTATGACATGGATATTGAGGATAGATGCTACTTTTGTGAGCAAGCTGAGGAATGTATATATCACAAACATTCATTTTCTACAATTATGGGGTCTCTTATAGGAAGCATAAGCGGGACATAACTCATCAGTCATCAGGCATCAGGCATGGATAAACAAGAGGGTACACTACATATCCTACACTATATCATATTCATAGCAAATGAGTAATGTTGGTAATAAATATTTATGAGAAGATTGATACATCCTAATGAAAGATGAAATTGATGAGATGAGTCACCTAAAGTAGGATGAAGAAGAGTTAGCAGCAGCAGCAGAAGCAGTTGACGGCGTAAGGCAAAATCGATTAAATCTTAAACCATAAAATCGATGAAATAAAGTCTGTGACTAACCTCGTGACAAGGAGTTGACGACGGCTTGAGTAATTGGATTTCACGGTGGTCGACGGCGGCTGAAGTAATTGGATTTCACGGTGGTCTCAAAAATATATGTCAATTACATATCAAAAAGGATGAAAATTAGTAGATCTTCTCGCAAATGTTTAAATAGAACTAATGATTAACGAATATTATAAATAAAAGCAAGTCTTCATCTGTAAAAAAAAAATGTTTGCCAGCGTGCCCTCGCTTAAGGAATTCACTCCGCTTGCTAGTAAGAACAGGCCAAGAGAGGGTTTTCTTGCGTCAACAAAGGAAACAACAGGATACCTGGTAGGCAATGACAGTGATCAACTAACACAAAGAATCAGAGATTGAAAAAATTAAACCTGTGCAATTAAACGACTAAGATAATTTTGATCACAAGCAAGGAAGAAGTCAATTTCTGGTTGCTCATAATATGCAGAAATATGATCTAACTTTAGAGGAGCACAACTGGAGTTTCACTTATCCAAATATTGAGTTCCTTATATGTATATAATCTTTAAATAGTCTACTTTCACGTGAAATTGGAATCAACAAGAAAAAGCAAGCAGAATTCTCACAATACGAGTTCAAAGACTGGCAGGGTTTGATGCAATTGCAGACTGCTGCCAGAATGACCTGATGATGATGACATAAATCTTAGTGATAAAAGGTTCAGAGGAAGATCTAAAATCAACAAAACATTTTGCGTGTGCTGTAGTGAAAAAACCATCCAACACCCTTCTATATTTAATATAGATGATGCATGTATCAAGTCTCTAGTGTGTGTAAAGCTAGAGCATAGAATGAATCTAAGTGACACACCACACTATAAGACCATCAAAAATCCTGACTTTCATGAATAAGATTTCATAACGATTTTTTTGCCAATTTTTGAACATTCTGAACTAAGTCTCATTCTTTTCAGTTCTCAATCAATTAAGAGATGTAAGACCAATTATAAACACATAAGAAAACTATATGCTCAGGAAAAATACACCAACAAACATAAGGAGAGGGATTTCATGGCTCAAACGTAATGACATATTGACATGTAAGGGAAAGTTGATGTGTCATAGTCTCAATACTTGGGAGAGTCTTACTGATAATGTTACCCTAAGTTAATAAATTTCAAAAAGGTTATTCCACATATAGTTGAGGAAGTTCTTTAATTATGTTTTAGGTACCTAATCAATCATAGGCATCAATCCTATAACTTTAGCGCACAAGCAGCACATGAATCCCACAAATTAGTGTCCAAGTTCTACATAAAAAAAAATTAGAATCACACAAACTAGTGCAAGTTATATATTACAAAAATTAGCCTCCAAGCACTATATTTCAGGTGCCGATCTCAGCACCTAATATATTCAGAGAACCAATAGCATCAAGCAAAGTAGCTATATAAAAAGGGTATATAGGAATTAATACTGCTGCACATAAGCAATGGCCGATGATGAGATTATCTTACGGGGGATAGATGGATTGAATCTGCACATCAGCATGAAACAATTTACACTCTTTAGAAAAGATCTGTGCTTGCCTCTCTGCAATTGAATCAATTAATTGTATGTCCTTTGTCACCCGATCGTCTACATAGCAAAATAAGATAAGAAACATATGATAAACTGAGAAACAATTAAACCAACCAGATTAAGGATATACATACCATGCATAACAACCTTGCCAGTGTACAATTCTAAGAAAATCTAAAAAAGCAATAGATAACAGCAAAGTATACAGCTATATAAAAACTTGAAAGCAAAGCCTTAGATCCAAAATGATACGGGGATGGCTAACATACACCATCCTTCGATCCCATCTAAACGTAAAAAAAAGGGAAAACACGTAAAGAAAGCAAGAGGGAGAGAAATATGTGAAGGCAACATACATAAAAATCTTAGAGCTAGCAGGAGATGTAAAGATAGGGGAAATAAGTGTGAAGAAAATATGCAGAGGAAAAGTAATAGAGAAGACGAAAACTAATAGAAAGTAATACAAAACAAGTCATTCTTTATGAACTTAAACCAGAATTTAAGAAAGCAAAGTAACAACCTTATTCAAATACCTCCAATCGGGATTATCGGCAAACATACTGGCCTCCACAAGATCAACTTCTCGGCAAACTTACTAAGAGACATCAAAACCCTAATTAATGAACTTCCCCAAATTCAACACTAAAACTATAATTAAGAAAAGAATTTGCGGTGGTGGTGAGACAGAGCAGCAGTGGTGATCGGCGTGCGGCTTGGCGAACGGCCAAGATAATGACGGTTTTGCAAGGTTTGATTGCAACTAAATCTATAAACCAACAACTCAAACTCAAAGATAAAAAAAAAATTGCAATTGAAATAATAAAAAAAATTAGGGTACAAACCTAATAAGAAAAGTCGCGAACGATGGTTGCCTCGTTCCCAATATACCTTCGCCTTTTCTGGGTGAATCAAACTTGAGATTGAATGATTAAGAGACTGTGGATTGAATGCATGAAAGAGAAACGAAGAAGATCGAATGAGAAAGGAGAAGCAAAGAGACGGTGGAAGTGTCGAATGAGAAAGGACGAAGAATATCGAAGAGTTTTTGTTACTGTATCAAATAAATGAATTGAATGACGCGTGATGGAAGGAATTGAAAGATTGAATAATAATATTGATTATTGATGGGAGATTCCAAAAAATAAAAAGTGGCGCACAAACAAAATTTTCAGTAAAATGTTTTGAGCGGCTGAACAAAAAAATGAAATTTTTATAAAGGGTTTATAACTTATGTGATATAAGTGTTGCACAAGTCACTACTACAAAAATTGATGTAATGCAACATTTCATCTGCAACACTTTGTTTTTTATGTTGCATTTTAGTTAATCATGCAACACTTTATTCAAAAATGTTGCTTTTATTGATATAGGGCATCACTTTAAGAGAAGTGTTGCATTGTATTGTTATAAATGCAACGTTTTGACACAAATGTTGCATTTTGTCGCAACACTTTAAGCAACAATAGCAACATTCACTACTACAAAAAGCGTTATGGACATCACTTTATAAACATCGAGTTTTAGAAACTCGATGTACAAAATAATAGACATCAGAGATCTAAAAAAACCGATGTCTATATAATTTAATATACATCGGTTCAACTTAAAAACTGATGTCCATTTTAAATAACATCGGACATATACAATATCCGATGTCTATTAATTTCCCCAAAATTGACTTAAAATAAATCATCCGCGTAGATCTCCGTTCTCTATCACTCATTCACTCTTTACTCTAACCTCATCCCTCCCTCACTGCACTACTACAATTTTAGGTTAAGAGGACGCCCCTTGGAGTACGGTTGGGGACGGAACCGTCTTATTGTGGTCAATAAATTTGGCGCTATTAGTGATCACATCAATAGGACGGTTAATAGAAACACCCATCCTCTTTGTAAATGTAACAAGGACGGTTGGTCAATAAAACAGTTCTCTTATTAATAAACAAGGCGGTTATTTACAAGAACCGTCTTTTTTCTTCTAATAATGAGATTAATGACCATCAAAATTCCCCCACTGGTTATTGCCTTCCCCACTTATTCAAACACATTTCACCACCATCAAACACATACACTCGTTATACATTTATACGGTTATACCCTAGTTTTTATAACCCCCATCACCGCCTCTCGTTACCACCATCAGACGTTACCACCAGCGCGCCTCGTAAACCACCACCACTGCCACGGTTTCCTTCATCATCGCCCTAACGCAACACCACCGATTGTCCTAATTAAGTGTGACAAAATCCAAGGTAATTTCAATTTTATCTTATTTATTTCGTTTCACCTTTAATTTTCTAGCAATATTACTGTCATATTTTGTGTAAAATGAGTATTTTATGCCTCAATTTATACCTAATTTGTACATTTAGCGAGAAGTATGTTTTTCTCAAACCTTACACCAGTTCAATCAGCGATTAGTTGGGCGATGTAAAAAAAAAAAAAAAAGAATCGATGCTTAGAACTAGGAGATAGTAGTTATTGCAATGGACTTGGGTCAAGTTAGCATCGGAACTTTGTAGAAGATGCATCACGAATGAGACCATTCGGTGTGGTAATTTATAAAATCAAGAACTTAGAATCTGTTTCAAGAGGCAAAGGGTGTCGAAATCAAAAAAATGATGCTAGTGTATATCAAGCAATTGATAGTTAAACGATCTTTGGATTGGAGTAATAAGCGATTTTGTTTCGTGAATTCTTGAAAGGGAATGCAAGTGACATTAAACTGATTAGATTTGAAATTTAGGGTTTGTGAAATTGGTATAGTTTAATTCTATCTCATTCCATTAATTTTGGGTTATGTTTTTATGAATTGTGTTCACTATCAAAAGCTTTTCGCTTCACATCTAGTGTTGGGTGTTTTCTTATATTGTGTGAGTGCTTGACTCAAAACTCTTGGATGATTGACTAAATTATTGTATTCACAGGTGGATTTTGAGTTTCTTAAAATTCTAATTGTAATTCCAAAGAAATACGAAGCCATCTATAGTCATTAGATAAAAGAGTTTAGGCTTGGTCTAAGAAGTGGCTTGATCTATTGAAATGCGTTTTCAACCTTTGGCTGCAGCAAAGAGTCTAGAAATGCCACTTTTACATGCACTTTATTCGACAAGAAGCCTGAAGAAATGCCACAAGTTAGTTAACATGTCGTCAAGAAACAAGAATAGCATTCATACATCCTCAAGATATAGCATGCTCGCAACACATGATGAGACCAAAGGAAACAAACTTTGTAATTTAGCAAATGGTTGTTATGTTATTTGATAATTTTGAGGACGTATATCTCCTCTATGAAGTTGTTTTGTTATTTGATATCGATGATTAAGCTAATATGGTGGTGTTGGTGTAGGTAGTCAAGGATCAGAGCATGATGGTTATCTTAGGCCCATTCTGCCATTGTGCCAATTCCTCATCAATGATATCATTTGCAGGTTGTTCCACACATAATTCATGTCGTTAGAATGGAGTCAATCTGTTGCGGAATCGCTATTGATGAAAAAGAGGGGCCTGGTGATGTTGGTCATATAGATTTTTTTGCTTTATAATGTTTTATATATAAATACTTTTGAAGTTAAGAGCTTGTAGTATATTGGGTTTGTAGGGTATACTTACTTAACTTGGACTATTTACCGACTTACCATGAAGTACGAATTAGTTGATGGCATTCGTGGTACCAATTTTATCAAGGGTCATCCGAATAAAGCTTCTTTATGTTGTAGTCTTTGTGTTAACACCAAGGATGCATGGGTCGATCCCCGCCATGCGGAATACGTTTGAGGCACTAGGGTAATGTTTAATAAATGCTTTAGGAAATTATATTAAATGAATTACAAAGCTTTATTTGTTTGATTTTGGTTATGGAAAAAAGTAGGATGTGATATCAAGGGAACCTTAAGTATATGAAAAAGGAGTGACACATATGTTTGTACAAAGATAATAACCTTTACTTGCCGACGGCATCGCGCCGAACCGCAATGCTTTGCTAGCCTCGCCGCTTTTTCTCCATCGTCTTATCCAGGTAATTTCACTCCTTTTTCGAAATTTGTGTTCTTATTTCAACTTCATTGAAGGTTTGAGATACCTTACAATGTTATGTACGGCTAGGCACTAGGGCAATATCATTGTTGCTATTGTTAAAGGCGGGCTTGAGCTTTGCTTTAAATCTTACAACTACACGATTTCACTTGCATAATGTTCAGTTTGATTCTGTTAATACTTAATAATATATTATTTATTGTTTAAAACAGGTAATTCACAATTTTGTACTAAATATTAGTCCTAACTTGTGTATCTACTTGTTCATGTAATCTGAAAGAATTACATTAAGAATCCTAGGCGGTTTTTAATGTCTAAAGAAATCGATGTTATATATTAGTAGATGATAGTACTTAGGGGATGGACTGATAAGGAGTTATGCATACACAAAATAGATCAAGAAGAATAATCAATTTTAAGTGAAAATTTCAGATTTTTTTTTATCGTGGCCGACAACTCGATAGCTTCGCCTCATTCTCGCCATTGCGCCCTCCCGTTATAAGGAAAAGGAAAAGATAAAACGAATGACTTCGGATTACGAGTAAAGAAGTCTTAATGTTAACAACATGACAAAGAGCTTGAATAAATCTTCAGCTTTTAGTATAACCTTTGTGCTTGATTTTTGCGCTAGGTAACACAATCGGGCAAAGGCTTGACTCTTTGTATTTTGGTTCAAGTGGCTCATCTGCTCAGCTCCAACCTCACCACAAGTCACAAGCAACTAATGATGGATACAGTGGAGAAGATGAACAAGGGACGGGTTGATTTTTTGTATTTTTTATGTTACAACAATGATGACGGGTTCAAGTGGCTCATCTGCTCAGCTCCAACCTCACCACAAGTCATCTGCTCAGCTCCAACCTCACCACAAGTCACAAGCTTTTGCCTCATTCTGCCATTGCGCTCTTTGTATTTTTTATGTTACAGGTTGCATTTGAGGTATTAACCATGATGACGGGTTGATTTTTTGTCCGGTTGGCAACATATAATATGTTCACAATACAAGAATGAAGACTTATAATTAGTAGCTTTCAAATAGTCGTTAAGAATTATTATTTGTTCTATTTAAACATTTGTTATATTTGTTTTAGTTAAATAATTGAACATTTGCGATCGAAGTTCTACTTTTGATCCTTTTTTGAAATGTAATTGACATATATTTTTGAGACTGAATCAATTGAATGCACAATTAGAGAGAATTACAATTGTTGCGTGCCTTACAAGTCCTTATGTCGTTGCACTTTATTAAGTGTTGTTTTTGAATAAATTAGTGTTGCATTTGTTTATTATAAGTGTTGTTTTGGGACGTAACCAGTGTTGCGTTTCCAAAATAAAAATGTTGCATTAATTTGATATAAGTGTTGCTTATCAACATGAAAAGTATTGCATTAGTTCAGGAAGTGTTGCTTTTTTTACATAAGAAATGTTGCATTAGAAGATAAAAAATGTTGCCTTTGCAGTTGAAAAAGCGTTGCATAAACATGACCAATGCAACACTTTTCAAAAGTGTTGCTTCAGATTAAAAAGTGTTGCATTAAGCGTTGCAATGACCTAATGCAACAAGACCTGATGTAGCACTTGATTAAGTGTTGCATAAACTCTATTGCAACATTTATATGACATTATGCAACAATAGCAAAGTGTTGCTATAGAATCTAAATGTAGTAGTGAGTGTTGCGACAAAATGCAACATTTGTATAAAAACGTTGCACTTCGAGTAATACATTGCAACACTTATATTAAAGTGTTGCCCTATGTAAGTAAAAGCAACATTTATAAATTAAGCATTGCTTAATTAACTAAAAATTGCAACACAAACCGTAAGTGTTGCACACGAAATGTTGCATTAGGTCTATTTTTGTAGTAGTGGATGAGTAGTAACCGTCTTATGCTACTGTGGAGGCGGAGTGATTGGGGTGGGAGAAGGAATGTGGAATGTTGTGAAGTAGTGGACAAATGTGTACAATTAGGCTAAGTAAAGAACAAAGACCGATTAACATTATAGATAGTAAGGGGATAACATTAGGATGAATAATTTTTGAGATGGAGATAGTCAAAGAAAAGAAGCAAGATGAAAAGTCGGTTAGTAATTGTGAGAGGAAGAGGGCGACTGCGGGGTATAGGTAATATGAAGTAGGGTAAAATTCTTAGAAAGAGTTGATTTATGTATTTATATATCATAAATTATAGTGTAAGACGGTCTCATACGGTGAGACAGTGCACTTTTGTAAAAAAGTTGTTCATTTATTGCTAAAACCGTCATTTTTTCCTAAATTATATGTACATTAACGATGAAAACCGTATTATCTCATCAGAATGAAAAAAGTTGATTAAATTATACGTATGTCGAATTTTAAATTATAGACTTACTTATATTATCAGGACATTCATATTTAGTAACGCTCATTTATATGCTCCTGAGTCCCGTGTCCAATAATAGCGCATGTTATCATGACTCGTGCATTTTTTTGCACGGGTTTAAAACTAGTATAACCGTAAAAAAAAAGTCATAATTTTCTCCATGTTTAAAAAGGAACCGTAGGTAAACCATGAATCAATGAGAGTATACAGTAGAAACATGATGGCTCAAACTGTCGATAAGAAAATAGTGCAAAGAACTACACTATATATGCATTGCACCATAAAAATTCCAAAAACATATTTACTGATATTTCAGGCTTTTTTTGATATTAAAATTAGAAAATTATACACTTATTATTAAGTAAAACCTTTTTTTTTATGATTTCCTATTAGAATTAGAAAATTATACAATTATTATTAAGTAATAAATTAATTATTTACAATGTTCCTATAAAAATTAGGAAATAATTAAATATTGTCCTAGTATGCACTGTGCTTGTAAACAAGATGGGTTTTTTCCTGGCTTCCTATTGGTCCCTATTTTCTAGGAACAATTTCTTTTGTTTTTTGCTGAAAAAACCCCACGTTTCTTTAGGGGATTTAATTATTTACTTTGGTTGTGCACTTGTGCATTGTGCATTCATTCAACTTAATCATAATAAAACCAATTATTAAGAACCATGCATCATACATTATATTATAATTATAATACAATATAAAAAATTACAAAAATAACATATTTGTGCCGGAAAAAAAAAACATATAATCAATTAAAAACTAAAATCAGAAAAATAATTAAAAAGTAGATTACATGCAGGTTATAAAAGAAAACTTATTGTGAATTAATTTTAAGAGGGTAAAAATATTATGGAAAAAAACGAAAGTATCATTTAATTAAAAAGAAAAATTAATTTAAATATGTAATTTTAATGCAAAAATAATCTACTTTTAAATCTCTACTGCATTCCCAGTAAATTAGACCGGATTTTTTTTGGCACAAACATAGTTTATTCTCAAAAGATTAAAAATAAAGAAATAAACCAGGTTTAAATCACATGTAAAGGTAATATAATCTTAACTTCTTAAATATTAAGAAAAAAATGATACCTTTAAAAAAAGTATATGATAGAAAATACTTCGTAAGATCCATATCACAAAGAATTTTCAAAAAAAAAATCTTTAATTTCTGAAATAAAATGTGTTCTAACATTTAAACCCAAATAAATCATCATTTTTTTGCCAGAAATTATCTTTAATTTTGATAATTGTAGAATAGAAAAAAAATGGAAAGTTTAAAAAGAACATGCATTGAAGTCTTATCAAATTTAAGACTTAAGAAGAACATAAATTGACTAAAAAGCAACTAGATAAAATATTGGATCCAAACTGAAAATATTATAAAATTAAACATACCAACCCTGAACCAAATCATATAAAGCCTTAAAATGAAAAGGTCTGGATTAGCTATAATTTTTCGAACATGTGCTTGAATTTGTCGTACAAAGAAATGTTTTAATACACAAAAAATTAATAGGTAAATTTCGAAAGAGTAAAGAAAGGGCAATGCATATGATCTAAGGTTCATCAACTAATGGTAGTAAGGGTTATTGAAAGAGAGGGGGTGACGGTATGACGGGTGAGATTAAATATTTTAGGTTTGGTAAATTTGGGGGAGTGACGGTAGTGATGAGGTTAATTGAATATGATAATTGTGTGTTTGTTTGGTTATTAATAAGGTGGGTTTAGGGTTTGAAATGGGTAAATGGCTGGTAAATTTGGCCCACCCTTGAATCTGTAATGATCATTGTTTTGAGTTACTATTTTACTTCTTAGCCCATTGTATATACACCAATTCCTATTTTAAACAACATTAAAACGGGTCAAATATATGTCAATAAAGATAAGTCTTTCGCTAATATCTAGGCATTTTATTTTATCACATCTTAAAAATTGTTAGTTATTTGACCCGTCTTAAATTTGACACGGATAATGCCTTTTTTAAAAGAAAATCCGTGCTTCATTTGATACGTCAAAAACGTTTTATAACATTTTATTTTCATCGTATAAGCTCTAATTATAGAAATTAATAATAACCTTTATCGTAACTTTACATTGTCCATGTTTCTTAAACGATATGATAAGGAATACAAATGTATTATCTCTAAGAACCGATGTGCTTTCAAATATTAAAAATTTGTTCGATTTAATCGTAATTCATGACTACAAATGTGCGTTTTTGACAGATAGTTCGTACATTGCAATCTATTATTATTTCGTATTTTATTAAAATTTTATGGCATTTTGTTTTCAATTAAGAAGCATTTAGCGAAATTGCTTAGTTTTCAGTCCAGTGCAATTCATATTATAATGGAATTTAAATTTAAATGGCCATCTATATATGTGTGATATTGATAAATGAGTATTTTTTCATTATATGTGTGAGTCCACGTCAATTATTTCCACCACCACATGTTCATAAACAATCATAAATAAAATATTTAGCATAGTGAGTACACGTTTTAAATTCTAAACAATTTAACTTCTGTATCCAATAATAGCGCATGCTACTACAATAATACGACCCGTGCATTTTTTGCACGAATTTAAAACTAGTTTAATATTGACATTAGGTCCCTATATTGGTCTTCTGGATATTTTGCT
Organism: Silene latifolia; assembly: GCF_048544455.1. Classification (NCBI taxonomy): domain Eukaryota; kingdom Viridiplantae; phylum Streptophyta; class Magnoliopsida; order Caryophyllales; family Caryophyllaceae; genus Silene; species Silene latifolia. Next base: position 387,930,873 of record NC_133538.1, read on the forward strand.
AGAAGTCTCACTGCCACTGTGTGTTTGACTTGTTTAGCAATTACCAATGGAGTTGATTCTCGGTTTGACGAAACTCTAAGAAAAGTATACACTTATTATTATTATTATTATTATTATTATTATTATTATTATTATTATTATTATTATTATTATTATTATTATTATTATTATTAAAATAATTTAATTATTTACAATTTTTTCAATTAAAACCCATTTTATAAAAACAAATATTACCTTATGTTAAAAATTAACCACTTTTCGTTATTATAAATTTACCACTTCTAAAATATTATAACATCATCTCATTTTAACATGTAGCTATCACTGTTTATCATAAAATGATCACTTTTTTTTATCCTTTGCACCATACAGTTGCACACAATAACTACTATATTCTCTTTCTTCAGGCTTTAACTAAATGTGACAAATAGGGAATGACAAAAGAGAGTTTTAATGATTATAATTTCTGAAGTTTAATTTAAGATCAATATCAATCAATTAAATATAAACCTATTTAAAACTGTCTTATTCATTATGGGTAGGACATGAATCTTATAGGGTGAGAGATTACTTCATTGTGCGTGTGTATTTTTTTAAGAAGTAGGGGTAAGGGTATGGCGGGTTTTTGGGGAGGGGTGAGTTTCTCGAGGGGTATGGTTAATCTCTAACGTTTAAGAGTGTAATTTAGGGAATATAAGAAGATATTGATAGGGAGAATTGTTCGTGGATAGAGATGGGGTTGGGTAAAAAGGGTTAGGTTGGTTAGTTGGATAGGAAGGGTGAATACACGTGAAAAATTGATATGGTGAGTTAATATTAGAACATGTAAATATGTATATTTTATTTGAAGGTCGTACTATGAGAAAATGAGAAAAACACATTAGACATCGTTTAGGAACCTTAATTTCATTTCAAATGCTAGATTTAAAATTTGTATTTTGAAATATGAAATCCAAATTCAATTTAAATTGTTTGGCAAAAGAAAATTTTCAAATTTCTAATTTAATTCCCCTGTTTAAGGGATGTGAATATAGTTTGAAGATATATAAAAAAAATATTCAACTTAGATAATTAGAAAAAAAAATATCATGAAATTATAATTATTAAGTTTTTTTTTGGTCAAATGTGAATATATATATATATATATATATATATATATATATAAATAGGATCTCGTGCGAACTTAAAGTTCGGTGCGAACTGTGCGAACTGAATAAGAACCATTGGATTGTATGGTTATAAGATTAAAGCAAAGGCCCAACCCCTTTAACCCACAAATACCTCACGTATAATCCCATAGCTCAACAACATTTTCACCCCTTTCACTCATATCAGCCATCACCCCACCGCCGGCAGCCGCCACAAAGATCCACGCCGGCAGCCGCCACTAGAACCACGGCGGCGCCTTCGACCACTCTATCTCCGGCGATGCGCCACTTCTCTCCCTGATTTCCTCTTTACTCGTTTCCAACCCTGCGATTCACCCGCCATCGTCGATGCCGAGTCTAGACGTCGCCGGCGTCTCGCCTGTCTTGAGGTAAGTTATCGCCAGAAATGCGCCGATAAAGAGGCTATGTGGGATGTCGAGTGAATGTTATGTCGGAGGTACGACATTCAGATCTCGAATTTCGTGTGGGTTGCCGTTGGGGATGAGTTGACGGTGATGGTGGTGGTGGTGGCAGTAGGGTATGAGTATATAGGGTACTGATTTGTGTAGTTACTGATGTTACCATGGATCTTTGACGCAATCTTTTCTGAAACGGCTGAAATTCTCTACTGCCTAATTCTGTGTATGATGATATTACAGTGACTTGGTTTTTTTTTTTTTTTTTTTTTTTTTGAGAATAGTGAAATAGTTTTCCAATGCTGGCAATTTTATTCATCATGAGCTCTTTATGGTGATTACTACTTACAATGTGGCAACTGCATCCGTCTTTCGTCGTCATCTTTTTCTGGGTTGTCAAGTATTTTAACATCTTTTTATTCAAGTATGTCGAGGCTAGCAGCTTAGAGATGTAGTGCTAGTAATCCACCACCGTTGGTTGAAAACTTTTCATGTTCTGAGATGGAGTCCTGAAACCATCTGCTAATGTCGTGAAACCGAGTCCTGAGATCAATTGCTGCATCAGTATAGTGTTGTTCACTGTGTGCAGGGTGGTAAAACAAATACAATGGGTTGAACAAATTTACCTCTGTGGTGATTACTACTTACATATGCGTTTTAGGTGTTTTAAATTAATGCTTATTTCCTTTTGTATACCTTTTAGAGTGTCACAAGTGGTTTAATACCACATGTTTTACACTCAGACGCACGCCGGCAACTTTGTGTACATCGCCCGCAGCGGCGCATCATCGACACCATCATTCTCCTCACCAATGTCAGAGTCCATGTGCAGCAACAGACGCTCAACCGCACACCTCTCCACCATAATACCTAACTGTGACATTTGAGTGGTTTGACGGCGGCGACTCTCTGGTTAAGGGGCGAGCGGCGACAGTGAGTCTGGTAAGGCATGGTGGTAGACTGATGGTTGGATGAGAAGATGAATGTTGTTGGTGTTTGTAACGACTGGTTATTTTACACTAATATTGTGTCGAACTGGAAACAAACTTTAAAAAAGCGGTTATAGAAAACCCATTTTACACAAATTCTTCTGCTTCATCCGAGTGGATTTTTGTCTGTTTTGCATTATATTACTGCAATTTGTGTAAGATAATGGTGCATTTCAGTGTAATTTGTAAGTTTTTGAAAGCTTGATAAGATCCATTTTATTCCTCTATTGGTTTTTTTTTTATTTCATATTGTTTAGCATTTTCCATGATTATTTGAATCACAAATAAAGTTACAAAAAAAACCTTCTTCACTTGCTAGAGGTAGTGCAAAAAGCAACATTTTGAGTACCTGATTTTGTTAGTTATTGGAAATATTAGTGTTGATCGAATCTATTTTTTTATGCAACTGTGACTCTACTAACTAATTAATCTTGATTTAGTGTTACAGTTCTTAATGCTTAGTATGAGTTGGGGTGAACACGTCTACTCTAAGCTCGTCTTACATTTAGGATACCATTTTCCCTCGTTTGATCTCATTAAGTTGCTAGATACAAACCTTTGACATACTAGACATATTTGTTTACATTGCTAGATACATACCTCTAGCAAGCTAGATACACTTGTTTAAGTTGCTAGATACATACCTCTAACTAGCTATATACACTCCTTTAAATTGGTAGATACATACCATTAGGTAGCTAGATACACTCCTTGAAGTTGCTAGATACATACCTCTAACTAGCTATATACACTCCTTTAAATTGGTAGATACATACCATTAGGTAGCTAGATACACTCCTTGAAGTTGCTAGATACATACCTCTAACAAGCTAGATGCACTCCTTTAAGTTGTTAGATACATAACGTCTAGCTAGCTAGATACACTCCTTTAAATTTCTAAATACATTCCTTTAGGTAGCTAGATACACTCTTTTACGTTGCTAGATACATACTTCTAACAAACTAGATACACTTCTTTAAGTTGTTAGATACATAACTTTAGCTAGATAGACTCGTTTAAATTGCTAGATACATACCTCTAGCTAGCTAGATACACTCATTTAAGTTACTAGATAGACTCGTTTAAATTGCTAGATACATACCTCTAGCTAGCTAGATACACTCCTTTAAATTTCTAAACACATGCCTTTAGGTAGCTAGATACACTCCTTTAAATTGCTAGATACATACCTTTAGCTAGCTAGATACACTCATCTAAGTTATTAGACACATACCTTTAACTTGCTGGATACACTCCGCATAGCTATGTAAGTTTCTCCCAAATAATCGTTTGCGTAATAAGGAAAATGGTATAGGGTTACTCTTATGTGTTTGTTAGTAATGTTTTTGTATTTGTTTGCTTTTAGATACATTTTTTTTGTCTCCGGATACGTTTTTAAAACTCTATGGACACACGTCGTCACCTTATTAGATACACATGATACTCTACATGTTTTCAAATGTTACCAACATTAACGTTTATTCTACTTTACTTAATTTAACGCTTACCCTCCAATAAATGGACTACTCTCTAAGTTTGCAATTAAAAAAATACTCCCTCCGTCTGGTTAATTGTTGTCCTTTCGTTTTGGCACAAAGACCAAGGAAAGAGGAGATGACCAATTACTAAATGACAAGTGGACCAAATTGAGTGTAAGTGATCAATTTTTTCATCAAGTTCATTCTGAAAATAAAAAGGACAATAATTGACTGAAACACCCAAAAATGAAAAAAGACGACAAATGATCAGAATAGAGGAAGTATTATCAATTCTTTACAGAATTATGTTTATGTAGGGTACTAAAAGCATCTTCCTAACTTGATTTCTAAATGTCAATCTAGATCCAGAATTAGCAACAAACATCCATCAAGATTGGTAGTCATCATATAAACGAGTTGGCCATTGAATATTTGTGTATTTGTGTTTTCGAATATCGTGGGCCACATTAACAGTGACTATGAATCCAGATCACCTGCAAATGAGTATACATTGTAGTACATTTATGGTTGTACACAATTCTAACAATTGATTTCCACACCTTTATTTTCTAAAATTCACATGTTTCCAACTATTCACAACTGCTGAGAAGCAATCAGTATACATTCGTCTGCGGAGCTTACTCTTCCTTTTTCCCATATCAATGTACCATGCCACCCCTAACTCGCTGCAGATCCGACGACGCCAAATCATAGCTCAGCATGACACCAGTACTTTCAACCATGCGACGTTGATTCCATCACCGACGGACTCACACTCTTCCGACTAAGACATCTCTGACCTGAAATCTTTAAATTTGGTAAAAATATTAGTTTTTTGTGCACTCCGTTCTAATAATAAGGAAAAAAAGTTTAAATTGGTAGATACATCTCTAACTAGTTAGATACACTCGTTTAAGTGTCTAGATACATTCCTTTACATAACTGGATATATATATATTAAATATTTTCCCAACGCGAACCAGACAAAAATAGGTGTCCTAGAGTCCTCATCAAGCTTAGGATGCAAAGAGTGACGACTGTCATTTAAAATCACCAGTAAGTTGGAGTCCAAATACCCAGCATTACTCATCGCCTCATAAACCTGACCAGCGCTGGTTGTTTCATTGCTAATAATAGATACTACACGTTCTCTTTTTCCTTTGATATCTCTTGCCACGGCAAATCCTAAAGTCAAGAAAACATAGATTTAGGCAATGATTGCGTGTTCAAACAGAAGATTACTGTTCTACCGAGAAAGTAACACATCAAAAAAACAAACTAAAACCTACCAAGTCCAGCAGAGATACTGCTGCATCCATGACCTGAGCCAAATGGATCAAACTCACTCTCAGACCGACTTGTACAGACAGAAAGTCCATTCTTCTGTCCAAGTGTACTCATCAGGGATCTCCTTCCAGTGAGTAACTTATGGGCATATGTCTAAAAAAATAGTCAAGGAAAAGAACATGTATTAAGAGTAGTTTTCACTCTTTTTATTCAACCCGTTCCCGGCTCCCACATCATTCCATACTGCTGAAACCATAAATACTAAGTATCAAGTTTATGGTATCTTACTTGATCTCCTTTATCCCACAAGATTATGTCCATTGGTGCATGAAAAACATAGTGAATGGCAACAGTCAACTCCACCACATGTAGGCTAGCTTGTAAAGCTCTCTGTCCTTTTGATACCAGGTGCGAAAGCTCCCATGCGATTTCATCAAGAAATTGTTTGAGCTCTGTGAGCACCGGAATTTCAGCCAATGAGATATTTTAGAAGTCATTTTGTAAAATTAAAATCTTATGGAGCACTGAAAGGATAAAACAGAAACAGGTACCATGACTTTCAACCTTAGTTGACAAGTTTTTCATGTTAATGGGGTTCTCAACCATATCGAGTATAGGAGTTGGCATTTCCTCCCAGGAAAATTCACTCTTATCACTTAAAGCTGTGATTCTTCCAACATAACTCTGCAGTGAAAAAAGAAACCATTGTATAAAAGAAGATTTCCTCTGCTATCAAGAAATAACCTTTCATGGTGCAGGAGATATATATGTCTCATTTTGGAATATCTCGGATAGAAACCCTTCCCCTCTCCCAACAAGAAGTTTCAAATGTAGAAACTACGCCAACATCGGCTCCAGAAAATATGTGGATGCATCCTTGTAAGAGAACCTTAATTTACAGTGATGAATGAAACTGAAAAAAGGTATTCGTTTCTGAATCTTGCAGCTAACCTTTTAGCAATAAAATAGCATTGTCTACACTAGTAGCCGAAGACAATTGCGTTTTCTATAAGTTAAAACAAGATTTACGAGCCCTTAAATTCAAAGATTCTTAACAGCTTATGAGTCTATAATTCGCACCAGCTGCTGTGCAGAAGTTCAATGAAATTCCATGAACTACAAGCAGCGACACCATTTCTAACAGAAAGATGCAATCTTTTTTACCATTACCTAGATACACATATTACTTAGTCTAGATACATCTATTATACATTCAGATACACATGTCGATTTGTGTATCTTAGAGTAGAATTATGTGTACCTGGAGTATCACTTTGTGTATCCACCCACCGACAATATCAACGGCCACCTCAGATGGCACCAGAGACATCAGTGAACAACTCTGATGACACAAAATATATCACCAGACACCTCAAATGCCGCCTATGACATCCACAAGCTTCCCCATCCACAACCAGCAACCTCATCAAAATTATAACCACCGCCACCTCGTCACTACGACCATCGCCGCCCAACCACAACATCTAGCAATAGAAGTCGGTTTTATTGCTAGATCTAGGAATTGATAGGGATGTATATTGGAGAAGAAAAGAAGCGCGCAGTGGCCGACAATGACAATAGTAGTGACGCAGGTGGCCGTCGCTTCTCCGAGTTTTGGGTGGTCGACGGTGACGCCGGCATCAGGCAATGGTGACTATCGTCAGGTGGTGGTGGATGGGGATAAGAAATTATTAGGAGAGATGCGCCAACACTGGTCGCCTGTCGCCACCGGCAGCGACAACAGGTGAGGATATGTGATGAGAGAGGAGAGCGAAGGGAGGTCGGGGGAGTACGGAATAGGAAAGGAAAAGGGGTTAATTTATTATAGCTGTTGACTTTCTTGCGTGAAATACAGTGTCAGAGTCTTAGTTCGTACGGTTCGTACTGAACTTTAGTTCGTACGTGACCCCGACCCTATATATATATATATATAATTAAATCTTCAAAGCTAGAACTTACAATTGTAATTACAATGAACACCATCAGATCATTTAATCATTGAGTACCATCCAACAATTTGTTGTTCTAGCAGTAATTTGGTGCGAGCAAAATCATAAGTAACGAGTTACGATGATCAAAATCTTTGGAGTATGAGCTTTTAGAACTCTAATCTCAAATTAATGTCATCATAGTTCGATTGTCTCAAACTTTGAAGATGGTGAATTTGGGTTAGCAATTAGCAGTTAGCAGTTAGGTAGAGGAGATGGTATACAGGGATATGGATTTGGAAATGAGGGGGGTAGATGCCGTATTTCATAAGGGCTAAAATTCAATGGGTGGGGATTTGTATCAAATCCAGAATATTTTTAAATCCAAATCTTTTAATATGATCCAGATTTCTAAATGAAATCTAGGTTGCCAAACGGACAATTATATTATTTGAAGGGCTAAGTTTATCTGAAGTATCCAATATATAAACGAAACCATATATAAGTATATAACATGTATGTTTTATATGAGAAAAAAATACAACAATATTGGAAAGGGAAAAAGGAGTAAGAAAAAAGTAGACAAATAAGGAATGACAAAAGAGAGTATTAATGATTCTAATTTCAGAACTTTAATTTAAGATCAATATATTTTCAATATAAACTACTTAATATTGCCTTATTCATTATGGGCAGGACATGAATCTGATAGGGCAATTGCGTGTTTTTTTTAGGGGTAGGAGTAAGGGTATGCTCGGCTTCTGGGGAGAGGGTAAGTTTCTCGAGGGGTGGGTTAGTTTCCGATGCTTTAGAGTGTAATTTAGAGATTATAAGAAAATATTGATAAGGGAAATTGTTCACGGATAGGGATGAGGTTTGTTACGATGGGTTTAGGTTGTTTAGTTTGGTAGGAACTAGGAAGGGCGAATGTGGGGAAATAGTTGATATGGTGAGCAATATTTGAAAAGGTAAAAAAGAAGTACTATGAGGAAATGAAAAACGTAAACATACGATAAATATAGGCTAAATGCCTCTGAAGTATCGTGTATATAAACGCATAACTTTTGTAAGTTTTATATAACGGGGGAAAAAAAACAATATTAGTGATGGGGCATATTCTGCACCCGCTGACCGAGTCAACATACTGAGCAAGGTCAAAGCCAAAAGACAGGAAGTCAACGTATTAGACAAATAACCGACGCAGCGACTGTCGGCTGTCACTGGGTCTCGGTGGCAACTAACCAGCCGGGAGGCATATCCGCGTACTCACATCCAAGTCCCCTCGGCATGGAGTCAACCAGGCCAGCCGGCCTGCCATGGGTCCCTCGGTCGAGGATAGAACAGTCTTTCCACCTGCTCTGCCACTTGGCCACTTGGCCACTACGTGACAAAAGGTGAAAGTCTATAAATACTCCTCAATCCTCATTGAGAAAACGATCCAATTATCCACAATTCATCCTAAAACTCACTATTAATCTGGTATAAACTCCTTTATCTCTCTACAATATACTTTGCCAAGTAACACACAACTTAATCTCTTTAAGTTTACTGACTTGAGCGTCAGAGTGAGTACGCTCGGTACCAAGCCGAGCCCTTAGTTTGTTCATCTTTACAGGAGAGACCGAAAGGAAGAGTCAAGCAAAGACATCATTCACCAAGCTTACGTGGTAACAAATCCTGCTCCGGAATTACACCCGGAACAATTGGCGCCGTATGTGGGAAAATACTAAAAGCTGGTCACCTACCTTACAAAAAAAAAAACAAACCAAAAACCATTCAAAGAGCTAAGAAGATGTCAAAACAACAAGAAATAATAGTGAGCGACGAAACTGCATTCTACCAGGATGACACGTTTCCTAATTCTGAGATCGGGCAGTCCCCCACCAGCCGAATCATTGAGCCGGTGAAGTACGGGATGCCAAGAGAGCCAGAAACACCGCTGCCCGCCGGCCAAGTCACTGTCATGGGACATATGGTCGATGCAGCCAAACTAAAGCTATTCCTGGACCTGATGGGTAGTACGCCGATCACCCCCGCCGCAACAACGGTGATTTTCCGGCAAAGACACCCACAGGTGACCAGGGCCCATAAAGTGACCCCGAACAACTTGTCCGGGGCGATACAAGGAGCCATGCATACTAGGACGCCGGCGGAGCCCGTGCTGCCAGTGGCAGACCAAAGTCCATCCCCCACTCGCGGGAGGACAGCGTCGCCGCGGCAACAACGAGGCCAACCCCCGAAGAAATGATGAAAGAAGTCCGACTCTCCAAAGTCGGACAACAAGAAGCCCTTCCCGCCACGGGGAGAGAAGCCGGACTAAGGTTGCGAGGAGCCGATCGCCACGTGTCATTCGACACGTGGTCAGACAGCCCTTCAGTGCCTATGTCCTCGAAGTCTCCGTGCCGACCAAACTGAAGCTGACGTCCCTATCATACAAAGGGGACAGTGACCCAACCGACCACGCCGAGGCTTTCGAGCCTTACATGTCGGTATGGGAGCAGCCTGATGAGGTATGGTGCCGAGTATTCCCAACAACCCTGCATGGGATGGCCCAGAGTTGGTACAAGGGGCTGCCTAATGGTTCGGTATACTGCTACGCCGACCTAAGGGATAACTTCATAGCCCAGTACGCCTGCAACAAGAGAAGGGCCGTGGAGACATCGGATCTCCTCACTATCCTATAGGGGGAGGACGAGTCTCTACGAAGCTACGTGAAGAGATTCAACGCAAAAGCTCAGCAGATCCGTGAGCTGAACACCGAACTGGCGGCCTTCGCACTGATGAAAGGCCTCCCGAAAGGCGAGCTCAAAAATGAGCTGATCAAGTGCGAGGACCTCAACCTCGACTCCGCCAGAAAGATGGCCGACCGAGCCGTAAAGGTGGAGGATTACCACAAGACCTGGGTAGGCCACAGTGAAGCTGGGCACCCGAGAAGGAGGAGCCGGGATAATGCTAATGAAGGTCGCCGTGACATGAATCGGTCACGGCCGAGAGATTTAACAGAAGCGAAACTCGGCGGGCGCCGGGGGGAGTTCGGGACCATACACCCGGAAGCGGTACAACGGTCTCACCCCCGGTCAAATCTCGGCCGAGGCCTTTGCCCGAGCAAGAATGAAGGGCGAGAAGTGGCAAGACCCCCAAGACGAGGGGGAAGGTGATGCGAGCCAATTTTGCGATTACCACGGCCGGTAGGCCATAAGACCGACAACCGCGGCATCTCAAGAACGCCATCGAGGAGCCGATCCGAAAGGGGGCCCTCGGCAAAGTACGTAGATGGGGCCCCGGAACGAGCTCAGAGACGGGGCGAATAGGAAATCAGTATTCCAGAGGATGGGAGTGATCCAGGTTGTTATCGGAGGAAACGAGAACGGAGGGTCAGCTAATGGGCACAAACGGCACCTAAATGAGCTTTACCAAGCCATCAACTTTGTGCCCACCACAAATGATCCCCGCTTCCACCGTCCCCGATATAACCATCGAAAGAAAGACTACGAAGGAGTCGTAGCCCCGACAAAATGACCCGCCGGTAGTCCACCTGGACATAGCCAACTACTTGGTTAAGAGGTGCCTAATTGATACAGGCGCCTACACGAACATCATGTTCAGGGAATGCTTCCTCAATCTCGGTCTGAAGATTGAGGACCTGAGCTCCTGCACCAACCTACTATACAGCTTCTCTGGGGCCGGCCTGGTACCCCTGGGGTCAATCAGGTTGCCGGTGATGTTCGGCCAGGCGGATGCGGTAGAGAATGTTTTATCTGAGTTCGTGGTCATTGATGGTTCGTCCGCCTACAATGTTCTGATAGGCCGGGTTACTTTGAGCGAGACCGATGATGTAATGTCCATCCGGGCCCTGACATTGATGTATGTCTCGGACCGGGGGAGGCACAAAAGCTCGTCTCAAAGGACGAGAGAGACGAAATTGTCAATGTCCAAATATCTGCCAAAGGGTGTAACATGCAATCCCTCAAAGTGGCGAAGAAATCAGAGAAAGGGAAGGTGGTCCGATGAACTACCCGGCGTACTGTGGTCCCTTAGAACCACGGAGAAAGAAGCAATGGGGTACAGTCCATTCCACCTTGTCTATGGGTCTGAGGGCGTCCTGCCAATTGAAGCAGCGGTGCCGACATTCAGAACGCAAACTTTTGACCCAATCGAAAATGAGGAAGGCCTGAGAGCCTCCCTAGACCTGGTCGAAGAAAGTCGAGACACGACACGGCTCAACTTGGCGGTGTATCAAAACCGGATGAGAAGAGCATACAACCGTAGGGTCCACAAAAGGGACTTAAGAGTAGGAGATCTAGTCCTAAGAAAGTCGGCCGCCACAAACAAAGGAAATGTCCATGGAAAAATGACGGCCAACTGGGAAGGACCCTACAAGGTGGTTGAAGAAATGAGACCGGGGACATACTGGTGACCGACGACGGACATGGAGGGTGTTCCTTTGATGAGCCACTGGAACACGGACAACTTAAGGAAATATTTTGTATAACGGCGGAGGTGTCCGAGACCGTTGTGGACACCCCAACGCATGATTACACCTTATGAAGAATAATCCAAGTTTTCCATCAAAATACTTGTCCCTCCATAGTCATGCCGGAATAGACGCCGCGGCCAAAGCCGGCAAGCGACTCCTCAAGTATAAAAGCGTATAAGCACCGTTGAGACGCAAATAAATCATTGCCCGCCAATCCGGAGTGGCGGAGAGAAGCGATCAATATGTCTATAGATACGGAAAGCGGTCAAACGTAAACTCGGTTGCCTCGCCAAAGCCGGAGTGACGAGGAAACGCGATTTGCCAATAGCAGTTGATACTCGCGAAAGCGACCAACATGCTTAGGAACGTATAAGTACGGTTGAGAAACGCAAATCTGACGCCTCGGCCAGACCGAGAGTGAAAGAGGAAGCGATCAACATGCCTACAGATACGAACGCTGTCGAGCCGTAACCTCGATTGCCTCGGCCAAAGTCGGGAGTGATGGGGACACAACGACCGATACGCTAACATGTTCACAACGGCGGTTGGGAAGCGCAAATCTGACGCCTCGGCCAGACCGAGAGTGAAGGAGGAAGCGACCGACATGCCAACATGTTTAAAAACGTTGAGTACAGTTGAGTTACGCATTCTAACTGCCCCGGCCAAGCCGATAGTAGAAACAAAAAAAGAAGCGCTCAATTAAAAACGTAAGAAGACAACTGAAGGCAAATGGACAAACTTTATTAAAAATGTTTACAGGTGATACAAAACGAAGTCGACGGCCGTCCCAATAAGGATAGCCTAAACTCAACCTACCAAAAGTTTAAAAACAAAAAATACAACAAAAGGTTACAGACATAAGATTTGAAGCGCCAAAAGGATGGCAGGGAGGAAAGGCTCAATAGTTGGCCCCCGAACAGCTGAAGCTGTCTGAAAGGCCGGGTGAATCTGGTGACGATCGTCCGTCTCCCTATGCCTGTTTCTGCTCGCCACTGGCAGCAGTAGCAGCATCACCATCAGTGGGCAGCCCAGAAGCCGACTTGGCAGCTTCGCCTGCCTTCGCCCTCTCAGCTTCCTCCTTGGCCGCCTTCACCTTTTAGGCATGGGCCTCCTTGGCCGCAGCCTCCTCAGCGGCCTTCGCCGCCTCTGCCTCCTCCGCAGCCTTTGCCTCCGCAGCAGCCGCCTTCTCATCAAGAAGTCGGTCAAATTTTTGCCACGGGAAGGAGCTTTCAGGAAAGAGCTCTTTAATTACATCCCTGGTAGCATCCTCAGCCTTGTCCCGGTACTGAGCACACATGTCAGGAATGATGACAGTTTGGAGCGTCTCAATGTCCTTCTCCCTCTGAGCAAGGACAGCCTTGGTGTTCCTATGCTCCTTCGCCTCAGCCGAATGCAGAGTCTTCCACCTCTCCTTCTGCTCGACCACGGCATTATAGCCGCCCTCAAATTTGGCTTTCTCCTCCAAAGACTTAGCAAAGATCGCCACCGCAGCCTCAGCCTTGGCTCTCTCGGCTAGGACCGCCTTTTCAGCGTCCTCCCTAAGTTTTCGCTCAGCGAGGAGGTCCTTCGTGGCGGCCTCCCTCGACCTCTCGGCTTCCTTCTTAGAAGCGGCAAGCTCGAGCCTAAGTCGTTCAAGCGCAGGGGCAGCTTCAACCATGACCTTTTCCTGCTCCATAATATGAGCGCCAGCTAGTTCGGTCCACTTCGCCAGCATCTTGGACAACCTTATGCCTTCCGCCCTAAGCTGGGCGGGGGAAGGCTTCAGGGATGAGGAGTCGACGGTGGCATTTTTATCGCCTTCGTCGCACGCACAGTCGCTTCTCCAATTGCAGTTCAAGGAGAGCGACAGACGGCAGCGGTTGATCTACAAAAAATTCAGACAGAGCATCCATGTCAACATTCATTGACATGTCAGAAAGTCTGTCATCAGGAATGCCTAATGAACCAGCTAAATCTGAGCCATAGGTTAGATCCGTACAAGCCTTGGCCTTCTTGATTGGAGGACCCTTTTCTTTACCGGCCTCGGTAACAGCGGCAGCAGCAGACGCTGCCTCTTTTCTCTTATTTGAAAGAGGAGGACCCTCCGTAACGGTGACCTCCTCTTCAACATCGACGACCACCACCACCTGCTCCTTTTGGACCACAGGGACTGAATATTGAGCTGGGGTTGACGCCGTTGCCGCCGTAGACGTTGTCTTCGATCTCCGGTGCGACACGTTACCGGCATTCTGCGCCTGAGCCGCCGTCACATCCAATGCCTTCAACTGCTGCTCCATAAGTTCGTGAGGAGCCAGTATGCGATCACGTGGCCCGGCCTTAGGATGCAGCTCAACAACTCTCCCTTTCTCGTCAAGTCCCAACCTCTTGAGGACGGAGACAGCGATTCGGCCAAATCGGTGCAAAAGAAACGGGCGGGAGTTAAGTAAAAGAAATAAACCAAAATTCAAACACAGAAACATAAAAAGCAAAGATGGGCCTCACACCGACCCCACTCACCCTGTTCGAGGGCCGGTATGAGGCCGACGTGGCAGAGCAGCTCATCCTGAAGAACGATCTGCGTCGGGGGCATCCATCCCTTCGGCGTGCCATCCTTCTCAGCCTCAAACAGCCTCATTGCCCGCTTTTCGTCCTCATTAAGATAGACCTTCGAGGCGTCCATCTTAAGCTTATTCCGGGAGACGTATCTGTCATGCTCCCCTTGATTCTCGCACCGCAAATTGACGCGGTCCTGGAAGGACTGGGGCAGCGGATAGTCCTCCGGAACCTCAACGTATACCGCCCCTTCCAGTCCTTGCAAGAAGTAAGCTTAGAGACGGTGATATAACCCGGCTCAGTCTGTATACTGTACCAGCCCGGGCCGCCTAGGGTAGTCCCCCGAAGGTGGTGGAACCGGCGAAAGAGGTTCACCGTTGGGGCCTCCCCTTTGAAAAGACACAACCATACAAAACCAACAATCGTCCTGATGGCCAACGGATGCAGTTGGGCCACGGCGACATTCATGGCTTTAATAATGGCAGCAACGTATTCATTCAGAGGAAACCGGAGCCCATACTCCAGGTGTCTGATGTATACGCCGATACAACCCTCGGGAGGGCAACCGACGGCCTGACCCTCCTCAGGGATAACAATTCTATACCCCCTGCCGAAGGAGTAATTGTGTTCAAAAAGTTCAGAACTGGAGCAGCTACCGAACTTATTCGTCCAGGCATGATCAGGACTAATCGAGCAGGCATCACCGTGACACGAAACAAGCGGCCTCTCTACGGCAGAAGGGGTCGTCTCATCATCATCATCATCATCCTCAAAACCCTCCAAAAATTTGGGATCAACCTCAGGAGAAGGCGACTTAGGACCCCCAAACCCTATCGGGGTGACAACCAGTGGCTCCTCTTCATAAGGACGCGACGGTTCGCCCCCCGGCGCAGAGGTACTGGGTCCAGCATAAGCAGAAGACATGGCAACAATTACTTAACAAATAAAAGTTGAAAAATTTGTTTGATTACCTTGGAAAAGTGCTACGCCGAGTAACGCTTTGAAGACTAGAGAGAAATTTCTTCGAAGAAAACTAAGAGAGAGGAAATTTTTTGAGAAAATGAAATTTGTGCGGAAAATTAAGGGGCACACTGCTCTATTTATAGAGCAAAGCCCACGAAGCGGACCAATCAGGGCAAAGCCCATGAAACGTCAACCAATCAATGCCAAGCCACGCGTCAAGCATGCAGCCATGGAATGTCAATCGACATACAGTTACAGATCTTCTTCAACACGCTCCTTGGTATTACTTGCTAACGGCCAGCTAATCAACAAAACAAAGACAGCACCGGCCGAGGGCAATCAAAAGTACACACGGCACTCTCAACCTCGGTCTCGGCCAAATATTTTCTTTTCCACATTTGATGTCCATTACACATCCATGTGGAGGGGGGATATGATACGGCCTGAGCAGAACCAAGCCGAGGAAGAAGAAGTCGGGGAAGAAATTCAACTTGCGCAGAATACGCTCAACACTCATCGAAGGTCCATACCACGGCATAGACTACGCTGGGGGCAAATTGATGGGGCATATTCTGCACCCGACCGACCGAAACATATCGAGCAAGGTCAAAGCCAAAAGACAGAAGTCAACGTATTAGACAAACCCTAACCGACGCACTGTCGGCTGTCACTTGGGTCTCGGCTGGGCAACTAACCAGCCGGGAGGCATATCCGCGTACTCACATCCAAGTCTCCTCGGCATGGAGTCAACCAGGCCAGCCGGCCTGCCATGGGTCCCTCGGTCGAGGGTAGAACAGTCTTTCCACCTGCTCTGCCACTTGGCCACTACGTGACAAAAGGTGAAAGTCTATAAATACTCCTCAATCCTAATTGAGAAAACGATCCAATTATCCACAATTCATCCTAAAACTCACTATTAATCTGGTATAAACTCCTTTATCTCTCTACAATATACTTTGCCAAGTAACACACAACTTAATCTCTTTAAGTTTACTGACTTGAGCGTCGGAGTGAGTACGCTCGGTACCAAGCCGAGCCCTTAGTTTGTTCATCTTAAAGGAAGAGTCAAGCAAAGACATCATTCACCAAGCTTACGTGGTAACAAATCCTACTCCGAAATTACACCCGGATCAATTAGAAAGGGAAAAACGAGTATGGAAGAAAATGAGAGAAATGAGGAATGACAAAAGAGGGTTTTGATAGCTATAAGTAGTTTATATTGAATTGATTGATATTAATCTATTTAAAGTCATGTAACTTACTTACACTTTGTTTGCAAAAATAAAAATATAAAGGAAAAGAGAAGGAATAAGATGGAGGGATAAAAAAGAGATGGAAATATAAAAATTGGAATATGATAAGTTTGTTTCAAATTTATCCTATGTTTGTGGGATTTTGGTTTGTATTTGAGATGAAAATATATTTCACTATTTATATCTTCATTATCTCTCTATTTTACCTCATTTGTTAATAAAAATCAAAATAAGTAATGCAAGACATTATAGTTGCAACTTATATTAGTATCCGTGCAGCGCACTGGCATGAAAACTAGTAATCCATAATTAAAGTCTTGTTATAGGGAAAAAATAATTCAAAAAGATGAAAATTTGAGGAAAATAAAGAAAGATGAAAACCAACATTATCATGAGAAGCAACAATATGAAGTAAAGATTGACAATCATAATTAATAACTCTGACTTAATCACATGTAAATCAATGGGTGGATAGAAAGATTAATACTGCCACTCTCATGGTCGGGGTCCGACACCACCACTCTCACACATCATTCCTATGTACTTAGGTTAATGGTCACTTTATGTATCACAAATGATCAAATGCCTCATTATAAGATTTAACCCTCAAGCATCACATGCCACACTCTTACTCTCATATCCACAAACCAAACTTGGCAGTACTAAATCCAAAATTGCATAGATCCGAATTATTATAACTCAATTCATCCATAATCTATAATTAGGTCACCTCACACGGATTCGCTCGAACTTAAAAAAATTCTTCATTGAATGTCGGGTCACCACTTGCAAAATCTCCAAATCACCTCTCGCTCTAGTATTCTCTCTTTCGTATTCCGGATTCCTAAGTCTTATCACCATTTATCCCAAATTTACACCATTCCTCAAGTCCCATGTCACGTCCTCCACAACTTTTATCAGCTCATATCATCGCCCTCTCTTACCCCTAGTTCCTCAATTATTCCCTCATCATTCCAGAAGTTCTAACCCAACACATGCTAACCAAAACATCTGAATTGCGCTCAAAAGGTCATCTTCACATGTCCTCAAATGGCGTTCGCTATCTATGAGTCCACACAATCACTAAGTATCCAATTTCTGATTGTATTTCACTCATTATTTATAAATTGTCTCTCATGATCAATTCACCATACTCGAAGCATTACATGGGCCAACTACTGTCCTAGTGTTCCCAATTTATCAAACTTGATGACTATGTTCGATTCCACATATCTTGTCGAAGACGTAAGCCTAAGGTTAGGGTGAGATGAGAAAACACTCTTGTGGGTTCACACACAACTTTATGCCCGGATGTCCCGGGTTGACTCAACGGATAAGGAGGATGTGAATTAAAACAATCCAGAACAGATATGAAAAAGATGGGGAATCAAACAACATGAAGGGGATAAGAAATCCGTGACTGACAGCTTAAAACTGCCCGAATAGCATAATTGAAATATGATGAACCTATAACACCCCCACATACCAAGGTGCCTTACCAAGGACCACCCTAGCATGAGAGACTGTTACAATCTCGGTTGCCCGAGGCTAGTATATCAAAAGAAACCATTCCAAAACATTTATTAAAGTATTTAAAGATAACTATTAAATTGTCTCGAAATCCGACTCCAAAAGAAAAGTATAAAGTCTCAATACAACTGAATCAAAAAGCTAAACTCGTAACAGTGGAAGCTAGACTCAAAGTGATGACATCCCATCTCGTCCCCGTAGCTAAAGACAACCATCACCTGTCACAAACTGCTCACCATCCCCGAATGGATCACTACAGTTTTTAAAACAATTAAACGGGGTCAGTTCACTGCATAATCAAAATAAGACAAAGTACGATAAATATAAACAGCTGATCATCATCCACCTCCAACTCCCGATCTCACATAGTAACTGACTACACACTAAAGTGTGTAGCCCTGCCAGATTATCCATCGCAACAGATAATCCTCACCGCCAGTGGGAGACCACATCCAATCCTCACCTAAGCCCCGCTCATCAACGAGCGATAACCCTGTTCATTAATGTGCACATCCCCTCCTCTGGCGGGTTCCACAGAGGGCGAAACTAGGGCGTGAAGCCACTCCCCCAAGTGACTCCACTCAGCCGAGGACGCACCTCGCGAACATCACCAACAACCATCACAACACCCACACCAACTCCAACACACCAACAACGATCAATAGATAATCAATCGTACAACAATTACCACATAATCGTACAACAATTAAACAATAAACCGAGTAGGGAAACCCTACCTTTTCGCAATCCAAGCACACACAAGAAATCAATTATGATCCTTCACATATCCATCACCTACATAATATAATTATGTATAATTACCACCTACTCAAACAATTAATCATGCACATAACCTAGACTCATCATAACTTAATAGGAATATCAACTTAAAGAACAAACACGACTTTTCCTGATTTTCCAGCACATGACAGACTCGGTATAAAATGCATAACTAATTCCATAAAAATCGAATCAATGCAAGGCCAATTGTATTGGAACCCCATGAGTCTTAGCTACATTTATTATCCAACGTATCTTTCTCAAATTCCAAATTTATCAAGGGTTTTCAGACTGATTTTCAAAAGCTGACAGAATCCGTCGCATAAAAAGTATTGATTCATAAAACGAGTTTAAAACATCATTTTTCGGTAATTCCAAATCCTATTATCATCTAGACTCTACAAATATGATGTATGAAAAAGACCCAAAACTGAATCGACGTATAAATTAGAATTTCAAATCATTTTCCACAACCAAATCAGATTCGCGGACTTTTCAGCGACATGTTCATATATAAATCACCTAGGACAAACCATAAAGAATCTGACTACGAAATTTGATATGCATAAACTAAACTTCAAATAAATAGGACTCTCTTTTCAAACGTTTTGAAGATGAAGAATTTAAAATAGTATAAACAATTGAATAAAATCGACTTACAAACAAGGAAATCGAATTAGGTTGAAATCGGTGAGAAATCTTCAATCAAATGAAAGGCTCGACAATTACTCTTCCTCTCCCTCTCTAAAGGTTTAGAAATGGTTTTTAGAGATGTTAAAATGAACTAGAAAAGACTTAAGCCTTATACACAAAACCCTTGGTTAAAACATAAAAGAAACCGTCAAACTTGCTAAACCGGTTTACTCGGTCAAGTGCACTCGGCCGAGTAACACATACTTGACCGAGTACCAACTAAGTACTCGACCGAGTAATCCAACTAAAATACAGAGTATTACGGTCTTCCCTCCTTAAAAAGAACTTCGTCCCCGAAGTTCGCACCAACTACAATCAACAACACCTAGCATCACATATAATTAGCATAATATAACTCATACCCATAATATAACTCATATGCATAACTAGTAAAATCTATGCTAACTCATATAAACTTGAGTAAACTCGGGTTGTCACATTTCATCCCCCCCCCCTAAAAACAAGGTTACGTCCCCGTAACCTAACTCATTTAAAACCGCACAAGCCACGCGATATCACGGTCCTTCCTCACAAATACAATTCATAATAAAACATATAAACAACATATAAAACTATACAATTCTAAATAAAACATATAAACAACATATGCAACTATAGTTCGACCACACACGGAAGTTATCATTCAATATAATAAACATGTTACCGCATTATTTGAAGTAGTAATTACTAATGGAATCCAAATAACCACATAGAAAAACATAGTATCACATTACATCTCCCTAAAAACAAACTTCGTTCCGAAGTTTCTTATTCATCCCATATACCTACAGACCCCGGGGTTTCGTGATGCACCACCAGCCTCTTTAACAATATAATAAACCATAATCCACCACATAAGGTCAATATTTGTGCTCATCTGCCATATTTAACTCGCTCCTAGGAGATTGTAAATCATCAAATCATGTCACATTTCAGTAATAACTCGTAAAGCCCTAGTGCAGACCAAAGCTCACTTAGCCAACCAACACCAAAAGGACGAGACCAACCACTATAAACAACTTCCACTCATAACTGGATACTAGACAACCAGCACCACATGACGTATTATAAACTAAACCTCATCTCCAAAATCTCATGCCATACACAGTGTCAAGCCCCTGAAAACCGTCATAATTCGCCAATCGTTGTCGACCACATGTACGAGTGCTATACATATACTAACAACTTACTAAGTATGTTATCGACAGTATAAAATAAAATCACTGTTTATGCACATATACTCGAACAGTAAACATATGAAATAACACAACCTTTAATTACATATCAATGTTATTACTAGTTCAAATAACCGAACATGCTTGACTTATTATGTTACTACTCATGCTTCCCGACAGAGTTACCAATTTCATAGCAATTATAAAAAATGCACAAGGGATGTAAACAACAAACGCTATCTTATCGTTACTCATGCTCATTACTATCATTAAGCTGTACATACATAGTATAAGTTGCTAATTCTCGCTATTACGCACAAATTTATATCCACATTAGTACTACTTGGCAAATAAATTAAAATATGCTCATGAATCAATTATACATGTATAACCCGTAATTCCACATCATGCTCAAACTCGGTACCCACACATGTTCGAATCATTACTACACACTTGTTTACAAGCACAATGCATACTAGGACAATCATCATTTGCATCGTGATTAATAACATGTTCCATGTCAACTCATGTGGATCATATATATATTTTTTTTCTTTTTTTAAAAGTGTGCACACTTCAACACCAATATATTACCATCAATTAACTATCATTCAGCTGCTCATGTCATCACACAAGCCATCTATTTGCACCGTCAATCATATATTGTCATATCACTAGACATGCTAGACTAATTTCATGCAAATAAATAACATATTCATGCCGATAATTAATAACATCATTAACTCATCGTTCATTTTTCATGAACTATTATACGACTTACCTCATCCTACAACGATTCATTCAACACATATTATGTTCTATCCCATATTCATGCCGATAATATGCTCAACCACCATGTAATATATTTGACTCAATCAGACTCATTAGCTTAGGTAACCACAATTTACTTGCACGTAATCACACTTGTTACTATTTATAATATGTGCAACAATCAATCCACTTAATCAACCTAGCTATCATTCATGTTCATGCTATTTGTAGACATCGTCATGTAATAAGTGGCATATAAGACACGACACCCCCAATCTTTCAATGTCATCACTTATTCCACATAGACTTATAGGTTAAGCTACTTCTCATGTCACCTAAACATGTTTCTAAAACATTGGAACTAAGACTTCGAAATTCATAGTGTAAACTTTATTAGGAACTTGTCATCAAACACACATTCACAGGCACTATAAAGCATGCTATAACTTCCAGAATCACCAATAAATAACAATTTAACGAATACATGAGTTTTTATACTTTTTATAAAATACAGGGAGTCACGGAAGGGGGAGAGTTGAAATTAGGTCAAAAGCACAAATAATCAATTTATAAGGATTTTCCCAAACCGACGGGTCAAAACAGATTGTTATTAGCAATTTGTC
Source organism: Silene latifolia (assembly GCF_048544455.1). Taxonomy (NCBI): domain Eukaryota; kingdom Viridiplantae; phylum Streptophyta; class Magnoliopsida; order Caryophyllales; family Caryophyllaceae; genus Silene; species Silene latifolia. The sequence goes on from NC_133538.1 coordinate 387,952,917, forward strand.
GCGTTTCAAGGTCAAATTGCAAAAATCATAATTCATTAATGACACATCCATATCAAGTGAGGTTTATCAATATGGAAACTTCTACGAGTCTACTAATTAGTGGAGTTATAATCACTCAAAAATCATGTATTCATATAAAATGGCAAATTTTACAAATTGGTTGGTCGAAATTAGCACTATATGCAGTAACATTCTGACCACTGATCACTAAAATATTTGTTTTTCTTAATCCGTAACTTGTATAGACATGAAACCAGCGCCAAATGAAAGCTAACACACGAGACTAACACATATAGAAATTTTTGAACATATCTTAACCACATATAAAATAGCAGCCAAAACAATTATGAGGCAGAATCTGAGAAATAATTCATCTTTCAGTCTTTGTTCTTTGCAATCCTTTATGCTAATGTACTTGTCTTCCCCAGGTACTTAACCAAGCATTTATCAAACACAAAGTAACAAACTTAATATCACGTATTACAATTGGTCATAAGATTCAGTCACATAAAACAAACTCGGTCGAGTATGCCTATTACTCGGCCGAGTGATCACAAGCAGTAGCTACTGCGACGTATACACCAACCAACACTCGGTCGAGTGCCTGGTTACTAAGCCGAGTACCCCCTAATGGGTCGAGTAGCCGCCCTGCTCGGCCGAGTCCTCCTAAAAAAATGAGCTGCAACTATCGTAAACATACTTAAACATGTTTTCTATCAAGATATATACATATGTAGCACTACCCTTTTGAAAGCCACGTATTAAACAGGTAACATGCTCAACATATTTCATGCTCAAGATCTATCATGCACGAATTCACAATTCACCTTTCAAATATTACCATGTTCCAACACTTTCACCATTCATCCAAAGACTTCACAGGATTCAAGTTATAGGTATAACACACACACATGACTCAAACATACACCCCATGTGACTGGTTTGAGATCGTAAGGCCCTTAATGCGACTTCGGGATGTCTCCCAAGTCTTTGCGGTAGCTCCAAACAACTCTCCCCGGGTTCATTTTATTTAGACTCTCTATATTCAATGGGTTCATTGGTTTTAGGTTCCAGAATCGTCGCTCTGATACCACTTTGTAACACCCCCACATACCAAGGTGCCTTACCAATGACCACCCTAGCATGAGAGACTGTTACCATCTCGGTTGCCCGAGGCTAGTATATCAAAAGAAACCATTCCAAAACATTTATTAAAGTATTTAAAGATAACTATTACATTGTCGCGAAATCAGACCCCAAAAGAAAAGTATAAAGTCTCAATACAACTGAATCAAAAAGTTAAACTTGTAACAACGGAAGCTAGACTCAAAGTGATGACATCCTTTCTCGTCCCCGTAGCTAAAGACAACCATCACCTATCACAAACTGCTCACCATCCCCGAATAGATCACCATAGTTTTTAAAACAATTAAACGAGGTCAGTTCACTGCATAATCAAAATAAGACAAAGTACAATAAAGATAAATAGCTGATCATCATCCACCTCTAACTCCCGATCTCACATAGTAACTAACTACACACTAAAGTGTGTAGCCCTGCCAGATTATCCATCGCAACAGATAATCCTAACTGCCAGTGGGGGACCGCAGCCAATCCCCACCTAAAGCCCGCTCATCAACGAGCGATAACCCTGTTCATAAATGTGCACATCCCCTTCTGTGGCGGGTTCCACAGAGGGCGAAACTAGGGCATGAGCCACTCCCGCAAGTGACTCCACTCAGCCTAGGACGCACCTCGCAAACATCACCAACAACCATCACAACACCCACAACAACTCCAACACACCAACAACGATCAGCAGATAATCAATCGTACAACAATTACCACATAATCTTATAGCAATTAAATAGTTAACCGAGTAGGGAAACCCTACCTTTTCGCAATCCAAGCACACACAAGAAATCAATTATGATCCTTCACATATCCATCACCTACATAATATAATTATGTATAATTACCACCTACTCAAACAATTAATCATGCACATAACCTAGACTCATCATAACTTAAGAGGAATATCAACTTAAAGAACAAACACGACTTTTCCTGAATTTCCAGCACATGACAGACTCGGTATAAAATGCATAACTAATTCCAGAAAAATCGAATCGATGCAAGGCCAGTTGGATTGGAATCCCATGAGTCTTAGCTACTAATATTTTCAAAGTATTTTTCTCAAATTCCAAACTTATCAAGGGTTTTCAGACTGATTTTCAAAAGCTGTCAGAATCCGTTGCATAAAAAGTATTGATTCATAAAACGAGTTTAAAACATCATTTTTCGGTAATTCCAAATCCTATTGTCATCTAGGCTCTACAAAGATGATGTATGAAAAAGACCCAAAACTGAATCGACATATAAATTAGGGTTTCAAATCATTTTCCACAACCAAATCAGATTCGCGGACTTTTCAGCGACATGTTCATAAATAAATCACCTAGGACAAACCATAAAGAATCTGACTACGAAATTTGATATGCATAAACTAGATTTCAAATAAACAGGACTCTATTTTCAAATGTTTTGAAGATGAAGATTTTAAATTAGTATAAACAATTGAATGTAATCGACTAACAAACAGGGAAATCGAATTAGGTTGAAATCGGTGAGAAAACTTCAATCAAATGAAAGGCTCGACAATTCCTCTTCCTCTCCCTCTCTCAAGGTTTAGAAATAGTTTTTAGAGATGTTAAAATGAACTAGAAATGACTTAAGCCTTATAAACAAAACCCTTGGTTAAAATATAAAAGAAACCCTCAAACTTGCTGAACTGGTTTACTCGGTCAAGTGCACTCGGCCGAGTAACACATACTCGAACGAGTACCAACTAAGTACTCGACCGAGTACTCCAACTAAAATACGGAGTATTACAGAACCTTTGAAATGATGCAATTTCAAAACTCAACTCTAATGGAATTTTACTCAAATTTGACTCAAAATGCAATTGTTATATTAAAAGTTTAACATAAGGGTCATTTGTTTCAAATTTCTCAAAAACTTTAATACAATGTAGTCCGTCATAGGATGGTACATGTCATCATAGGTCAAGTTCAATGTATTACTATTCTATTGGTACAAATATAACTTAGAAAATCAAAATCCGGGTAGTCGTATCACTCATTTTCAAAAGAAAAATCTTAAAACGTAAAATTTCTTATATACGATTTCACCAAACGTTGTTATCTAAGATTAGAATAATAAAGAATAAATGAAGTACGTCAATAGAGAAAAATCAAAGCTTTTTTATATTTTCACAACATTTTCGGGAAATTTGTCAACCTTTAAGACGAAAATTTTTTGATTCAAGCCTTTTTATTACAAAATTTCAAAACAATATTATAGTTTTACAATACTATTAAACCATATTTGGGTAACATCAAAAACGTTCATATTCCTCACTTGGTTCAAAATTTTAGGCTAAAATTTGCAACGAAATTTTCATTTTTAAGGCAATGTACCACACCACTAAGGATAACGGTAGTCTTTGTAAGACGATTAAAACAAGTTTCCCTCATGAAAATGAAAAGTAAGTCAAACTTTTAAATTGAAATTTTGGCATACAAGGTAAGAATCCGACATTAATAACAAACGTAACCATTCATGCATTAACAACGACAATAGCAAGCTCAATTCCGTATATGATATCTACATGCCAAGATTCGAGACTACCGTCCCTCATATCAACATACACCAATAATATCTACGATATACTACTAACATGAGTCCATTCATCCATCAATCACATGTTATTACATTCTACATGGACGATTCTATCATACGATAACATATAACTAGTAATGATACGTGCAGTTTATATAGTCTTTTTAGCCTCTTATTGCACGCATTTCTGTATCATTTTCATTGCTTTGTATTGCAAAATGCCCCGATTTGGCTACTTTGGTTCATTTTGTCTCATTTGCAGGAATGGACCTTAGAGTGGCGATATCGTACCTTTTTTGCTCCTCTTAGCATGCATTTTGAGGAGATGGAGATTTAGAGCAGAAGGTCGTATCTCGGGAAGCGTGACGGAGGTCCTTGGAAGCTAACCAAACGAGTTCCTTGCTGATTTTAGTGGAATACACTCGATCGAGAGGATTCGGTGGTCGATCAAGCAGTTTTGGCAGATGAAGTGTTTGATCGAGTCCCTGCTATACTCGATCGAAGGGAGCTATTTTGGAAGTGTTCGATCGAGAGCCTAAGTTGCTCGATCGAAGGGTTTTTCTGGAGAATCACTCGATCGAGAGGAATTAAATTGCTCGATCGAGTGATTAGCTTATATACACGGGATTCTGATTTTGTGTTAGGTTTATTTTATGCTAATAAATGCTTTCCTATATAAAGGAAGTCGTTATTAGGTCTTAATTACGTTCGAACACTCTACTTTACTCTTAAACGCAATTTTCTCTCTTGATCACTGTTACTCTTGCTTGCCTCTTTTCCGGATTCAAACCTTGTCATCTTTCTCTTCTCTTAATCTCAATTCAAACCTTTGTTGCTCTTAATCATTGCTCTATTGTTTTATTGTCATTAGTTTATGCTTTATCTTAATCTCTTTGTTATGTCTTGCTTTAGTACGTTTATTGTTATTATTGTTATTAATTTCGATAGCATCAGTAGCTAAACCCCCTTATGTTAGGATTAGGGTAGCCATGGTAGTGAATTGATGAAGTTGTGAATAGGCTGGACGAAGATTTGTGAGAAGTGTCCCATAACAATATAACTGTAATAAGTTTAGTTTAGTGCACGCTTCTAAACCCCTTAATCTGGTTAAATTCGCTCCTATATCGGAAGATTGGAATGAACAGACTTGTTATGAACAGTAGACTACCCTAATGAGGACGGAAGTTAAGTTAGTTCTAATCTAGGGTGGATAGCGGACCAGAAGGACCTTTCCTTTGCCCTTTTCACAGTAGATTGTCTGAACTATTTATGATCGAGTTAGTGAACTGCCATGGTGAACCGAAATCCTGACATATCTCTCTTTATCTGATCACTTGTCTTACTTTTTCTCGCTTTATTGCTCTTGTCTTTATTTCTCTTGCCTTAGACCTTCAGTAGTTTAGAAACCAATCTAAAAACCCCCCATTGTTACTAGACAGACGTAATTAGCAGATAGATATTTTAGCCTCCCTTTGGAGATCAACCCTACTTACCGCTGACTTCTATTAGTAGTACTTAGGTATTTATTTTTGATACTAAAACGACGGTATCAAATTTTGGCGCCGTTGCTGGGGAGGGTATTGCATATTTGTCTTTTTATTTCGTTTGTCTCTCAGTCTTAGTGAATTTTTAATTCCTTCAGACAGTTCTTATTTATTTTCTCTAGTGCTGTTTATGCCCAGGTCTAACAGGTCAGAGTTAGTTCCAGCTGATCCTGAACCGGAGCGGACCTTTCATTATAGACAAAGACTGCAGAGAAAGATTTAAAAGGAAGCCTTGAGTACTTTTGAACCCGAGCTAGAACATTTCTTGTTTGAAGAAGACCAGTCTTTTGAAGAACATAATTCTATTTCTGCCGTTAGTCCCGTGAAGATGCCTAATATCGCGAGTCATTCAGAGCCAACAGCTGCTTCAATCCCTAAAGGTTTCAAACTTGCGACCAAGGATGGGAACACATATGACATTCGGCAGTCTTATATTAATCTGGTAGAAAGAAATTTGTACCGTGGAGTAGCTGGTGAGGATCCGCGGAAACATATGGAGGTTTTCACAGACTATTGCTCAACCATTCCTGCTACTAAGGGAGTGATTTAGGACATGATTAAGGAGGTCATATTTCCTTTTTCTTTGACCGATGGAGCCCGAGAGTGGCTCACTGATCTTGATCGAACTGCAGCCGATATTACTAACTGGGAGACCCTGGCCCTTACCTTCTATAAGAGATATTTTCCTCCACAACGGACTAATCAGCTGAGAGGAAAAATTAAAAGTTTCAAGCAGACACAAGATGAAAACGTGTACGAGGCATGGTGCCGGTTTAAGAAGTTGGTCCGGTCTCTTCCTCATCATGGTTTCGATCAGTGGTTCTTATGCAACCAATTTTATAATGGGTTGTATGACGACCACCGTGCTATTTTGGACGCCTCATCAAATGGGCGATTTCAGAAGAATAATGATGATGACAAGGGATGGGGAATTATAGAGGAGATGGCTACCCATTGTGCTGAGTATGGGAACCCAAGAGGAGGTATTCAGATAGTTTCTTCTGTTGATAGTGCAGTTGTGGCTCAGCTGGAAGCCATGAATGCCCGTTTTGATAAGCTAGAGTTGGAGAATGCTGGTGACCAACAGACGGTTCACTCGTTGACTAGACAAGAAGCTGTTTCATATGAGAGGTGCGGTAGTAATGACGGTCACACTGTTGTTGACTATCTAACTGAGAAGAAGCAGGTTCTTGCCTTTCACCAATATAGGCAAGGAGGCTCTTATTATAATAATCAGAGTGGAGTCCATCCTAATTTAAGATGGACTAGTCAGAATGTGTTGAATCCTACCCTTCCACCGCAGCAGCAACCTTACATTCCTCCTCATAAAGCTCAACAAGGCTTTCAAAAGCCTCAATCTTTTCCACCGCCGCAACAAAGTGCTTCCTCCAGTGGGGTAAGTGAAATGGCAGAGTTGAAGTCAATGATTCAGTCGTTGACAATCCAGTTGCAGAAGAGTGACCAACAAAAAGATGCTTTGATCAAGTCACTCGAGTCTCAAATAGCTCAACTGGCCACTAACCAATCTTCTAGGAAGACGGGCAATTTACCATTTCAACCTGATAAGAACCAACATGAGACAGTAAATCTGATAAATTTGCGAAGCGATCTCTCCTACGAAGGACCTAAAATGTCAACTGATGAGGACAAATCTGTAATACTACGGTTTTATGGGTCTTAGGGTACTCTATCGAGTGGGGCTTACTATGTCGAGTAAGCGTGGTTTTACGCAAAACAGTAGTCTGTCTGATGGGTACTTGACCGAGTAAGCTTGGCACTCGATTGAGTAAGGGTCACTCGATCGAGTAAGTGACTTACTCGATCCAGTAAGTCGGTTGAAGGGTGATTTTCGACGGGTTTGTTAATAATGCGGATTGGTATATAAGACTTCCGTCACTTTTTCCTAAAACACTTTTTCAACCTAAAAACTTTCAAGAGACGTTTAAGAGTTACGTTCCTTCATCCTCGCCGAATTATTAGCAAATCCCGGAGCTAGGAGTGTCGGATTTCGTCGTTCTTTATATATTTGTGATCCTTGAGTCGAGGGTAAGCTTTACATATAATTTTTATATTTTTTTGTTAAAGTTGGTTAAACCCTAATTGGGTGATTTGGGGGTTCTGGTGGTTTATGTGAATATGGTTGTGATTGTATGTATGTATGTATAGGAGGAGGATTCGTTGAGGAGAGATTCTGAGTTAGCTGCTTGATCGTCTATTATCGGTGTTTGCATTCCAGGTAGGGTTTCCCTACTCAGTATTAGTTACATAATTGTGTGGTGATTGTTGTTGTGACTATTGGTTACGTATAATGTTGGTTGATCTGGTTGGTTGTGGATTTTCTACTGTTGATTGGTTTGTATCTGTCTGTGATCTTCGGGGTGCGTCCCTGGCTGAGTGGAGTCACTTACAAAAGTGGCTTCACGCCCTTGATTCGCCTTCTGTGGAACCCGCCACAGGAGGGATGTTCACATTAATGAACATGGGTTTATCGCTCGATGGAGATGAGCGGGGCTTAGGTGGGAACGGCTGCGGTCCCCCACTGGCGGCGAGGAGTACCTGTTGCGATGGGTACTCTGGCTGGGTGTAGATACCCGTATCCGTCGATATTGGAATTTATAGAGAACCCGACAAACACCCGATGATGATAGGACACGTGTATTTATTAGTTGTCATTGTCATTATTTGGGTTCGTTTTACGATGTAGAATGACCGTTGTCGACGGAGTATTTTATTAATTTAAATGATATTTAAATTAAAGCTTTTTTAAGGTGAATTCATTTTACTTTATTTTCTCAAGTTTATTTTATTGAAAATAAAATAAATAATTGATTTGAAAAATCATTTTATGAATGTATTTGATTTGAAAAATCATTTATTTTAATGTGTTAATCGATTTGAAAAATCGAATTTGAAAATCGAAAACTCGTTTTAATCACACGTTTTGGAGCTCGATTATAGCTCGGTTTTTGAGCCCGTTTTATTTACGAGTTGGCACGAATCTCGAGTACAATAACCAACCTAGGCCTCTACCCATCCAACCCCAGTTCGAACCCCCATACCCACGTCCCAAATCTCGCCCCAAACATACACAAAGCAGCCCAACTACTTCCTCTTACCCGCGTTAGCCCTTCCTCTTTTCCAACCTGTTTTGTGTGCTTCAAAGCTTGACCCAAACCCGCCACAACCAACCCAATTCTTGCCCCTCATTACCTACAAACAACCCATCACTAAACCCACCACGAAACCCATCCAATTCCCGTCCCAAACACCCAATAAACAGCCCGCAAATAACAAGCAGCCCCCTCTGTTTTGCGTGCTCAAACCCGAGTCCAAAACCCGCTCCAAACACCACTTAAACCCGTGCCCATTAACCCTAACCCATACCCTAGTATCCTACCCATATTACCTTAGCTTAACCACCAAGCAAACCCCCCATACAAACCCTAAAAACCCCACGAATAGCTGATGGGCAGCAGCTATGCGAAACAGGCCCGACTGCTTGTTGCCCTACTTCTACCCTTCTAAACTCCTTATAAATACCCCCCCTTCACCATACATTCATTCCTCTAAGTTCTCCATACATACTACCGTCACTTACAAGCTTTAAACCCCAGAAACAAACCCTAATTGCCTCTCAAAAACCCTCGACAAAACCGACTTACAAACTGAGAATCAGTTTGTGTGTCCTCTTTGAAACCCTTCGTTCAACCCTCAAACCTCCATTAAAATTCGAGTTTCTTGTTCCAAATTAACCATACAACATCCACCTGCATCTTAGACAAAGATTTACGAGCCAAATTGCCCTTGAGAGTACACGAATTCCCTCGAAAAACAGAGTGTTATACACTCTGTTTTCGCGGCTTTTCCTGTCTGTCCAGTTCTGTTTGTGCTCGTTTTTCGTGCCCAATAATTCAAAAAGAGCAGGGATTGTTTTAAGATATTTGTTCTCCTCTGTTTCTAGTTTTCAAAACATCTTTTAAATCTAATTTTCACCGTGAAACGAGTGAGAAATTGCAGTTTGAAAGTTGCTGTCCAGATTTACAAAAAACGTGTTGTTTGCTTTGTTCCTTCGTCGACGACGGCCTCTCGAGATAAAATCTACCATCTATTACGACCCAAGACGGTTTCAACGATACATGTAGGTTGAGGGTGCATCAAATCCTCCTCTTCTCCCTTTTATTTCGTTATTTTATGTTTGTTTTTTATAGTTTGTTTTTTACTTTGTTTATCGTTTGTTTATCGTTTGTTTTTGTTAACTACTAAACTAGTTTAGTCCGAGTATGAGTTAATGTACCACCATGAACACCCGCGTTGATTTGAGATGGGTAAGAAATCCGCCACATCGGTCGGTCGTACACCCCGTCTCATTTACATATCCTCGTGTTCAAGGTAGGGCATTAATAAAACGATTTCTAACTTCATTCCTCGCTTTTGACCCCTCTCTTGTTTCGTTTAATTCGACCTACCCAAGGACCATTCACATGTTAGTTCGACCTCTGGTTGTTAACATATGACTCATTTAGATGACATTAGATCAATTTAATAACCTAATTAGACACGTTAGGTGGCTTCGACATAAGCATTAAAATCAACTAACAATTCTGTAACTCAATTGAATGCATCTTTCTCTTTCACGTAATTTCTCGCTAGTATAAGAGTGCGTGATTAGCACCTTCTTATTAACACTCGATGAGTTAAATTAATTAGCGAACTTGACCTAATTCGACCCTTTAGGCCGTGTAGAGCACCCGGTTTTAAGCAAAGATTTCTGACCTCGTTTATCATCGTTTTCTAATGTACATCCCGCATCGCTTCGCAAATCTATCTAACCTAATGAATTTAAACTAGGAACTAGGGTGGACGTGGCTTTAGGCCGTGAGGGTGGCCGTGCCTTTTCTTGTTTCGTTTGTTTTATATCATTTGTTCTTTGTCGTTTCGTAGCTTGTAATTTATAGTTTGTTCATCGAGTTGTAATTTTCAAGTTTGTTTTACTTTTATCGAGTCAAAACTTCTTCAAAAACCTTAGTCTTGTTTGGTTAGATGGTTATGCCCCAATGCATGTAAGAGCGTAGTAAATCGCATGTTGTTTAAAGCAATATGGCCCGATTTATGCTAATACATGCTTTGGTGTGTGACCCAATGTCTAAATCGATGAGATTAAGCGAAAGCACGCATTACGAGGAGTGACCCAAGGCCGTGAGTCATGTAAGATGTGGGCCACCCCCTTGTGCACGTTTCCCTAGGCCGAATTGGCCGTGTAGTGTGTCGTGTGTGGTTTTGTGTATAGCGTTGTATTTTAGGTCGAGTTGTATCTTTAATTTCTCGTTGTGTCGGCATGAAATGCCTGGGTTGTAATAGGATAGATCCCAACGGCTCCCCCATTCCCCCTAAGCCTTGTTTGCTTTGTTTTGTATGTTGTTAGATCAATCAACCCACATGCTAAATTACAACTTTGACAAAGTTAGTTTAGTTGCATCTAAATCGACATAGAAACTTCACATGTTAGGGTTTTAAAAACGATGTTTGCATATCATATATCGTAGTAGCTATGACCTTGTTTGAAATCCGACACTTGACTTAGTAGAGGCCGTTATCGACGGGCGGGGTTAGGTGTCCTTATGGGCTTCCTAACACGTACCCTCACCCCTTACTCAAGATCTATGGTTTGTGGATCCGTCTAAATACCATTGGATTACGAGAGTCATTCAAATCGAGTGATATAGGGTACAAGTCTTTATCTTTAATCACTCGTAGTCGATTGGCTTTATGCTTTTCGATGAAAGGTGTAAAGTTGACTTGAACGGTTCCAAGTTCCCAAAAAACTTGGTGGCGACTCTAATTTGTCTTAATTCGATTCGAAAGAACCTCGAGTCGATTATGCCTAGTGTGGATCCCGCGGACGCAGTTCCCGCGGGCGTTGTCCACAGTTTAGCGACTCCGCTGGGGAAAAGAGGAGTAGTTACACTTTGTTTCTAGGGTCTTTTCCTCCGAGGTGAAACTTGAAAACATTACTCATAGTGCTACGATTCATGCATAAACCCTTAAGGACTTTCCCGGGCCGTCCCAGCGTTTCTTTGTGATGCGTGAGGGGCGATGTCCCACTATGCCAGGAACTTGCACATTGCTTGCTTCCGCTCCGCCTTGTCGTGGTTCTTGATGGTGGGGATGCTCTTCTAGGTACTCTACCTAAAGGCCCTTGCTCTATAAGACCCAAAAAGGATGGAGGGCATAGACCTTCTTGTAGAAGACTTGCCGAGACTTAGAGATGTCTAGGAGCATACATCCTTATAATATGAGAATGACAATGTGCAAGGTGAATTTCCCGAGTCTTTTCAAGTTTTCCATATCAATTTTAAAACCGAACTTGTGAACAACTTACTTTCAAAATAGCATGGTTTTAAAAACACGGAATGCTGCCCAAGTAGGACTAGATTTTTCGGCCCAAAATGAGCTTTTATAGCCGCATGCTGCCCATTTTAAATCTCATTTTCAAATCGATTTTTTCGTTTTTTTCAAATTCAATCCAAAATGTTTCTCGACCCTTAACCGAGCATGAAATGCGTCGAGTCGTGTCCGGGTCTTGGCCGTGTTTGGCTAGGCGTGTTTCGTCCTAAGCGTCTAGAACACGACCCTGTTGGGTCACCCAAGCTCACCTCTTGGGATTCGAGTCATGTGGGTCGACCAATTGGTCCAGGATAGTACACAGAAACGTCCAAGCTAAGCCATTTTAGGGCGTTTCACTTAAACCTATGGGCTATATTAGTCCAATCACGGGATTAGTCACACCGAGTCCAGTTTAGAATCGAGCTATGACAGCTTGAGTCATGTCGTCTTGTCGAGTCTAAAATGAATCGAGGTATAAATCCAACCGTGAGTCGAACCTTTTGGTTAGTCGGTCATAAGTCGAATCTTTGTTTGAGTCAAGTTGGTGTCGTGTCCTTTAGTGTGCAGGGGCTCTTACATTTGAATATTGACTCGGTTCGGGGTTTTCTTGTAGAAAGGCCGCCAAAAACCCGAGTTCAAGAAATGGAAGATGCTGTTAACAAACTCACTGAGGCCGTGAACCTCATGATGGCCAGAATGGATGTGATCGAATCCAAGCTGGGTGAAGATTCCTCTTCATCTACCCCACCTCTGACTGATCTGGAAAAACGGTTCAAGTTCATTGAGGACCGTCTGAAACTCTCCCAGGGGAAGAACATCCATTACGAAAATGCTAGGGCCTATGCCCCAGTTCAGGATAAGTTGCCCACGAACATGGTACTCACTGATATCCCAAAGTGTAAGGGCACAGAAGATCCAGTCCACCATGTTAAGGCCTATAAGGGGTACTTAGCACTGAAGGGAGTACCTGCTGACATGCTCTCTGAAATTTTCGCTCAATCTCTGGATGAACACCCGAAGGCATGGTTCTACAATCTGGACCTTAAGAACTTCCCCACTTTCGAAGATATTACGGTGGAGTTCTGCAAGCACTATGCTGATAATGTCGAGATCCAAACCAACATAAGAACATTGAAGGTGATGACACAGAAAGAAAAAGAAGGTTTTACTGAATTCCTTGCAAGATGGCGCGCTGAAAGCGTGAAATTAGCCAAGAAGCCTGATGAAGTTGAAATGGTAGATAAGTTCGTAAAGAATCTACGACCTATTTACCGCAATGCTCTGAAATACCAGAATTTTGGCTCTTTCAAAGAATTGATAAGAATCGGGATAAAGGTAGAAGATGATGTCATAAGGCGGCGAGGTGAAAGGCCGAAAGGGTACCAAGGGGCCTCATCGTCTAAGGGCAAGGCCCCAGCAACGGCCCATATTGATGAAGCCATCAATCTCTTAGAAGGGCAATCGAAGAAGCCACAGCGCCAAACATCTAGGGCATTCACCGATATCGGATGCATTTATACATACGCTCTCCAAAGGCTCACAGCCCCGAGGAAAGTCAAAGCCTATTGGTCCAACTCCGGACCCTCCCGCCGATCAACAAGGTAAATGGTATAAACCAAATGCCTCACGTGCCTTTCATCAAGGGAAAGGCCATGATCTTGAAAGGTGCTATCGATCAAGCACGAAATCCAAGACATGATTGAGAATGGAACACTCCCAATCCCAGCTGTCAAACCCAATAACATCACCAATCCATTTGGCGATCACGCCAACGTTGTTTCTGTCGAAGACAATGTCGATTACTCCCATCTTATCTGCCCATGTCCCTTGAAAGGGGTGTTTATCGGGAAAATATTTTTGGATTCTCTGAATTCTTACCAAACCCGAAGAATGAAATTCAAGTCGGAAGTCTTGCTCTAGAATGTACTCCTCTTATTAACAAAGTTAATAAAAGACAATTCGGTTCACCAACCTTCATCACTGGCATAGATCCTCAGAGGACTACCGCGGGATGGAGGCAGACCATCATAGGAATTGAGGACCAGAGCCGAGCATCTAAGCTGACAGATGAGCAAGGGAAAGCTCAAGACCGTATTTGAAAATTATGAGTCGGGATCTGTTTTCTTATCATAGTCGAGTCGAGTCTAGGACTTTCTTTTCTTGAAGTTGAGTCGTTTGTTCCGCGATGACCTAGGGTGTGTCCTAGGAATCGTTCCTTCGAGTCTGTCAAGCATTTGTCTTTCCAATAAAAAGTTACAGTTTCGTTTCCAAATATCTCTTGTTTCCAATCCTCAATCATTCCGAAATATGATAAAACGCACAACACACTCAAAGGCATCCCTGGGGTAGAAATATGTCCCGTTTCAAAATGTAAGGTACACTAGGATCCCGTGTTTGATTCCTTTACCTATTCCATGTCTGGCGGTAGAAAACCTCCATCAAAACTATGTTTGTGACAAGCTTTTATATGATTCTATGACAAACCCAGACTAGCTCCTTGTTTCCCCTATCGATGATGAAAGGCAAGCCTTTTCCCCAACAAAATCATCCCATCTCGAAGAGAGAAGATATCAACCCGTTCTAACAAGGAATTGTTAGTTCCTACCCAAATTAGTTGGCGAAGCCCAGTTTTCAAGGTGTATCCATTTATGACTAAGAGAATGAATAGAAGATCATTTTCAAAGAGAGAAAAAAGATGAAAAAGAATGAAAAATGAGAAAAAGAGAAAAATTGGAAAAATGAAAAAAATGAAAAATGAAAAAAATATGAAAGGAAAAGAAAAAAGGAAAAAAAATGTTGAAGTTATGGCAGAGTGCTTTTGGTTGGATGTCGAAATTACGGAAGCCAGAAGTCAAGTCAAGTACCCATAGTTGAAGTTCAATGGGCGAAGCCCAAAAGCTTAAGTAGTAACCTCTTTACCCTCTAAGTCCTTCCTGAGACAGTTACAAAGGGATAGTCGGGAATTTTGAGAATTATTCCGCTTTTGTTGTTACACCCAACCTTTAGGGTCCAGACATGGAAATTTGAACCCACATCATTTTTCAACCCATTTGCACTCGTGGTTCATCAAACCCGAGACACCCATTCCAACCACATCGGCAGCCATAGCCCTTGGCCTTAGCACCACAAAAAAAAAACCTTCAGAATGATGGTTAACCATTCCAACTTGTTATTACCAAGCTCTACATCCTAAAAGATCCAAGCCTTTTACACCTAACCCCAAACACAGGATTTAACGGTACTTTACAGGCTAGAATGGGATATGACGTGATCCCTTAGGTGAAACCTTCGAGTGTGTACACACAATCAAAATGCCATGTTTATGCACCATGATCGAACTACGTCGGATTTGATTTCGCTCCACGCGAATACGTAGGCAGTCCTTCTGAACAAGGGATTCAATCCACTCATCAACCAAGTTGTCATCTTGTCGGTTTCTTACGGGTCTAAACCAAGTCCAAATGAAGCCACCTTTGTTTGAGTCGGTCTTAGCACTCGATGTAGGCTAGGATGAGGATATAGGTTCAGATGAATAGTACCGAGTCTCACAATGAGCTTTATCTAATGGTTTAGGCAAAGATGTTGAGTCACATAGATGTGGGTTTGTGTTGGGAACAGAAAATATGAAAAACCCGCTGAAAAGAAAGAAGGCGTGGAAGAAAAAAATAGTAAAAGCCCGCTGAAAAGAAAGAAGGCGGTGGCAAGAAATGATGAAACTCGCTGAAAAGAAAGGAGGCGAGGAGAAGAGTGACAGAATGTTCCCAACAAAAGTCATGTATGATGTCTAAGTGTTCTCATAAAATCAGTCTGTGTTTAGTGTCTAGGCGAAGCTAGCGTTGTTGCTCCGTGAGTTTAATCCACCTTGTCAATGCCAAGTGATCTTGATTCCCATATGCCCTTGGGAGCACGCCCATGCCATACGATATCTCTGTCTCAAGTCCGATGGCCTTGTGATTCCAATTTGCCATCTTTTGGCGCCAGAATGGCCAATTTACATTTCTACCCCCAGCGAGTCCATAATTGAATTAAAACCCGTGCACACTTACGGTTTTATTTTCCTTTTTTGTTTTACGGTAGCGGGCTACGCCCACGTTGTTTACGGGTCATACGGAGTGTCTGAGTCGTATTTCATGCTCACCCATCAAGGTTGGATTTCAAAAAATTTCAAAATTTCAAAATTCCAAAAACTTTTTGCGAATTGTGGATAGATGATCCAAGTAGTGGAATCCTTGTGGGTCGATGATCCAATCCTTCGAAATTCAAAAATTCAAAATTCAATTTTTGAAGGGCCGATGGCCCAATATTCTAAATGATGACAATTTCGAAATTCGGGTCGATGACCCAATCATTCAACATTTTCAAATTCAATTTTCGGGTCGATGACCCAATCATTCAAAATTTTCAAATTCAATTTTCGGGTCGATGACCCAATCATTCAAAATTTTCAAATTCAATTTTCGGGTCGATGACCCAGTATTTCAAATGATCCAATTTCAAGATCGATGATCCAAATGTGCTTATTTGATGATTATTGCTAGTACGTTTTTGTGTTTCAAATATAGCAGGATATGCTTCAATGGGGCTCTAAAGTCTTCGACTTTAGAGCCATTACAAATCGGGGCTCAAGTCGTTGGCTTCAGAGACCATTATCAAGATGTAAAGGATGGCATCCGCCAAGAATTCAATTCAATACAAGAGTATAAAATGGAAGAATTCCTTAGGTGAAAGCAAATGATGAAAGCGGCGCAACCTCCTCGGAAAGTCCCGTCCCATTTGGGCACTGCCACAGATGATAAGCTTTGGGCAAGTGTCAACAGATGATGAATTTCGGACAAATGCCAGCAGATGATAAACTTTGGGCAAGTGTCGCATTGCCGAACTACGACGCGGTTTGATTCCGTCAGAAACGGATACGTAGGCGCCCGAGGATAAGGCTCAACCCACCATATATGCAATTTATGGGTCGACGACCAATGATTATAATTTGACGCAACAGAAGAAAGAGTTAATCCCCGACGAAGTTTCAGGTATGATCTCTTCTTATGGCTGGCGAGCTTATATACGCAAGTCTAATGGACTATAAACAACCCGCAGAATCCTCAGGTCGAGAGGGACTGGGGTATACTTTGACTTTCGCCTTGTCCAAACCTCGGTCAAAGTGGGGCTCAGAGATACCCGTATCCGTCGATATTGGAATTTATAGAGAACCCGACAAACACCCGATGATGATAGGACACATGTATTTATTAGTTGTCATTGTCATTATTTGGGTTCGTTTTACGATGTAGAATGAGCGTTGTCGACGGAGTATTTTATTAATTTAAATGATATTTAAATTAAAGCTTTTTTAAGGTGAATTCATTTTACTTTATTTTGAGTTTATTTTCTCAAGTTTATTTTATTGAAAATAAAATAAATAATTGATTTGAAAAATCATTTTATGAATGTATTTGATTTGAAAAATCATTTATTTTAATGTGTTAATCGATTTGAAAAATCAAATTTGAAAATCGAAAACTCGTTTTAATCACACGTTTTGGAGCTCGATTATAGCTCGGTTTTTGAGCCCGTTTTCTTTACGAGTTGGCACGAATCTCGAGTACACTAACCAACCTAGGCCTCTACCCATCCAACCCCAGTTCGAACCCCCATACCCACGTCCCAAATCTCGCCCCAAACATACACAAAGCAGCCCAACTACTTCCTCTTACCCGCGTTAGCCCTTCCTCTTTTCCAACCCGTTTTGTGTGCTTCAAAGCTTGACCCAAACCCGCCACAACCAACCCAATTCTTGCCCCTAATTACCTACAAACAACCCATCACTAAACCCACCACGAAACCCATCCAATTCCCGTCCCAAACACCCAATAAACAGCCCGCAAATAACAAGCAGCCCCCCTCTGTTTTGCGTGCTCAAACCCGAGTCCAAAACCCGCTCCAAACACCACTTAAACCCGTGCCCATTAACCCTAACCCATACCCTAGTATCCTAACCATATTACCTTAGCTTAACCACCAAGCAAACCCCCCATACAAACCCTAAAAACCCCACGAATAGCTGATGGGCAGCAGCTATGCGAAACAGGCCCGACTGCTTGTTGCCCTACTTCTACCCTTCTAAAGTCCTTATAAATACCCCCCCCTTCACCATACATTCATTCCTATAAGTTCTCCATACATACTACCGTCACTTACAAGCTTTAAACCCCAGAAACAAACCCTAATTGCCTCTCAAAAACCCTCGACAAAACCGACTTACAAACTGAGAATCAGTTTGTGTGTCCTCTTTGAAACCCTTCGTTCAACCCTCAAACCTCCATTAAAATTCGAGTTTCTTGTTCAAAATTAACCATACAACATCCACCTGCATATTAGACAAAGATTTACGAGCCAAATTGCCCTTGAGAGTACACGAATTCCCTCGAAAAATAGAGTGTTATACACTCTGTTTTCGCGGCTTTTCCTGTCTGTCCAGTTCTGTTTGTGCTCATTTTC
Source organism: Silene latifolia (assembly GCF_048544455.1). NCBI lineage: Eukaryota > Viridiplantae > Streptophyta > Magnoliopsida > Caryophyllales > Caryophyllaceae > Silene > Silene latifolia. The sequence continues at coordinate 387,971,021 of NC_133538.1, forward strand.
TGTGCCCAATAATTCAAAACAAGCAGGGATTGTTTTAAGATCTTTGTTCTCCTCTCTCTCTAATTTTCAAAACATCTTTTAAATCTAATTTTCACCGTGAAACGAGTGAGAAATTGCAGTTTGAAAGTTGCTGTCCAGATTTACAAAAAAACGTGTTGTTTGCTTTGTTCCTTCGTCGATGACGGCCTCTCGAAATAAAATCTGCCATCGATTACGACCCAAGACGGTGTCAACGATACATGTAGGTTGAGGGTGCATCAAATCCTCCTCTTCTCCCTTTTATTTCGTTATTTTATGTTTGTTTTTTATAGTTCGTTTTTTACTTTGTTTATCGTTTGTTTATCGTTTGTTTTTGTTAACTACAAAACTAGTTTAGTCCGAGTATGAGTTAAAGTACCACCATGAACACCCGCGTTGACTTGAGATGGGAAAGAAATCCGCCACATCGGTCGGTCGTACACCCCGTCTCATTTACATATCCTCGTGTTCAAGGTAGGGCATTAATAAAACGATTTCTAACTTCATTCCTCGCTTTTGACCCCTCTCTTGTTTCGTTTAATTCGACCTACCCAAGGACCATTCACATGTTAGTTCGACCTCTGATTGTTAACATATGACTCATTTAGATGACATTAGATCAATTTAATAACCTAATTAGACACGTTAGGTGGCTTCGACATAAGCATTAAAATCAACTAACAATTCTGTAACTCAATTGAATGCATCTAATTTCTCTTTCACGTAATTTATCGCTAGTATAAGAGTGCGTAATTAGCACCTTCTTATTAACACTCGATGAGTTAAATTAATTAGCGAACTTGACCTAATTCGACCCTTTAGGCCGTGTAGAGCACCCGGTTTTAAGCAAAGCTTTCTGACCTCGTTTATCATCGTTTTCTAATGTACATCCCGCATCGCTTCGCAAATCTATCTAACCTAATGAATTTAACCTAGGAACTAGGGTGGACGTGGCTTTAGGCCGTAAGGGTGGCCGTGCCTTTTCTTGTTTCGTTTGTTTTATATCATTTGTTCTTTGTCGTTTCGTAGCTTGTAATTTATAGTTTGTTCATCGAGTTGTAATTTTCAAGTTTGTTTTACTTTTATCGAGTCAAAACTTCTTCAAAAACCTTAGTCTTGTTTGGTTAGATGGTTATGCCCCAATACTTGTAAGAGCGTAGTAAATCGCATGTTGTTTAAAGCAACATGGCCCGATTTATGCTAATGCATGCTTTGGTGTGTGACCCAATGTCTAAATCGATGAGATTAAGCGAAAGCACGCATTACGAGGAGTGACCCAAGGCCGTGAGTCATGTAAGCCGTGGGCCACCCCCCTTGTGCACGTTTCCCTAGGCCGAATTGGCCTTGTAGTGTGTCATGTGTGGTTTTGTGTATAGCGTTGTATTTTAGATCGAGTTGTATCTTTAATTTCTCGTTGTGTCGGCATGAAATGCCTGGGTTGTAATAGGATAGATCCCAACGGCTCCCCATTCCCCCTAAGCCCTGTTTGCTTTGTTTTGTATGTTGTTAGATCAATCAACCCACATGCTAAATTACAACTTTGACAAAATTAGTTTAGTTGCATCTAAATCGACATAGAAACTTCACATGTTAGGGTTTTAAAAACGATGTTTGCATATCATATATCGTAGTAGCTATGACCTTGTTTGAAATCCGACACTTGACTTAGTAGAGGCCGTTATCGACGGGCGGGGTTAGGTGTCCTTATGGGCTTCCTAACACGTACCCTCACCCCTTACTCAAGATCTATGGTTTGTGGATCCGTCTAAATACCATTGGATTACGAGAGTCATTCAAATCGAGTGAAATAGGGTACAAGTCTTTATCTTTAATCACTCGTAGTCGATTGGCTTTATGCTTTTCGATGAAAGGTGTAAAGTTGACTTGAACGGTTCCAAGTTCCCAAAAAACTTGGTGGCGACTCTAATTTGTCTTAATTCGATTCGAAAGAACCTCGAGTCGATTATGCCTAGTGTGGATCCCGCGGACGCAGTTCCCGCGGGCGTTGTCCACACTGGGCTACACACTTTAGTGTGTAGTGAATTATGTGGAGATTGGAGATGGAGACTGGGGTTGTGTTGAGCTGTTTGAACTGTTTGTGTACATGTTTCATTGTGGCATTGTTTTCGTGTAATTAGTACTGACCCCTTTCATTGTTTTAAAAACTGTGGTGATCCATTCGGGAGTGGTGAGCAGTTGTTGAGCAGGTATGAGGAGATACGCTTGGGTCAGCTGGGATGAGTCACCACGATGCAGTCTTAGAGTCTTCCGATGTTTTGGACTAGTTGTTTAGCACTTTTGGATTTGAGAACATTGTATTTCACTTTTATCAGTTTTGGCTTTAGACATGTAATCATTTTAAACTATATTACTAATTAAATATGTTTCTTCATTGTCATTTGATTATCATTGCCTCGGGTAACCGAGATGGTGACGTTCTCATACCTTAAGTGGTCCTGATAAGGCATTTGGAGTATGGGGTGTCACAAAATCAGACAGGGAACCTACTGTTGCTGAGCGTGAACAGCCGTCAATGGACGAAACAATGCTGTACCCGAGGAAAATACTCGATAGACTCATTTCAGGTGGTGGATCGAGAAGAAATTCTGAAGAAACTGCTCGATCGAGTGACATGGCTGTTCGATCGAGTAGTGCTGATAATGAAGACTTCGATCGAGTAGAGGAAAGTACTCGATCGAAGGAAATTGCTGGTGAAAGAGTTCGATCAAGAGGAAAAAGGGGTCGATCGAGTTAGAAAGATGATGATTGTGTTGAGACGTTGGCAGAAATAAATAAGGGGTTGGAAATTCCTATCACGGTTCCTTTTCCAAGGCGATTGCAGAACAAGAAGGCCAGACAACAGTTCGGGAAATTTCCTGATATGCTGAAGAGCCTTCATGTTAATGTTCCTTTCGCCAAACTGCTTACCCAGGTACCCTCTTACATGAAGTTTATAAAAGAAATATTAATGCGTAAGAGCCTATTGGTGATCACGAAATGGTAGCTTTGACTGAATTAGGATCCGCCTTAGTTCAGAATAAGACACCACCCAAAAAAACTTACCCGAGTAGCTTATCGATTCCATGCCATATAGGAACCCACTTAATTGATAATGCGCTATGTGACTTAGGAGCTAGCGTAAGTGTCTTACCACTGTCTCTCACTAAGAGACTGGGTTTGACCAAATTTTATTGCACTAACATGACCGTTCAAATGGCCGACCGTACTATATCACGGCCACTAGGTGTCTTAGAGGACATACCTGTGAAGATCGGGAGATTCTTTATTCCCGTTGAATTTGTGGTCTAGGACATACCCGAAGATTCTTACACTCCTATTATTTTAGGACGACCATTCTTATTTACTGCTCGCGCGGTAATCGATGTTGGGGGGAAGACCCTTACTTTCCAGGTAGGTGACGAGTAGCTGACATTTTATCAGTCCAAAGCTCGTAGGGCCCCGATGCAAGTTCAACCTTGCAATGCTTTACCCTCTATAGACCCAGACACAGATTCTCCAGCTTATAATATTGAATTTTGTGCTGATATTGTGATACCTCCGCCTCGGACTGAGAGCAATATGGAGGACCATTCTTTTGTTTTCCTTGCTACAAGCATAAATAGAGTGGATACTGGAGATTTCGTCGGTCATGGTACAGTGAAAGGCAAGTTAAGTGATGGGAATGTCGCAAATGATGATGCCACTGCCAGTAAGGATGCCAAGGGGAAGAAGAAAGTGAAGGCGTATGTGGACGCAAACTGTTCTTCTTCTATTAGTTCAAGCTCATGACGATCCACGAGGACGGTCCGCGATGATGAAGGGACCTCCTCCAGTCAGAAGCCCTCTTTTGGGCTACTACAGTGTTTTGGAAGATAAGCGGGGAATGCCCCGTTGTAAAACTTTGTAATTTAAATTTCCGTTAGACACCTTTATTTCCGTTTTAGACTGTTAGGCAATAGCGTAGTTAGTTTTAGAATAAGACCGAATATAGACTGCGTTTTTTTTAAAGTTGGTATTTGCGGGAAGTATTTCTATTTGTTTTTATGAAGGTTTGGGGAAGATATGCTGTATTGGGATGCATGTCAAAGGAAAATAACTCGATCGATTACTTTTTGTACTCGATCGAGAGAAATGCACAGACAAAGTCTTCGATCGAACAGGTTCAAGTTCTCGATCGAATGGTCCAAAAAGGGGAGTTCTCAATCGAACGCTGATTTACTCGATCGAGCTGATTGAATGCAGACGTTCTCGATCGAGTGGTTTCAAATCACTCAATCGAGTGACTATGTCTTATAACACGCAGGGAGTATTCCTTTTCCCTTCTATTTTCATTCTAATTATTCATCTTCCCCTTTTGTGCGATAAACCTTCAAAAAATCCCCCAAATCTCCCTTTGTTCTTCTCCTTTACCAAATTCAACTCCCATATTGTGTTTATTACCTTATTATCGACAATAGCCCTCTACTTTCCCCTTCAAATTCGTTTTGGTTGCGGTTTAATTAGGGTTTGTTCAAGTCGGGTCCCAATCCGCCTAATTACTTGTGCTTTTGTCGATTCTTTTGCATCTTTCTATGGGTAATCAATCAAGTAAGCCTCTCCCTTATTTTCTTGTTGTTTTATTTGCTTGTTTCGACCTAAATTAGGGCATTAGGTTTCTAAATTTTTGATAAATTTGGGGAAAATCGTGTTGCAATTGTTTATTTGACTGATTAAGGTACTTATTTGATTATTAGGATGGATAGTAGCACTTTGCCCTCTACCAGTTCTACTGTTTCCCCATCTCTTTCTGAGATGGTGGTCCCTGCTGCTGCCACCGTCACTAGCACTGTTTCTGTTACTGTTGTTACTGCCGCTGCCACCACTGCAGCTTCTGTCCCTTCCACGGTGACGACCCCTGCTGCATCGTCACCTGCTGTTGCAGCTGCTTTCTCGTCAGCCTTAGTGCCTCGACCAGTCACAGGCCGCGCTCCTGGAATGGCTTCTTCATCTTTGGGTAGTGTTGGACGACGACGAGGACGAGGTCCTACTACTGCTGGACGCGCTGCTGCCACGTTCCGAGCAGACGACTCCTTGGACCCGCTTCCTGACTATCCTGAGGTACGTTTCGTGAACTCACTTCATCGTAAATGTTTTAAAAGTTTAATGCGCTGTGACATCACTTCTACTATGTTTTTGTGTCGGACTACACTTAAGAGACTGGGAATTTACGAGCCTATTGCTGAGTTGTTAAACGGGACGGGGATGACCGGGTTGACCACAATTCATGCACTGACCTACGAGCATCTGACCCTTGAGTTTTTCAGCTCTTTTACCTTTTCAGCTGGTGCATATGACACTGACCCAGAGAGCTCTTGTGTCTCCTTTAGACTGTTTAACCGGACCACTTCTTGGACCTTAGCTGAGTTTGGGAGGCGGTTAGGTTTGTCTTCTCACGGCCATCAGGACCCTCCTCGGAAGGTCCGGCGCTTACTTTGGCCTACCTTGGCACAGAATCCCTTTGAGCAGCGTAGGCTGGCTCACGTTCACCTTCCCCCGGCCCGTTACTTTTTTCGTCTCCTTGGCGGGACGATTTTTGGCCGTAAAGAGCCCAATAACATTAACAATGTTGAGTTGTCTATTTTAGGGGGCTATTTAAACATTGATAGCGCTGACCCCTTTGTTCTTAACATTGCTTACTTGACAGCTCAGCATTTTAATGTTGTCGGGCAGAAGAAGACGGGCACGATTTCCTGTGGAGGCACGGGCACGATTTCCTGTGGAGGCATAGCCTCCTACCTCGCCCGTTCTCTCTTCAATGCCTTTCCCCGTGGTCTAACACACTTAGATAAGGAAGCGGACTTAGATGTTAACGCCTTGCAGACGATGTTTTGGTTAGCTAAGTATCAGCGGACTTGGAAGATCTGTGGTTCCGAGTCCGTGACCTTACCGTTTCTCGACCAACCCCGTCTCTCACCTTTGACCACTGTGACGGGTAGGTTGCCTCCACCTCTACCTTCCTACCACCTTACACTTGCTCCTCCCACTACTTTCACTCCTAAGAAGTGGTAGAGACCTGAGACTAGAGAGGGGTCCACACCGACTGAGGCTGGGCAGATGATACGGTCGTCAGGTACCAAAAATAATTACCTAAGTACAACTAACAGAAACTAGCAGTAAGTAGGGTCGATCTCCACAGGGAGGCAAGGTATCCATCTGTTAAACTTGTCTGTCTGGTCACAAATGGGGGATTTTTGAATTGATTTTCTAAACTACTGAAGTTATATGGCAAGAGAAATAAAAGGAAGAAAACGCTCAGATTTATCAGGTAAGGAGAAATATCTCAGGATTTCGGTTCACCATGGTAGTTTACTAACTCAATCATAAACAGTCTAGACAATCTACTGTGAGAAGGGCAAGGTAAAGGACCTTCCGGTCCGCTATCCACCCTAGATTACAACTAACTTAACTTCCGTCCTCATTAGGGTAGTCTACTGTTCATAGCAGGTCTGTTCATTCCAATCTTCCGATCTAGGAGCGAATTTAACCAGATTAAAGTGGTTTAGAAGCGTGCACTCAACTAAACAAATTATAGTTATATTGCTATGGTCACAGATTCTCACAATTAATCATCTAGCCTATTCACAACATCGTCACATTACTACCATGGCTCCCTTAATCCTAACATAAAAGTACTTAGCTACTCATGCTTTTGAAATTAATAACAATAACAATAATCATGAATATGCTAAGAGAAGACATAGTAAAGAGATTATAAAGAAGAAACATATACTAACAATAATAACAATAAAGTAAGAATTAAAGAACAAGGAATTAAAATAGAGAAACAAAGATTAGATTGAAGTTAAGAGTAAAGAAAGATTACAGAAGAGCGAATCCGGCAATAAAAGAGAGCAAAGTAATGTGATATGTGGTTGAATGATAAGGAAAAAGTGATGGAAGAAGTCCCCCTTATTATAACCTAATTATCTCTTATATAGTAGAAGAGATATTTATTACAAGAAAAAACTAAATACAAAATAGTCTCGACATAAAATAAGCTGCGTCCGACTCGATTAGCTCGATCGAACAACATAAAGTTATTCGATGGAGAGGTTTCCTCAGCGAAAGTTCTCGATCGAATTATAAGGACCTTGATCGAACACATTAAGGGCTCAAGGTGGTCGATCCAAAAGAGTAGCTAGTCATTCGAAATGTAGGATATGCTTCTTCCAAAAGAGTAGCTGTGTCCGCCATTTCTTCGTTACTTGTCCGAATCAAGCGATTTTCATGGCGTTGGAAAGCTAAGAGAATAAGCTTTCACCTCCAGTTAGAATCACCAGATTATCATTTGTAGAACTTGAGATATGGCTCTTCAAAATAGACACTAGTAGTTTGAAGCTCTTCCTTTGCTCGCCTAGCTTCTTTACTTAAATGCGCACCTCAAATTAGTTTTTCCCAAGCTCCAACTCAACTCATCTCCTAAATGCATGCATAGGGACATGTTTTAGGCTTGATTATGCTCCTCTCCGGTTCATACCTATAAATAATACAAGACAAACCAAAGTAGACTATTCGGGGGACATTTGTAGCTAAATACTACTAAATATGCATAGAAATGCGTGCAAATGAAGTACAAAATGCCTATTCAAAATGCACACATCAAACTTCCCCAAACCAAAGATTTGCTTGTCCCCAATCAAACTAAATGCAACTAACTAATGGAACAGAGTTAAGCTCGGAGCTAGCTACAAATCGTCCACCTAAACCAATTTAATGCAATAAATTAACAAAACAGCAATGTTGTCAATGCAAGCGAGTTATAGAAATGTTTATAAAAGTAGCGGAACCGTCGACCTTGCAAGACCTTCAAAATTGGATTCTCGCGGGTCACTCTCTCTCAACAAAGCAAGGGTAAGCATATATTTATGTGTAAGAGGAGAAAAATAGTAGTCGCTTACCTAAACTACGACCTACATAAACATGCATGCAATTTAATATGATAAGAAATTTTAGCTACCGTACACATAAAATTCTATCCAATCAAGGTCCTATCACATGCCGAATACTTGCAATAATTTGGATAAGTGAGGCTATGGGTAAGAAGAGGCAAAACATTTTGGGAATGAGAGGTTAAGAGCCAAGCTAGTATCCTACCAAAACCAATTAAAACATATCCAATTCTAATCCACTTCTAAAATTAAGCACAAATGCCATTAATTCAACTAGACATACAACTTCACTAACCCAAATACACAACTCCTCATAAGATATAAAATAATACATAGGAGTAAATTACCAATTCAACTTTCATTTTTTTTCTTTTTTTTTTCTTTTTTCGGCATTCTTCTTTTCTGATTTTTTTCTTTTTTTTTTTCGAACTCTTTTATTTCCTCCTTTCATTCATTCTACCAACCTCATTCAATAAGACAGACCAAAATTGACGCAATAATAATATACCACAAAAACTACTAAACTAGCTTGACAAGGTAGGCTAAGTTTTAGATTGTAGTTAAAGGGTCAAAAGGGCAATTTTTGGCTAATGTGAAGCTAATGGGTAAAATGAAATAGAAAGGGAGTTGCAAGTATTCTCCTATATGTGATAACCGGCCACTAACCCGAATGTATGCAGGCAATAAGTAATTAAATGTCATACTTGTGCAAATAAATGTTACATGATATGCAAGGAGTAACTACTCACAATCCTACATAAAACTGGTCATAAATGACACCAGTTTATAAAGCTCTAATTCTTAGAATTTTTAAGTAGTTTGCCAAAATTTTAGGTCAAGTCTATTCGTTCAGCTAAATTAAAACAAAAAACTCGTAGATTGTGCAAAAGACTATGCTAAAAGATGCTAAAATTGCAAGGCTTAGGTAAATAGACTAAATGTAGTGCAATTTCATCATAGAAAACTACCATTCCGACTCAACCTAAATGCATAATTAAACGTGGAATTTTTTTTGTATTTTCTCGGACTTTTTTTATTTTTATGGGATTTTTGAATTTTTTTTTTTAAATAAATAACAATGCAAACGGAAATGCAATAAACGTGAAACAAAAATGCAATAAAAACAATATGCAGACACGGATATGGATGCATATACCCTCCCCAAACCGAACTATACAATGCCCTCATTGTACACAACAGCTAACAACAGCAGCACAAATAGGGGAAAGGGAAAAATGCAAACTAAAGGAAATGAGAGAAGAGTTAGAAACTTACAAAATAGCGCGATATAGACGGACCTCCCCAAACTAGCCAGCAACAAGGGAAGTCGTAGTTATACGGTCAGTTAATTTGAGAATAGAATGCAGGAATATTTGATCGACAATAACCAGCTCTCGATCGAATAAACGGAGCTTTCGATCGAAGAAGTAACAGCTCGATCGAATCGCCCTGAAGTGCACAATGGTCGATCAACCACATAATGGTGATCGATCGAATAAATACCCTGGAAAGCGATTCGATCGAACAACAGGGATGATTCGATCGAATTTTTCCTCTTGCACGCGGCCCAAGGCATCTCTCCTGTACCTGCAATTACGCAAATAGCGACCAAAAATACTACCAAAACCAAGTCTAAAATGTTTCGCGTATAAAGTTGAGAAAACTAATTACTAAAAGCTAGAGCACACAGTACTAATTAAAATGTCTTCAAATCTAAACACAAAGTATTAAAATCCAGGTTGCCTCCCGGTCAGCGCTAGTTTCAGATAGATCCCGCATGACCTCTTCTTATCTTCATATATCAATTACTCCAATTGAGCACAATCAAAGTAGCTCAAAGCTCTTAGTAGTCGATCATAGATCCTGCCATGAAATTCGTAAAAGTGACAATAGAAATTAGTTAGACATGATAAAACAAAAATAATAGAGACATAGTCATGTAACAAGTTTCTCTTTTTGCCTCTATGCTTAGATTTAGCTTCTTTGTCATCTTTAAACCGATTAATAGGCAATACGGGAGAATCATTTATGGAATATACAAGAGGTTTTTCTAAAAGAAAAAGACCAATGTGCTCATAAATTTTCACCCTAGCAGATACTCCATCTTTTTTTATCATCAAGTTCATGACTTGCGGTGTAATCGTACCCATTACCCAACAGAGCTGCTTCTACAGCGACCACTTGAGCTTCCCAATAATCACCTGCAAAAACCTCTACACATGGATCGTAATCCAAATGGCTCAAGGCAAGGAACTCGTGAGAAAATTCTTTCAAGAGATCATCCATGAGATCCCCTCCGGTAAGGGTATATGGGTAACTAACACAGAGAATTATAAGAACGGTCACAAGGAACAGAAGTTCCCTGAGACAAAAATACAAACTAAGTAAAAAGAAACCGAAATTTGTTGCCTCCCCGACAACGGCGCCAAAATTTGATACGGTCGTCAGGTACCAAAAATAATTACCTAAGTACAACTAACAGAAGCTAGCAGTAAGTAAGGTCGATCTCCACAGGGAGGCAAGGTATCTATCTGTTAAACTCGTCTGTCTAGTCACAAATGGGGGGTTTTTGAATTGATTTTCTAAACTACTGAAGCTATATGGCAAGAAAAATAAAGGCAAGAGAAATAAAAGCAAGAAAAGGCTAAGATTTATGAGATAAGGAGAAATATGTCAGAATTTCGGTTCACCATGGTAGTTTATCAACTCAATCATAAACAGTCTAGACAATCTACTGTGAGAAGGGCAAGGGAAAGGTCCTTCAGGTCCGCTATCCACCCTAGATTACAATTAACTTAACTTCCGTCTTCATTAGGGTAGTCTACTGTTCATAGCAGGTCTGTTCATTCCAATCTTCTGATGTAGGAGCGAATTTAACCAGATTAAAGTGGTTTAGAAGCGTGCACTCAACTAAACAAATTACAGTTATATTGCTATGGTCACAGATTCTCACAATTAATCATCTAGCCTATTCACAACATCGTCACATTACTACCATGGCTCCCCTAATCCTAACATAAAAGTATTTAGCTACTCATGCTTTTGAAATTAATAACAATAACAATAATCATGAATATGCTAAGGGAAGACATAGTAAAGAGATTATAAGGAAGAAGCATATACAAACAATAATAACAATAAAGTAAGAATTAAAGAACAAGGAATTAAAGTAGAGAAACAAAAATTAGGTTGAAGTTAAGAGTAAATAAAGATTACAGAAGAGCGAATCCGGCAATAAGAGAGAGCAAAGTAACGTGATATGAGGTTGAATGATAAGGAAAAAGTGATGGAAGAAGTCCCCCCTTATTCTAACCTAATTATCTCTTATATAGTAGAAGAGATATTTATTACAAGAAAAAACTAAATATAAGATAGTCTAGACATAAAATAAGCTGCGTCCGACTCGATTAGCTCGATCGAACAACATAAAGTTATTCGATGGAGAGGTTTCCTCAGCGAAAGTTCTCGATCGAATGATAAGGACTTTGATCGAACACATTAAGGACTCAAGGTGGTCGATCCAAAAGAGTAGCTGGTCATTTGAAATGTAAAGAGGATATGCTTCTTCCAAAAGAATAGCTGCGTCCGCCATTTCTTCGTTACTTGTCCGAATCAAGCGATTTTCATGGTGCTGGAAAGCTAAAAGGATAAGATTTCACCTCCAATTGGAATCACCTGATTATCATTTGTAGAACTTGAGATATGGCTCTTCAAAGTAGACACTAGTAGTTTGAAGCTCTTCCTTTGCTCGCCAAGCATCTTTACTTAAATGCGCACCTCAAATTAGTAGTTTCCAAGCTCCAACTCAACTCATCTCCTAAATTCATGCATAGGAACATGTTTTAGGCTTGATTATACTCCTCTCGGGTTCATACCTGCAAATAATACAAGACAAACCAAAGTAGACTATTTGGGGGACATTTGTAGCTAAATACTACTAAATATGCATGGAAATGCGTGCAAATGAAGTACAAAATGCTTATACAAAATGCACACATCAGCAGACTTCCACGCCCACGCCTACACCGACCCCTATCCCTACTCCTTCTGTTACACAGCCGATTTTCCCGGCTAATTTTGTTCCTCCTAATCCTTTTGTGGCGCCTGCGGTCATGGACCAAGGGCGTCGTGACGGTTTGCTCCTTGAGATGTGTAGTCGAGTAACTCGTATAGAGCGGGACCAGGCACTTACCTCGTTCCCTCTGTACGAGTATCACATGAGGAGAGGACGTCTCAGTTCTAGATGGCTGGCCACACCCTTCTTTCTACCGGTTCCCGGCGGAGGGGTACCCACAGCCAGAGAGCGAGGCGGACACAGCTGAGCAGGAGGAGATAGCTACAGCTAACGAGAGGAGGAGACGGGAGCATGAGTGAGATCCTGACTACATGGTGGTGGGTGAGGAGGAGGAGGAGGCTGTTGACGAGTAGCTGCTGGTCTACTCACTTCCCCAGTTTTCTGGCTGGTTTGGGGAAGTTTGTATATTTTGTATGTATTATTGCTTCTTTTTATTTTTTATCTCCTTTATTTATTTATTGTATTCATTCATTTATTGGTTGTTTTATCCCGTTCCCCGTATATATACTGCTGGTGTATACTGGAGGACAACGAGGGCGTTGTCCATTTTGGTTTGGGGAGCGTATTGCATCCTTTGAGTCTACATTTGAATTTGTTTTGCATTCACGTTTATTTTTCTGTTTGCATCGTATTTTATTTCAAAAATGGAAAAAAAATAGAAAGTTTCAAAAATTTCAAAAATTTCACGTTTCATTTTGCATATAAGTTGAGTCGGAACGGTAGATTTCTATGATGTTTTTGCACTTTAACTTGTCATTTCACTTAAGCCTTGCATCTGATTGGCGGTTATTAGCTTTGTCATGCGCATAATCTACGAGTTAATGTTAAAAATACAGCTGATCATATAGACTTGACCTTAAAAATTGGCAAACTACTTTAAAATTTCTAAGTTATTAGAGCCGTATAACTGGTGTCATTCATGACCAGTTCATGTAGGAATTTGAGAGTAGTATACTCCTTGCATAACATGTTCATCACTTTGCACTTTTATGAAATTCGATTGCTTTTTGCTTGCATACATTCGGGTTTATGGTCGGTGTCACATGCAGGGAGGTGCTTGCAATTTTTCCCTTTCTTTCATTTTCACCCATTTAGCTCCACATTAGCCAAACTTAGCCTTTTTGACCCATTAACTAAACCCAAATTAAGTCTGCCTGTCAAGTTAGTTTAGTGTACTTTTTGTGGTATATTTCTCATTTATGCGAGTTGGTCTGTTCTAATTCATATGGAGTTGGTAGAAAAGAGAGAAATGTGGGCAAGAAAACGAGAAAACCATGGAAGAAGAAAAAAAAATGAAACAGAAAAAAAAAAAAAAAACGTGTGAAAAACAGAAAAAGAAAAGAAAAAGTTGGACAGGAAAATGAAAAAAGATAGACCATTTAAAAAAGGGAAGTTTGTGACGGTCTTATTCCTATGTTTTATTCTATATCATTTGAGGAGTTGTTGTTTTTGGTTAGTGAGTTTTGCGCCAGTGAAGGGCGTATGTGCTTTAATTTCATAGTCAGCTGGGAATTGGATATGTTTAGTATGGTCTTGTTTAGCTGCTTGCTTGACGCTTTGCCTCCACATATCTCATAATCACTTTGCCTTTTCTTAACCGTTGCCTCACTTTTCCATAACATTTGTAAGCCCTCGGCTATGACGGACATTGTTGGTTGGAATGTATGTATGGTGATTAGAATCGTCTATCATTTTTTGTTGCATCCATGTTCATGTGGGTCGTAGTTTAGGTGAGTGACTGATTTCTCTTCTTCTCTTACACAATTATTCTCACCCTTTGCTTCATGAGAGAAGAGTGACCCGTGAGAGTCCGATTTTAAAGGTCTTGCAAGGTCGACAGGTCAGCTTATTTATAGACATCATACAACTCATTTGCGCTTAACTGTTGTAGCTATAACTGTTAGTTTTAATTATATTAAACGGTTTAAATGGACAAGTTATAGCTAGCTCTGAGTTTTCATATTTGTTCCATTAGTTTGCATTTAGTTTACTCAAGGGCGAGTAAAGGTTCGGTTTGGGGAGATTTGATACGTGCAGTTTATATAGTCTTTTTAGCCTCTTATTGCACGCATTTCTGTATCATTTTCATTGCTTTGTATTGCAAAATGCCCTGATTTGGCTACTTTGGTTCGTTTTGTCTCATTTGCAGGAATGGACCTTAAAGTGGCGATATCGTACCTTTTTCGCTCCTCTTAGCATGCATTTTGAGGAAATGGAGATTTAGAGTAGAAGGTCGTACCTCGGGAAGCGTGAGGGAAGCGTGAGGGAGGTCCTTGGAAGCTAACTAGACGAGTTCCGTGCTGATTTCAGTGGAATACACTCGATCGAGAGGATTTGGTGATCGATCGAGTAGTTTTGTCATATGAAGTGTTAGATCGAGTCCCTCCTGTACTTGATCGAAGTGAGCTATTTTGGAAGTGTTCGATCGAGAGCCTAAGTTGCTCGATCGAAGGGTTTTTCTGGAGAATCACTCGATCGAGAGGAATTAAATTGCTCGATCGAGTGATTAGCTTATATACACGGGATTCTGATTTCGTGTTAGGTTTATTTTATGCTAATAAATGCTTCCCTATATAAAGGAAGTCGTCATTAGGTCTTAATTACGTTGGAACACTCTACTTTACTCTTAAACGCCGTTTTCTCTCTTAATCACTGTTACTCTTGCTTGTCTCTTTTCCGGATTCGAACCTTGTAATCTTTCTCTTCTCTTAATCTCAATTCAAACCTTTGTTGCTCTTAATCATTGCTCTATTGTTTTATTCTCATTAGTTTATGCTTTATCTTAATCTCTTTGTTATGTCTTGCTTTAGTACGTTTATTGTTATTATTGTTATTAATTCCGATAGCATGAGTAGCTAAACCCCCTTATGTTAGGATTAGGGGAGCCATGGTAGGGAATTGATGAAGTTGTGAATAGGCTAGACGATGAATTGTGAGAAGTGTCCCATAACAATATAACTGTAATAAGTTTAGTTGAATGCACACTTCTAAACCCCTTTAATCTGGTTAAATTCGCTCCTAGATCGGAAGATTGGAATGAACAGACCTGTTATGAACAGTTGACTACCCTAATGAGGACGAAAGTTAAGTTATTTATAATCTAGGGTGGATAGCGGACCGGAAGGACCTTTCCTTTGCCCTTCTCACAGTAGATTGTCTGGACTATTTATGACTGAGTTAGTGAACTGCCATGGTGAACCGAAATCCTGACATATCTCTCTTTATCTGATCACTTGTCTTACTTTTTCTCGCTTTATTGCTCTTGTCTTTATTTCTTTTTCCTTAGACCTTCAGTAGTTTAGAAACCAATAAAAAAAACCCATTGTTACTAGACAGACGTAATTAGCAGATAGATACTTTAGCCTCCCTGTGGAGATCGACCCTACTTACCGTTGACTTCTGTTAGTAGTACTTAGGTATTTATTTTTCATACTAAAACGATGGTATCAAGTAACAGTACACACGTATTCACACCACATTTTACATATTATCATGCATCAAATGGACCACGATATCATGGAAGGTACTTAACCATGATCAAAACTACATGTAATCACACAACTTTTCATTTGAGTAATTAAATCATATAAGATGCTAAACAAAATTCGTATCACGCACATAATCATGCAACATTTCACATTTCCCGACTCATAACCACCCACGTAGTGACCATCTGAGACGATAGGCACTAGCTTTGGCATGAGGGCGCCTACTCATCCAAAATCGATCTCCTATTGTACTCACATCGGGTTCATTTTACTTAGACCCTCCTAAATTCATTTTTGGTTCATTGTTTTAGGTTCTAAAATCGTCGCTCTGATACAACTTTGTAACACCCCAACTATCCGGCCAAGATAATTGGAGCGTTACCATCTCGGTTTCCCGAGGTAGTGTTTCAAAACTTCAATTAAAGAACATTTTATTAATGTAAAGTTTAATGAATTACATAAACGTAAACAAATGAATAAATAAAATACAACTCGTGACATCTATACTCTTCTAGTCAACTAGACTCGTCTCGTGATATCATCAAGCTCGTCCCGTCTCTCGCGTACTATCCAGACAACCTGAACATAACCTGCTCCAAATATGACCAAAGGATATCATATGGATCAACACAGGCCACCCAAAAGAGATAGGTGACAATTACACAGACACACAAACGTCAGTTTCATTAAATAAATAAAGTGTGACACGACTCGAGTGTGTGGACATACAACATGACTATGATATGAATGAACCACCATCAACAACCACCACCACCACGATACTGGGACATGCCCAGACATACCGACAACCACACTGGTACCGGGATACGCCCAAACATACCGATAACCACACTAGTACCGGGACACGCCCAGACATACCAACAATCACTAACAGGTACATGGACATGCCCAGATGTACCGGGTCCGAAAGCCAACTGGATCCCCTGCCAGACGTCGTGTCTCAACCACACGAGTCCCTCCGTAACTCAAGCCACTAATGTGCACATCCCTCTTGGAGTGGGAAGCTCCAAGAGGCGACTTAAGCGCAAGACGGTCTCCCAACCGTCTTACGTCTCAAAAACATGTAACCAATCAAACCACCATGTCCTTCGACATATAAGACAACACAACAAATACGATATACCACATAACATGCCAATTACCGACTCACTCAATGCAAATGAATGATAAAAGACTCATTTTATAAATAAATGCAACAATGAAACTGAGTAGGATAAACCTACCTCACAGCAAATCTGCATAAGCAAACCGTCACACAAGCTAGGCCCGTCTCGTAAAACCATCTCACAAAACTCATTTCCTAAAATACGATAATAATACAAATACGTATAAATATACTCATCTAATTATACAAATACGTATAAATATACTAATATACTTATACAAATACATATAAGTATACTAATATATTTATACAATTACGTATACGACCAAATAAACCTGTCATGTATAATTACCCGAAAACCCGACTCACCCAAGCCCTCACTACACCACCTCCGCTACCACCATGGACTGCCACCACTAGCCGTGGTGGGCATGGCCAGCAGCAGCCACCCACGACCCCTTCACAACTAACACCAACACCACCCACAATAACCGCACACGCCACACACCCGCACAAACTACCCCCACCTTTGCCGCCACCACCACGAAAGTTCCGCCCTGACCACGGTGGACCCAACACCCCGTGGCCACCACCACGACAGCCGTCAACACAACAACAACAACAACAACAACAACAACAACAACAACAACAACAACAACAACAACAACAACAACAACAACAACAACAACAACAACAACAACAACAACAACAACAACAACAACAATGGCGACATAACACCTTAAACACAAACAACCAGACACCCCCTTTTTCCCTCGGTTTTCCTACCATCACAGCCACCCTCACGGCCACCCATGAACACCCCTTAACTCACCCCTCAACCCTCAACCTAGATCTGCCCAAGTCTAGACCCAAACTGACCCGTAACCCGTCCAAAATCGCAGCCCTAACCCGCGTGACCACAACCCCTAGAAACCCCTTTTTAAACTCGGTCAAACCGCCCATATACACGGTCAACGGTGGTCAAAGACACGGGTCAAATATGAGTCGGGGTCAAGGCGGGTCAATGGTCTCAATTAAATAATATAAAAACTAGTTAATGACGGTTTATCTTACGATCTCGAGGCGAAGGGACAAAATCTCCCTTCCTATCATCTCTCATGTTTTGGGTGGATTTTGGTGGATTGTGTTAGGATAAGATGATGAGGGGATAGGGTGGAGTATATAGGGTGAGTCGGAGTATAAATGTATACGTATACGTGTATCGTATTATGTATTATTATTATCATTACAGCTTATTATTATTATTATTATTATTATTATTATTATTATTATTATTATTATTATTATTATTATTATTATTATTATTATTGTGACACCCCGCGATAACGCGGAAAACATAACTTAAAAATTTAAGCGGGAAAATAAGAGATTTTTGAAACTTTTAAAATTTAAAGAGCGGGTTCATTAAAATACAAAACATAAATAAAGAATGCGGAAATAAA
This sequence comes from Silene latifolia, assembly GCF_048544455.1. NCBI lineage: Eukaryota > Viridiplantae > Streptophyta > Magnoliopsida > Caryophyllales > Caryophyllaceae > Silene > Silene latifolia. Next base: position 387,989,119 of record NC_133538.1, read on the forward strand.
GTTTAAATTATACAAACGTGATAGTCAAGGTGAGGGAAAATATATCCTCGAATGACAATACAAAAAAAGGTGAGTCTAAAACAATCCTAATAAACCGACTACAAGGCCAAAGTGCTCGCTAGCTCACACATGTCTTCACCCCCATAGATGCACCAACTAATACCTGTCATTCATGTAAACATGAACGCCACAGACAGTGGGGAGTAACTCATGGTTCTCCCAGCCACAAATTGTCGAAAAGAACATAACAAAGAACTAAAACAGTTAAATCATGTAAGATACTTACAAAAGGTGTGAATATCATGTTTATATGTAAACAAGGCAATCAGATGAGATGGAATACGATAGGTCAACATTAGCATGATCACAATTAAACTATTCATGTGAGAAAATTAAATAATATGAGAGACAAGAATACGGTCATTTGTATAAAAGCACGCATTTCAAAGAATTACCACATAGATATGAGATTAGAATCCGAATCATGTGAGACGGTTAAGTAAGGGATAAACCAATGCTATTTACAAGAATAGAAATTGTAGCCATTATTTGGAAAACCACTTAGAAAACATTGTACGGGACGTGGCTACTAATGTCACTTCATACTTATGTCTTGCATCTCACCATAAGAACGGATGGGAACATCAATTCCGACGATCATATCGCAACTAGAGGGCTTATAGCTCACCCCTAGTATCCGATAGGACCAAGACAAACAACATAAGGCATAAATCTTACCTTGAAAGACAAATACCAATATCTATAACCAAGCAAGACCTTTACTACTCATATATCAATATATAATTCCCCTGGTAGGACGACAATGGTACTCCCAAGACTCAGTCCTAGTCTAAATCGCCGACTCTCGGGACAAAGATGCTTCCCGATTCGACATGCGGCAGTACAGTCCGCATCCAAGACTGGAAGACAGATCGAAAATCGAGAACCCACAATCGGCAGGACAGTCCGAAAGAGGCGAAAAATATGAGCTAAACCCAAAATCGGCAGGACAGTCCCAAAGAGGCATAAAGATAAGTCAAGCAATACGGTATAGTATAAAGGCATGATCGAACGCACATGACTCAACCAAGCGATACGAATCAACTTGGAAAGAGACTACTAATGAAATGAGCCGATGATAATCTAAATAAGACATTTAACGCCAGATTATATTCATGTATGTAAACAAGTAATCCATTTCTCCACTACTTGTCACTTGAATAAAAATGCAAACAAACGGAAATGAACCATTTATAAAAAGCAAAACAAGCGTTCAATTATAAATTACTCAATTTAATTAAATAAATAGAATAATTCACTCATATTTGAGATACGATAAATAAATGAGAATGAACGGGTTAAAATTCATATTATAGGTAAGTGGGACATTTCATCAAGTTTTGACTAGAATAAATAATAAATTCCACATTTATGATTAATGTGAGAAAAAATATATGAACGGACGATATTTAACTAAATACGTTATATAATATACGAGATACGATTTAAATAACCGCAAACAAAGCATACATAAGACCACCCCAAATCCTAGACTGGCCCAACAACTGAAAATACGAACAAGCCCAATTGACAAACCATAATCCAGCGGCCCAATGGCTTCCCATGTAACAGCCCAGTCATCCGACATATAAAACAATGGGGAAGGAAGAGGAGGAAAACAGAGGGTATGAGTGTATACCCTGCCCCGGGACTAATCCAAACAGCTAGCTCCTACAACCGCCAAAATAAGACAGTCCAGTGTAGCCTAAAATCAGACCATGGACAGCCCTTATTGTAGCCCCACGACAGTGTCAAACTACCACCGTTTCCTGCTCAAAACAGAACCAAAAAGGCAGGCCACCAGACTCGACAACACGGACCACACCGAGACACTTTGACACGAGATTTTCAAGTGGAAAAAGACTGAGCTTTCCCAACAAATAGAGTACTAGCAAGCTGATTTTGACCTGAAAGTGCAAAACAAAGACAATCCTAAATGTGGTATGCATCCGTCCTCAAGGTAGTCCCATTTCCGTCTTAAAAACTGTACCGAAGGTCTGCATAAAGTCGTCCCAAGAACAGTCCAAAATAGTCGTATAAGACCTCCACATCCAAGCTTATTGAACTTATGACAAAAGTTGTACATTTGCTATTTCTTACTCAATCCCATTTAAAAACTCAAGACCACTATTGCATTCATTCCGTTGTAATGAACCATAATTAAGCACTACTAACACAAGCTAACGACCATTAACTTTGTCCCAACAACACTCTAAAATACCATGAAAACAGTCCACGTTGAGACGATATTTTGGTCCGACACCCTGCCCTTCCACCCGAGAAATACATGAAGATGCAAACTAAGAAGTGACTTTAAACAAGCATGTAAAGGACGAGTAAAACCAGACATTCGACAATACATGTGAGAAAAGCGTAAAGAACCAAACTTTATGAAGAAAAGAGTATAAAATCGAATACAAGGGACGAAATATCGACTCATTGTTGAGTAACCTATCACCGTTACCTCGTTGCTCTTTAAAACAGCATGCTCCCGGTCCACAGCTACTCTGAGTTGTCCCAGCTGACACCCAAACGCAGGAACGAAGGAAAAAGACGGGATGTTCGAGTCCAAAGTAAGACGTCTGATCAGAAACAGATGGCAAGGTGGCGCCTTTCTTCCATATAAAGAAGGAGAATGAGGAGGGGAAGCTATTGGTACAAAAATAATGGAATTTGGTTGAGAAACGAAGATGAAATCTGGGTTTTTGAGGTCGAAAATGGTGGAGCTGCTATGTTTGTGTTGTTGTTGTTGTTGTTGTTGCTGTTGCTGCTTGTTGATGTGGGAAGAAGAAGAAGAAAAATAAGGGGATAAGAGGGGGTGGGGACGGGTGATTATATGACCACACAAACATAATAATAGTAATATATATAGTATTATGTATTAATAATAATAATAATAATAATAATAATAATAATAATAATATATAATAATAATAATAATAGGAGAGATATTTTAAAGGTGGGGTGTAAGATGTTAGGTGGGTGTGATGTGTTGTCAATATAGGATAGGTCGAGGAAGGTTAGTCTCACAAGTGGAAATGTGACGGTCTATAGCTAGACGGAAATTGAGACGGGAATTATTATTATTTGTCGTTATTAAAGTTATACGACTAAAATACGTATTTTCATACAGATTAAGTCTTAAAATATTATTTTTATAGAAATCTTGTTTAAAAATAAATTTAATCAAATAATATAATTCAAAAATATAAAATAAAGTAATCAGACGGTTTAATAAATTTTAAATGTCAAAAAGGGAAATTGGCGGGTGTTACAATCACCCCATCTTTTAAAAAGTTTCGTCCTCGAAACTTGAAAGTAGAAATGAAAGGTTATAAAAATAAAATTGGACCTTTTGAAATCGGCAACCAAAATGTTAAAAGGTTACTTATCGTAAGTACTAAAATTCTTTCAAAAGTTTCAAATAAAATTTTCCGACGGAACCAGGTCGAAAGGCAAATCATTTGTATAAATCAAAATCAAACACTTTCAAAAACATTAACGGAGAGTTTTCAAAAGTGTAAGTCTCATTCATGGAACGAAATTGCTCTTGTCGTGCACACAAGAACGCTAACTTTCCAAGTAAAAGACAGATTTAAAACAAAAATCATTCGCCGACAAGCGTAGAACAAGTTATTAAACGTCTCTAATAACGAGTCCTAACATTCGATCAACGTTAAAATCAAAAGAAAAGGTAGTCTATTCAAATTTTCCTTTTCCAAAAGCCAATATAAAAAAAATGAAAGTTTCACTTTTAAACTAAAAAAGGAGTCAAGTTTTGAAAAGATGATGTCAAGCTTTGACAAAGAAATCATAAATAGATCAAAGTTATCAGAAGTTGTATAAAATTTAAACAAATCATAGGTTTAGCAACTCAAAACCATGATAAAGAAGTCTATACTCAAAGAACAAATTGGGAACTGAATCAAATTTTCATTTTCAAATTTTTAAAATAGGTAAGGTTTGTAAGGGTAACATAAATTTTAACAACAAATCAAAAGGATAGCTTGAAATGTTTAGCAATTATACGAAAAGAAAAGAACTTAGATATCATAAAAAAAACAAAGTATGCTAAGAGGATCCAAACTTAACCAACAAAAGAATTATGATGAATTTCCTAGAGGTAAGGTTCAAAGTAAGGTCAACAAGGAGGTCAAAGATAGAGATTCACAAGTTACGAGTGTCAAGCTTAACGGAGAAGTATGATAAATCGAGGAAGAGAGGTATGAACGGTAACGTTTATGGTCAAAGAAGAATGGAAATTAGACAACAAGGAAACGCCAGGTACTCAAATCTCAAACAACCACATCATATCCTAAACGGTTTCGAAAAATTCCTAACAACAAAACTTATAACCACAACACTCTCAAGGATTTCCTCAAAACACTTATGTTACTTCATCCTACGTCATTCCATGAAACAAGTTACTTCACAATAAGTGTGTTTTCACCACTCCAAATCCTTACACATCTACTAACCACCTCCACGAGGTCAAGGTCAAAGCTCCTAACAACGCTATACCTGTATCCAACTAGTGTCAACTATGAGTTTCTCAAAATGGTAAAATTCTCAATCAAAAATCCAAATTCAAAAGTCTTTTTGCATATTCTATCATCCAAGGAGATCTCGTTATACTCTCGAAGCCTAAAGCATAGATGGTGATGTTCTCCAAGTTACGAGACGACCACCCAAAACATTTAACTCATCTCAGCTCAACATCTATCAATCCTAACTTATAATTACATCCCAAAGAACTCTGGCTACTAATCCTCATTACCGCAAAGCAAATATCCAAGGTGATTCCAAAACTAACAACAACTCTTACCTAATATGGTTCTTATGTAATCATCACAACACTCATAAAAGTATACCGACTATGCTAACCTCAAGCTCAAGTCAAACTCCCAAGTAACACTTTTATCCCCAAAGGCCAACAACGTACTAGAGGTGTTTCCTTCCAAGCTCTCATCATAAACTATACGCCATGTCAAAACCCCAAGCAACAATACTCGAGTTACCAAATTCTCAAATTCCAAGTATAAATAGCAAGGCCAAGTTCCATAATCTCAATAACATAGACAACTCACACTTAACACACAGCATTCCACCGATCAATTACACTCACTTTACCAAGGAATTAGGCATAAGAATCACCAAGTATGTCTCATCACACTACCTAAGTATTTCTAACATCACAACCTCTCAAAACCAGGGTTAAGAGTCAGACACAAACAATCTCCTCAAAAGTCAAACTTTCCAACCAAGGTCAACATTTCTCAAAAGAAAGAGTATTATCAAAAGGCGTTAAGGGAGGATTAGCAAGGATCAAAGGACAAGTTAGGGGTACAAGAGTTGTTTTCCAAGTAAAACAGAAGAGAGTTTAGAAGAAGGATAAGCACCAAGAGGTAAAGAATAAGGCAACCTATACAAAGAAAGAGAAATATCTTCGAGGAAGTAGAAGCATTCTTCAAAGGTTGAACAATTCTTCAATCACCGGCAATAGGCACCAAATCTTGATCTTCATGTAGGTAAGTTCACGGTCATTGATCAACGAGTATAACAATTATTAAATGACAATCAATAAACATGTTAGGACCCAACAAAAAGCAAACACACGACAGACTACCACCTTAGGTCCTTAAGTCTACCCATCTCTCGTTCATTATTCAAGGTCAAGTTCACATTTAAATTTGGGGTACACGTGTGTGCGTCGGGAGCAACATAAGCTCTGATACCAACTGTGACACCCCGCGATAACGCGGAAAACATAACTTATAAATTTAAGCGGAAAAATAGGAGATTTTTGAAACTTTTAAAATTTAAAGCGCGGGTTCATTAAAATACAAAACACAAATAAAGAATGCGGAAATAAAGTTTAAATTATACAAATGTGATAGTCAAGGTGAGGGAAAATATATCCTCGAATGACAATACAAAAAAAGAGGAGTCTAAAACAATCCTAATAAACCGACTACAAGGCCAAAGTGCTCGCTAGCTCACACATGTCTTCACCCCCATAGATGCACCAACTAATACCTGTCATTCATGTAAACATGAACGCCACGGTCAGTGGGGATTAACTCAAGATTCTCCCAGCCACAAATTGTCGAAAAGAACATAACAAAGAACTAAAACAGGTAAATCATGTAAGATACCTACAAAAGGTGTGAATATCATGTTTATATGTAAACAAGGCAATCAGATGAGATGGAATAAGATAGGTCAACATTAGCATGATCACAATTAAACTATTCATGTGAGAAAATTAAATAATATGAGAGACAAGAATACGGTCATTTGTATAAAATCACGCATTTCAAATAATTACCACATAGATATGAGATTAGAATCCGAATCATGTGAGACGGTTAAGTAAGGGATCAACCAATGCAATTTACAAGAATAGAAATTGTAGCCATTATTTGGAAAACCACTTAGCAAACATTGTACGGGACGTGGCTACTAATGTCACATTCATACTTATGGCTTGCATCTCACCATAAGAACGGATGGGAACATCAATCCCGACGATCATATCGCAACTAGAGGGCTTATAGCTCACCCCTAGTATCCGATAGGACCAAGACAAACAACACAAGGCATAACTCTTACCTTGAAAGACAAATACCAATATCTATAACCAAGCAAGACCTTTACTAATCATATATCAATATATAATTCTCCTGGTAGGACGACAATAGTACTCCCAAGACTCAGTCCTAGTCTAAATCTGGCCAGACTCTCAAGACAGTACAGTTCCCGATTCGACATGCGGCAGAACAGTCCGCATCCAAGACTCGAAGACAGATCGGAAATCGAGAACCCACAATCGGCAGGACAGTCCGAAAGAGGTGGAAAATATGAGCTAAACCCACAATCGGCAGGACAATCCGAAAGAGGCGTAAAGATAAGTCAAGCAATACGGTATAGTATAAAGGCATTATCGAACGCACACGACTCAACCAAGCGATACGAATCAACTTGGAAAGAGACTACTAATGAAATGAGCCGATGATAATCTAAATAAGACATTTCACGCCAGATTATATTCATGTATGTGTACAAGTAATCCATTTCTCCACTACTTGTCACTTGAATAAAAATGCAAACAAACGAAAATGAACCATTTATAAAAAGCAAAACAAGCGTTCAATTATAAATGACTCAATTTAATTAAATAAGTAGAATAATTCACTCATATTTGAGATACGATAAATAAATGAGAATGAGCGGGTTAAAATTCATATTATAGGTAAGTGGGACATTTCATCAAATTTTGACTTGAATAAATAATAAATTCCACATTTATGATTAATGTGAGAAAAAAATATATGAACGGACGATATTTAACTAAATATGTTACATAATATACGAGATACGATTTAAATAACCGCAAACAAAGCATACATAAGACCACCCCAAATCCTAGACTGGCCCAACAACTGAAAATACGAACAAGCCCAATTGACAAACCATAATCCAGCGGCCCAATGGTTTCCCATGTAACAGCCCAGTCATCCGACATATAAAACAATGGGGAAGGAAGAGGAGGAAAACAGGGGGTATGAGTGTATACCCTGCCCCGGGACTAATCCAAACAGCTAGCTCCTACAACCGCCTAAATAAGACAGTCCAGTGTAGCCTAAAATCAGACCGTGGACAGCCCTTATTGCAGCCCCACGACAGTGTCAAACTACCACCGTTTCCTGCTTAAAACAGAACCAAAAAGGCAGGCCACCAGACTCGACAACACGGACCACACCGAGACACTTTGACACGAGATTTTCAAGTGGAAAAAGACTGAGCTTTCCCAACAAATAGAGTACTAGCAAGATGATTTTGACCTGAAAGAGAAACACAAAGACAATCCTTAATGTGGTATGCATCCGTCCTCAAGGTAGTCCCATTTCCGTCTTAAAAACTGTACCGAAGGTCTGCATAAAGTCGTCCCAAGAACAGTCCAAAACAGCCGTATAAGACCTCCATATCCAAAAGCTTATTGAACTTATGACAAAAGTTGTACATTTGCTATTTCTTACTCAATCCCATTCAAAATCTCAAGACCACTATTGCATTCATTCCGTTGTAATGAACCATAATTAAGCACTATTAACACAGGCTAACGACCATTAACTTTGTCCCAACAACACTCTAAAATACCATGAAAACAGTCCACGCTGAGACGATATTTTGGTCCGATACCCTGCCTTCCACCCGAGAAATACATGAAGATGCAAACCAAGAAGTGACTTTAAACAAGCATGTTAAGGACGAGTAAAACCAGACATTCGACAATACATGTGAGAAAAGCGTAAAGAACCAAACTTTATGAAGAAAAGAGTATAAAACCGAATACAAGGGACGAAATATCGACTCATTGTCGAGTAACCTATCACCGTTACCTCGTTGCTCTTTAAAACAGCATGCTCCCGGTCCACAGCTACTCTGAGTTGTCCCAGCTGACACCCAAACGCAGGAACGAAGGAAAAAGGCGGGAAATTCGAGTGAAAAGTAAGACGTCCAATCAGAAACAGATGGCAAGGTGGTGCCTTTCTTCCATATAAAGAAGGAGAATGAGGAGGGGAAGCTAGTGGTACAAAAATAATGGAATTTGGTTGAGAAATCTGGGTTTTTGAGGTCGAAAATGGTGGAGCTGCTATGTTTGTGTTGTTGTTGCTGTTGCTACTTGTTGATGCGGGAAGAAGAAGAAGAAAAATGAGGGGATAAGAGGGGGTAGGGACGGGTGATTATATGACCACACAAACATAATAATAGTAATATATATAGTATTATGTATTAATAATAATAATAATAATAATAATAATAATAATAATAATAATAATAATAATAATAATAATAATAATAATAATAATAATAATAATAATAATAATAATAATAATAATAATAATAATAATAATAATAATAATAATAATATAATAATAATAGGAGAGATATTTTAAAGGTGGGGTGTAAGATGTTAGGTGGGTGTGATGTGTCATCAATATAGGATAGGTCGAGGAAGGTTAGTCTCACAAGTGGAAATGTGACGGTCTATAGCTAGACGGAAATTGAGACGTGAATTATTATTATTTGTCGTTATTAAAGTTATACGACTAAAATACGTATTTTCATACAATTAAGTCTTAAAATATTATTTTTATAGAAATCTTGCTTAAAAATAAATTTAATTAAATTATATAATTCAAAAATATAAAATAAAGTAATCAGACGGTTTAATAAATTTTAAATGTCAAAAAGGGAAATTGGCGGATGTTATTGTTATTATTATTATTATTATTATTATTATTATTATTATTATTATTATTATTATTACCATCTAATAATAATAATAATAATTATTATTATATAATTATTAAATACAGAGTATTACATTTTATATAACAGAAAAATATACAACAATATTAGAGAGGGAAAAGCGAGTAAGAAAAAAAAATAGACAAATATGGAATGACAAAAGAGAGTTTTGATGATTATAATTTCAGAACTTTAATCTAAGATCAATATAATTTCAATATAAACTACTCAATATTTTCTTATTCATTATGGGCAGGACATGAATCTGATAGGGTAATTGGTGTTTTTTTTAGGGGTAAGAGTAGGCGTATGCTAGGTAGCACGGACACTCCTCCAAACTAGCCGTCCCGTGTCCGACACCGTGTCGGACACCCGACACTCGTCGGACACACGCCTAATCATGTTATAATTTACACGAGGAATAAATTCTCAAAAGAGATTGACTAGAAGATTGGTTTGGGTGCGAAATTAGAATTAGTTATAGTTAAAGTCGACTTTTACCTTCAGTTACCTAAATTTAGTATCAAATACATTAAATTTAGATTCAAATACATTATAAAAATAAAATTATACGTTATTTATAACCATAAAATATGTTTTTTTTATTAAATTTAAATAACGTGTCCCGTGTCCTAAATTTCATGGGCTGCCGTATCACGTGTCCGTGTCGTGTCCGTGTCCGTGTCCGTATCCGTTTTGGTGCTACCTAGGGCGTATGCTGGGGTTCTGGGGAGGGGGTAAGTTTCTCGAGGGGTGGGTTAATCTCTGACGCTTTAGAGTGCAATTTAGAGAATATAAGCAGATATCGATAGGGGAAATTGTTCACGGATAGGGGTGAGGTTTGTTACGATGAGTTTAGGTTGTTTAGTTTGGTTGGAATTGGGAAGGGTGAATGCGCGTGGAAAAATAGTTGATAATGTGAGCAATTTGAAAAGGTAAATAGATAAATTTTATTTGAAAGAAGTACTACGAAGAAATGAAAAACGTAAAAATACTATAAATATAGGCTAAATGCCTCAGAAGTATCTGTATATAAATGCATAACTTTTGTACGTTTTATATAACTGGGAAAAAAACACAATATTGAAGAGGGAAAAACGAGTAAGGAAGAAAATGAGAGAAATGAAGAATAACAAAAGAGGGTTTTGATGCCTATAAGTAGTTTATATTGAATTGATTGATATTGATCTATTTAAAGTCATGTAACTTACTTACACTTTGGTTTGTGAAAAAAAAAAATATAGGAAAAGAGAAGGAATAAGATGGAGGGAGAAAAAAAAGGGATGGAAATATGGAAATATGGAAATTGGAATATGATAAGTTTGTTTCAAATTTATCATATGTTTGTGGGATTTTGGTTTGTATTTGACATGAAAATATATTTTACTATTTAGATCTCCATCATCCCTCTATTTTACTTCATTTGTTAATAAAACTCGAAATAAGTAATGAAAGACACTATAGTTGCAACTTTTCTTAGTATTTGTATAACGCATGGGCATGAAAATTAGTAATTTAGTAAATATATCATTCTTAGTATTGCTTGCTAATAGCTCTAGTCGTATAGCTAGCTAATAGCTCTAGTCCTAGTCCGTATAGCATACAAATCAATTTTTTTGTGAACGGCTTGATTTTCCAAAAACAAGATACGGATTGAATACCGGAGAGACGAGAGCCTTTTTCTATCTCCGCCGTCGGAACCTCCATAAACCCAAAACTAACGCGGCCGCTTCACCAACCACCATCAAAACACCACATACTTGAACAGTAACACAAAGACAGTACTATTCAAAAAAATGGGAAAAAAAACAACACAGCAAAGATCGTATGTTCATAACGAAGACGGAATGGGCTACCGAATGGGGCGGCGCTAAATCCAAAGACCTCCGTACTCCTTTCAAACGTCTCCCTTTCTACTGTTGCGCGTACTCCTCACCCTCTCATCTTTACTTTCTTCATTACTCCTTTTTATTTCAATTTAATTGATTTATTTATCGGTATTGTTATTGTAGGCTTACGTTTACACCTTTCGACATTCCGGTTTGCACCAAATATGGTTGCGTTTTCGATACTATGTTAGTTTCTTTCACTTTCTGATTTTGTGTGGTTTGGAGTGAATTGTTGATTGTTAGGTTTAATTTGTTTTTGTTGAATGTGGTTGAATAGGCATATTATTCCGTATATTAGGAAGTATGGCAAAAATCCGGTTACTGGAGCTCCGCTTAAGCTTCCCGATCTTGTTCCTCTTAACTTCCATAAGAATTCCGAAGGTATCGCCTTTTCCTTTTGTTTTGGTTGAAATATGTATGTTTGTTGATTTGTAATTTATCTATGAATGACTGAATTTGGAAATCACATTTGTATGATCTCGCTCGTTGTGTATGTGTTAGTCTAGCCACTGCCGTGTGTTGTAGCAAAAAAATAAGCAGCCAAAGGTTAAAACCTTGACCAGTTGACCTCATCTTTGAATTATTCACTACTTAACCATTGCGCTAGCAACTACAAGTATCAATTTTTGTTGATTTATGTGCGTAAATGTATATGAACTTCAAAAGTTGGCGGTTAGGGCACCAATTGGTCACTTTGTACGCAAAATGTTTTTTTTTTTCTATTGCTATTTGAGTCTTGATAAGCTAGGTGTTTTTATCGGTTTCAAGTGTATTCTATGTTACATAACATGAAATTGTCGAGGGAGGATGAAATGGGGATTAGGAGGATAATCATCTTTTTATGCTTCTATATCTGTGATCATAAATATGTCGGTCAATTATACTTCAATTTGTAGCTAACATTTTATCTTTTGTTACATCTCTTCCAGGGGAGTTTCATTGCCCGGTTTTGAACAAGGTTTTCACTGAATTTACGCACATTGTTGCGGTGAAGACCTCTGGAAACGTGTTATGTTATGAGGCCGGTTCATTTTTCTTCTCTAATTGTGATTACCTACCAATTTGTCTGAATTATTTATTTAGTAGGATGGAGTTATGTTACTTGAGGTATAAACCTCCTAGTTTACCATGTAGGAGATTTTCGTAGGGATATGTATGACCACACACACAATAATAAAGACAAGAATAACAGGGACACAAATATAACGAGGTTCACCAAATTGGCTACGTCCTCACTGCGGTTGCACTAGGATTTTATTGATCACGCGCAGAGCTTACAACAAGAGTAATATACACAAGAGGCTTAAGACTACTCTTATTATTACACTTATAACTCACTTATGAGGATTGAGGGATGCATATTCTGAGCTTCGTCCATCTCCTTTTATAGGCAAGTGAACCTCATACATGAGCCACCATATTTTACTTTGCTCACAACAATAAATGCATGCAGACATACATTTCTTCATTTCATATTGCTTTATGTAAAATTATTGCAAACTTGTTGACAAACTTACTTCACTCCAAAATAGAGGGACCCACTATCATGTCAACAAATCTCCCACCTCCCGACACTTTTGGAGGTACCACGGAAAACACACTTCATCTACCCGATCCACCTAATACAACTGCATCTCCGCTCATGCCGACTACAAGAGCCCAAACGAGGTACTGTCCAACCTCGACCCAATGTCATCCAAGTCTATTCCCAACGGCAACCTATAACAACCCGATCCACCACCGTCGTAACACAACCCCAATAAGATGGGATGTGTACCTTTGGGCCCATTATTTGTCCTCACTTAAGCCCAAAAGCACAAGGCCTTGTTACTAAGTGGTGGGTGGAAGTCCTTATAAATATCTCATAAGCCACTCAATTTCCTGATGTGGGACAATTCCCTCTCAATCTCTCGGGGTGTTACAAACTCCCCCACTTAAATAACACGTCCCCGTTGTGCCAGGAGGCTGGCCGCAGCCAAGCCCAGAATCCTCCCCTGCTAGGTGGGTGACCCGGGTACTCCTGACCACAAGCTCACCACACAGTCGCAGGGTTGCTCTGATACCATTTATAACACCCGATCCACCACCGTTGTAACACAACCCCAATAAGATGGGATGTGTACCTTTGGGCCCATTATTTGTCCTCACTTAAGCCCAAAAGCACAAGACATTGATACTAAGTGGTGGGTGGAAGTCCTTATAAATATCTCATAAGCCACTCAATTTCCTGATGTGGGACAATTCCCTCTCAATCTCTCGGGGTGTTACACAACCATACATGTCGGGTTTCACACATCGTTCCCGGAGGTGCCCACTCCCACCTGAACGAAACACCCTTTCGTGCCTCCACATAACTCCTTGAATTTCCGCACACATCCCAAAATGCGGTTTCACCAGGCGTTTCTCGGACCAACTTTCGCCTTCAAGCCACCGACTTTACTCACACGGTGCTTAGTGTCAGGCCCACTATGCATAGTTTTCGGATCCCGCGACAAGTTTCGTGAAACCATTTCAGACTTCATCCCTCCAGCACCTACTCTACTCATGTCACAACACCCTGCACTTGTGTACAAAGTTCCACTCTTAGTCCCACGAGCTACTACCATAGCTTCCTTGACTTTTTTCCAGGAACTCCCCTCAAAGACAACCTTGTAGCTTGCTTCATCGAGTTTTCCAACAGATATCAATTTCTTTTTAAAGTTCGTGATGAACATGACATCTCTAAGATCCCACCTACCCCAGTCGGGGTCCGGATTTTCACATCACCTCTTCCCATAATTGGCATAGCCTTACCATTCGCCAGGTAACCGGTACCACACCTTCCACCAACAAATTTATGAAAGGTATTTTTCCACGGGGTAGCGTGAAATGACATACCAGAGTCTAACACCCAAGACTCCATCGGATCTTCGACACTAATAGCCAAAAGATCACCCTTACTCTCAACAGCTATCGTCGTACTACCATCCTCATAACTACGCCGCTCTCGGTTTTTCTTAGGATTCACGCAATCCCTTCTTACATGTCTACTCTCACCACAATCCCAACAAGTCGGGCCACCTTTCACTTGTGACTTAGATCTCCCATGATGACCACCTCTATAATTTTTCCTCCCTCCACCCTCTGCAACTAAACCACTCCCATCATTGACTCCCATGGTTTCACCTAATTCCCTATTGCGAATACTTTCGCTCAGAATTAGATCTCGTACCTCATCAAACTTCAGCTTTTCTTCTCCTTGCGAACTACTAATTGCAGTGACAGTAGTATCCCAACTAATCCCAATTACTAGGTAATGAGGATAACAAAATCAAGGCTTTTATCTCGTCATCAAAATCTATTTTTACCGAACTAAGTTGCCTCGTGATCACATTATAATCATTATTATGATCAGCCATTGTGGTTCCTTCATGTATCTGTAAACCAAACAGTCTACGCATAAGGAATACTTTATTTGTAGCAGATGGTTTCTCATACATGTTCCCCAGGGCATTCATCGTCGCATTCATCACATTGACTGTAACGTTTCTGGCCAGCGTCAACCGGACCACACCTAGCGCCCGCCTATCTAATTTTCCCCACTCAGCCTTCTCCATGGAATCCGGCTTAGAGCCTTCCAATGGGAGATGCATATTCTTCGAATACAAATAATCAGTTATTTGCATTTTCCAGAAAGCAAAATCTTTCCCGTCGAATTTATCGAACATGATTTTACCTCCTTCCATTATTGCGAATTTTTTATGGTTCACTCTTCCCTAACCTTGACTCGCCCAACCGGGCTCTGATACCAGTTTGTAGGGGATTTTCGTAGGGATATGTATGACCACACTCACAATAATAAAGACCAGAATAACAGGGTCGCAAATATAACGAGGTTCACCAAATTGGCTACGTCCTCACAATGCGGTTGCACTAGGATTTTATTGATCACACTCAGAGCTTACAACAAGAGTAATATACACAAGATGCTTAAGATTCACTTATGAGGATTGAGGGATGCATATTCTGAGCTTCGTCCATCTCCTTTCGTAGGCAAGTGAACCTCATACATGAGCCACCATATTTTACTTTGCTCACAACAATAAATGCATGCAGACATACATTTCTTCATTTTATATTGTTTTCCGTAAATGACTGCAAACTTGTTGACAAACTTAATTCACTCCAAAATGGAGGGACCCACTATCATTTCAACAACCCACTTTTCATTATGTAAATACCTCATAGATGAAATGGGGTTGTTATTCAAGGTATGGATTTCAAAATCATTGATTTGTTCATTTTAAGGTAGCCTCTTCATGTCCTACACTGCTCTTGTTATCGTTTCTGTTTCACCACTTTGTATAATCCCTGTTCTTGTTTTACTACTTTCCGAGGGCATGGAGCTTAAAGTTTTTGCCTCACTTGGAATCTACTACCCAGATTGTGTAACAAGTGCATGCGCTCCGTTTGTTGCCCTTTCTAATTTCTACCATACACTTTGATACCTTATGCCTACATTATCTTTCAACGGATGTGCTAAGTTTGTTGTGTTTTACTTTTATAATGTTTGACCTTTTGACACTATTTATGCGTTTCAAATTATCAATTTGGTTCTCTGAGACTTTATGCAGTTTTAATCTAAAACAATTGTGTGTTGTAAACCTCTTAGATATGAAGTCAGGGCGTACGTAATCATGAGAAATTATTCATAAATATTGATAGATGACAACCGCAAAAATTGCGACATTTTAAAATTTAAGTGTCATTGTAACACCCGCGAATTTTTCGTTTTGACATTTATAATTTAATTAGCCATTTTATTATTTTATTTGTATTTTAAATCCATTTTTATAAAAAGTTGTCTTTACATGTATAATAATATTAATGTTGAAAAAATATCCGTCTTAAGTTTGTAGTAGGTTTGAGACGCATTTTAGTGTTAAATCGACTCAATTTAAGCCTTTTGGGCCTAATTTGACTAATAGGCTTTCCTTTTTATCCTTATCCCTTAACCAATCATTGGACACAAACCCTAAAACTCTCTTTCTCCCTCAATTTTTCAGCTTACTCCTTAATCACCAATCATCTCAACCTCTATTTTTACACAACTTCACCTTCAACCTTCAGACTACCATAAAATCTTCGTTTTTTATTGGTTTTCAACGATTTTCGCTCCTATCTCTTCCTCTCTTCGTCCTGCACCTTTCTAGGTAAGAAAGGAACAAACTTTCTTCCTCCATAGGGGCTGCCGAGCCCTATTCTATACGGTACCCTTTTTCTAGTTTCGATTCTTAGTCTTAATTTGTGTTTTCTTATGTTTACGAGAAGGATTAGTTGACCCGGACGTGGATTCTTGCAAGTTAGACGATTTCATTAGAGATTAAGGGCTTAATAAGGTAACGGTGATAGGTTACTCGACATTATGTTGAATTTATGTGTGTTTATGTGGTTGTTTACTCTTTTAGTGAACAAAGTTTGCATTTTTACTTGTGTTTGTACCATGGTTGTATTTGACGGTTTTATACAAGATTTGCACGGTTAATTTGTATAAAGTTTGTGTCTTTAGCTTCCTTATGAAATGGGTGTATGAATTGGGTAGTTTAAATGGGTGAATATCGTCTTTATTATGCTTAAAATTTCGTCTTAAGACGGTTTCACAATGAGCCTTTGGACCGTGTATTTGGGCGACCGTTTTGGTCGACTTATTGTTGTTGATTTGAGCCAATTTTCTTGCTTCCGTCTTAAGTGTATATACATGTATGAATTGGGTCATTTTTATAGGTGAATTCCGTCTTGTTCATGTTTAGAATTTCGTCTTAAATTTGTCTTGAAATGGGCTGTTTTGGACGGTTGAATGGAGGTCAAATTGGACATAAATTTTGTTGTTGAAATATGTGAAACTATTGATTTCCCGTCTTGTTTATGCTTGAGAATTTGTTGGGTAATTGTCTCGAATTGGACTATCGATGTGCTGCTGAAACTCGTATGACTCGGTTACCAGTCAATCGACTGGAGGAGATAGTCGATCGACTATTTTGGGTGTTTTAGCCTGACCAGTTTTCGTAAAATGATCATAACTCTCTCGTTTCTTATTTGTTTTGGGCTTATGACCTACCGTTAGAATCGTAAGAGGATACGCTATCACCTCCAATTAGTTTCACCTCATTTTCATATCTAGAACTCAAGTTATGACCGTTTGAATTTGACCCTTGTTGTAGTCGAGTGCTAAACTTGCTGTTATAAATTGGGCTTTATGTTTCTTGTTAGGTATGCATCTTAACTTTGGTTCTAATGCTTGTTATGGTGTGTTGACACCTTTTTATCATTGGAGCCCATTTCTTATGTCTCATTCACATGTTAAACATCGGTTTTGGTTGTTAAGCTTAAGTGCGGTTCAGTTTGAGTTTGTTTACATTTTACCTAGTGTTTCCCATTACTTAATTCATTTGTTATCGTTTGCTTATACTATGTTTAATTAACATGTAAATATGAAGTATAATGTTTATTCATGTTAGAAAAGTATGAAATAATGCTATATACTTCATATTTGAGTTCTCATTGTTTGTTTACGTTTTGCCTCATATTTCGTATCACTTAATTCATTTGTTATTGCTTGTTCTATTTTAAGCTCAAGTAACTTATAAATATGAAATAAAATATTTAGCCTAGTTATACAAGTATGAAATGGTATAGTATATTTCACTTATGGGTTATTACTTGCTCCTTTTCATGTTTTCATCATATTTCAAGTATGAGCGTTTTATTCTAAGTAACTACTTGTCATGTGTCGTATTCTCGTGAAAATGCCATAATGCTATGCCTTCTTGCTTGACTTATATTTAAGCCCTACTTGTGCTGTTCTGGCAAGTACGGTTTTGGTTACTTGTGCTGTTCTGGCAAGTACGGTTTTGGTCACTTGTGCTGTTCTGGCAAGTGAGTTTTATCTTAGTCTTTTCCGGGGAAAATTTAGTCTAAGAGTATTAAATGTCTTGCTTGGTTATGGTCATTGACATATGTCTTTTTACACGAGAGTTTACGTCTTATGTGGTTGAATGTAAGAGTCTTGATCCTATCGGACACTAGAGGTGAGATGCAAGCCTTCTAGTTGCGATATGATCGCCGGGATTGATGCTCCCATCCGCTCTTATGGTGAGATGCAAGCCATGAGTGCGCATGTGACGTTAATAGTCACATCCTGTGCAATGTTTGTTAGAAGATTTCCAAAGTAATGGCTATGGTTTTCATCTATATGTATTGCGATGATTGACTACTCGTTTATCTATCTCACATGACTTAAGTACTAGTCTTTTATAATTTGGATAGTTGCATATGTCACATTTCATTGGAATTCGTGCTTGTGATTAACTAACCGTATCTATGTTCTTTCATTTACTTCACTTATTTAATATGTCTATGACATGCTCATTTGCTATTCTATCTTGCTTTCTCTTATTATTCTAACATGAATGATCCCATGCTTATTTGTTCAAGTGAATTGTATCCCGTATTTATTATGCCTTGCCTTATTTGAGTTCTTTGTTATGTTCATTTTGATATAATGTGGCTGGGAGAACCTTGAATTACTCCCCACTGACTGTGGCATTCATGTTTCATGAATGATAGGTATTAGTTGGTGCATTTATGGGGTGAAGACATGTGTGAGCTAGCGAGCACCTTGACCGGTGGATTTTTCTCTATCGTTATGCTTAGTGATGAGCTCCTATTTCTACTACATTTTGGCATCATTTTGAGCTCATTTGGTAGCACTTGGTAACGGTTTTTGACTTTTTCTACGTTATTTAGCCAATTCCATATGTTTCACCATTTAGCGTAATTTCAAGTGAAGATTAAGAAGCCAAAAGATCGAGAGAAGTGTCCAAGGAAGAGCCAAGAACAAGCTTGAAGGAATGCAAAAAGAAAGCCTTCCAAAGGATCAAAGGAAGAACGAAAGGAAAACGCACTCCAGCAGCAAAGCCGCACGGTGCGAGTTTCCCAGCTACAGAACTCGCACCGTGCGAGAATTCTGGGTTTGATGGCTTTTGTTGCCGTTTTGTATTACGGGCCTTCCCCTTTATTAAGCCCATTAATTATTAGGTTTCGATAGATATAAATAGGAAGTTTGCAATTAGGTTAATCATCTTTTGTTCACTTTAATTAATCAAGGTTGTAATTTGGGAATATTTTCTTCTTTTGAATTGGGTATTAGATCTAATTATGGAGAACTAATCTCCTATCTTAATCCGACTCAAGGCTTAATCTTTGGTTGTAAGACCCTTTAATCCTTCCTTAATTTTCATTATCATTGTTAATCCTTTTGTGTTTATTGTTTGAATTTTGGAATCCTTGTTTATATTGAGTAATTAAGTGTGATTTCCTTGTTGCTTAATTAATCAAGCTCCTTAATTTATTGTTGTTGGGATTATTAAGTGTGATTTCCTTGTAATCTCATCTTTGCAACACCTTTTTATTATGCTAATGAATGTGATTTCTTCTTGGCTTAATTAGCAAGTAAAGGATTAACTTGTAATTAGGCATTAATTGTGATTTCACTGTGTCTAATTACCTCTATTGAATCTCTTGTGCTCATATCTTCTTGTTAATTTGACCAATGTATGTGATTTCTACTTGGTAGAATTGATAAGTTGGGTTATTTGATTAAGTGTGATTTCCTTGTCATTTGGCCATTACTAAGGAGATTTAGAAGATTTATCTTCACAATAGGGTGATAATATATAATTGAAGGATTGATTGAGGGGTTTTGTCAATTAAAGTGCCAAACTTTGGGTCGGGTTAAGTCTCTCTTAATATTGATTAATTTCCATTGTCACAATTGTTCTAATTACTCTTTTAATTTCACTATTGCAAAACCCATCTCCTCTTGGGTTCGACTCCTTACTTGCTATTTTACTAGTTTATAATTAGTGCTAATTAGTGTGTTTAGTGG
This sequence comes from Silene latifolia, assembly GCF_048544455.1. Taxonomy (NCBI): domain Eukaryota; kingdom Viridiplantae; phylum Streptophyta; class Magnoliopsida; order Caryophyllales; family Caryophyllaceae; genus Silene; species Silene latifolia. The sequence continues at coordinate 388,009,309 of NC_133538.1, forward strand.
TATATAAATTGTTAATTTGGCCGTCTTTTAGTGCGACATTCTAGGCTGTCACTTAGACTCACCTTTTAGACTTGTTATTCGTGGGATATCTTTTCCCCCTTATTTGCTAGACTTGGTTTGTAATAACCTAAGTTTGCATATCATTGCACTTGTTTCATTTTTAATAGTGACTCCCGCATGTTAAACTTTAACCTTAAATAAAACTTTTAAAAATTTCATAACTTCCGCTTAAATTTATTAGTTATATTTTCCGCATTATCGCGGGGTGTCACAGTCATCCGTCAAGGTTACATGGATAGGTTTATATATTATTTCTGAGTTATATTATAATTTTTTTAGCTCAACATTTATGTAGAGGAATTCACAAACTTCACATTAAAAGTCATAAACTTTATACCAAATCTCGTAACTTTCTAATATATTTCAGAAACATAAAAAAATAGTTGTACATGTAATTGATGGTATAATTTATCAATTTGGGAAAACTAGGTTACTCCTACAAGTCTAGTTTGGTTTACTAGTACTAGGTAAAAATGAAAATTTTCGTAAATCTTTTTTCCATACAACCATTTTAACTTCAAAACTCATATTTATCACAATTATTTCCTAATTGGCCCCTATAACAATTGTTTTTACCCACTAAAACCAGTTACGATATTAGTAAGATATAATTCATTTTTTAATCCATTTTTTTTGTAAATTAGTTTAACACAAGACATTTTAATGTACATCAATAACATAAATCTAAAATGGCAAACCAAAAAAAGTGATCGAGAAAAGAATGTTAATGAGTATCACACTTTCATCCTATTTTACTACGTCATTGCTCTTTTATGTACGGATTTTACTCAATTATGGGCATTTTTTCATATTCTTTCCATGCATTACCCATCCAATAAAAAAAAGAAAAATAAAAACTCTATCCTCTTTCTCCTTCTAAAACTTAATGAAATTGGTCCCAAATTTCCAATTACGAATTTCAATCCACTTGTCAAACATATCAATATTCAATTTTGTTAAACAAATTACATGAATTATTTGTTCTTTTGAATTAAATTAAATTTGTTTTTCAATTAGGGTTTTATTTCCCAAATATGGTTCTATTTCTCAATCATTGCAGGATGGGCGAGATGGGGGAGGCTAGTTGCAGGGACGGGGCATTGGTGTGCGGTAGTGGGCAGGGTCGACGGTGGTTGGCAGCACTAAAAGTTGTATTGAGTGGGGGAGGAAATGCAGGCGGTGGAGGAATGAGCGTGTCTAGGCGGATGGGGGTAGGGCGGGTATATGGGCGACGGTCGCACTGGAGGGGTAGTGGAGGTACGAGTGGTGGTTAGGTGGTGGCGGCAAGGGTTGGTTTAGAGGTGGTGGGAGTAAGTTTAATGCATAATTGGATTGAAAATAAAATTGAAATATGTGGGTGTTGAAATGGGAAGGGTAAATTAGTCAATTATGCCTACAATTGAGTAAATCATGTACATGAATAAGCATGACCCTTTTACTAACCCATAATATTTAATTTTAATAAAATAGCCGATATATGATAAAACTTTAAAAGTAACAAAATGATAAACATCCTTCAATTATACTACGTACTCCGTATATAAACGGGTCAAATATATCACCACTTTCATAATAAGATAACTCCCACCATCCCATTTGTTGTTTGTCTTATTATGAAAGTTGTGACATATTTGACCCGTCTACAACTTTAGACGGATAGTGTCCGTCTAAAGTGGAATTTTGTGATAATTTTTTTTTGACAACAACAAATAGCATAACTTACAACAGAGCTTCCTGAGGAAGATTATGAGCTATTCAATTCACTACCCTAGGACAAAAGCTAAGAGAGCAACAGTGAAAATGAGACGCAATAGACTTAAGATCCTGGATAATGCAAGTAATAGACGCAATAGGCTTATCCGCTCCGGCCACCTGCATAACCAAGACAAGGCAATCCGTAACCAATCTAACATGAAGATACCCTTCATCCAAGGCCCATTTTAGCGCCTTGATAGCAGCCTGACCTTCAGCTTGCGGGGCAAAAAAGGCAAACGAGCGAGCATGCGTAGTGTTCCTTAAGATCCTCTCACCATCCAACAAGCACCACCCATGCCAGAACTTCTATCAGCCCTCCAAGCAGCATCACACTTAACAGTGCAAACATTTTCGCACACAGGTCCACCAACAATCCAATAGGGAAATGAGTTTCTAATTCTCTTTGCTAGTTCAAAATCAGAAGAGAAGTCCAACAAAGGCGCTTGAAGGAGGCAAGCATCCTTATTGCACACAACCTCATTCATACACTGAATGTCTCCAAGAATATAACTAAGGGCACCCATAGGCCAAGGGCGACGACTCCTGAAGACCATATCATTCCTACAACACCAAATTCTCCAAAGGGTAGCCATAAGGGGAAAAAGGAGGGAGGTAGGATCTGGGCCACTTAAGAAATACTTGACCCAGTTTATGACCCAAATCCTAACATCAATATCCACCCCCTCCCTTCACACCCTAGTGATTCTAATTCCTAAAGAGCAGCCAAACCAAAGAGCTTTTGCAAAGCAACAATCTCTGAAGAGGTGAGAAATAGATTCCACACAAGTAGGTAAGCCATCTCAGAGAGTACAAGAGGAGTGCGAACTCATCTTGCGTTTGAGAAATTCAGAACCCACGGGAAGGGCATTAGCCATAAATTTCCATAAAAACACCCTTAGTTTGTTAGAAATAGGCAACTTCCAGAGCTTTGATTTGCAGAAAGCCACAATGGTTGGAGACATTCTAGAGCGATCAGCACTCGTGGTAGGTCCATCAGATAAGGCCTTAGCAACATAGTAACCCGACTTGACAGTGTAGACACCATGTTTAAAAAATTTTCAATAGAAGGATTCATCCGAAGGTTGACACGGAATATAAGTTGCGAGGATTTTCCTTGTAACTTCCTCACCTGGATCGAAACCAAGAGAGGAAAGATCCCATCTTCTGTGATTATCGTAAAGGTCACCTACCAAGAGCATGGAGTCAGTAGGAACATCCAAAGAATCCCCGTGATGTGACCATAATTGACGCATATTTAGCCCCCGAATTAGCCTTGTTTCCATGCTTTTTAGTGCTTATTTGGGTCATTTCTTATCTTTAGTTCTTTGTTTTGCATATTCTTTGAGATTTTGATCCCTTGGTAAGAAAGGAGTAAGAATCTTGCATTTTTATGGCAAAACGAGACTAAATTGATCGAATTCAATGACCAAGCATCAAGGAGAGACAAGATTAGAAGGCCTTTGTACATATCATAGTAGAAGAGCAATGTTGAGGAAAGATCCTTGAGTCCCCAAGGAAATCCCCAAGGAATTTATGAAGAAAAGGGAAGAAAAGAAGAAGTTACTATGTTTGATCGACAATCCGAGCGGATTCTCAACAATCCGCCCGTCCGCCCTCTCTCGCACAATCCGAGCGTCCGTGCCGAATCCGCTCGGATCCCCCTCAACAATCCGACCGGATTCCCCAGAATCCGCTCGGATTCCACCGCCCAAATCCGGCCGTCCCGACCTTATTCCGCCCGAATTTCTTCACAGCACGGGTTGTCTTCTTCAAGCTACGAAAAGAGAAGCCCTTCTCTCAGAAAATACCGGGTCCTCCTTGCTCAACTTAAAAAGTGTAATTACTAGTTTAGCCCTTAGTTAACCCTAATGCATCCTCCCTAATTTTCACTATAAATACCCCATTAGGCTAATTAGAGGAGCATGTTCTTCTTATCAATAATTAGTGTAGTTAATATCAATCAAATCTCTCTTCAATATTGTAATCAAGTATTAATCAAGTTTTAATCCAAGTTTTAGTTCTTTAATCTCTCTTTTGTTCATCCTTTATTTTGGGTAATTGAAGATTATTTGGGTTATTATTGGGAGATTAACAACCTCTCAATCTAGCATTCAAGTACTTCTATTATTCTTGCTTTATTATTGGAATCATTAGTAGGTATAATCTCTTAATCCCTTTTTAATTATTGTTAATTACTTTCATTTATTCATCATGTTTCATATTGTTGGTATGATTGACAACCTTGCTAGCATGATCAACATGATAATGAGTGAGTAGTCTCTTAGCTAGGGTTAATGGGTGATTAGGGAAACCAACATGGGGAATGATTCATGCTTAAATTAATATGCTTTCATGTTTTATTTGCTTGCTTGTTTTGATCTCAACTCATGCACATGTTATATTTGATGAAATGCTAAGCCTATGAATCCTTGCATTTACTATCATCTCCTATCTTTTCAATGAGACTTGTAAGACATAACCCAACTCGAGTCTCATTAGACCATGCATGTTGTTGAGTAGGGAAGATTAAGTCGACTTGTAGGTGTTGTACAATCTAATCGATTCGGCTCCGGGACCCAAACTTTCCTAGGATTGTAAGATATAACCCAACTCAATCCATCACAACAATAATTGCTTGCTTATAATTTGAGAACATGTTTGTATGATCATATCCCATGATTCCCCTATAGTCCCATGACACCCTAGTGCCTTTAATCAATTGTTTACACCCCTTTTTATTCATCTTTCTTGTTTATTTTCATTGTTATTCTAGTTTAGTAACCTTCTAAATCAACCCAATTTGTGACACCCCTTAGACACCACTAGTTACAATAGAAATCTCATTTCAACTCCCGTCCCTTGGGATCCGACCTTTACTTGCCTCTTTACTAATTGTAGAGTTGCTTGTTAAGCTATAAATTGTGTTTTGATTCGACCGTGACCAACGACCACATCTTAATTTGTGAACACCTAGCGGGATCGCATCAAAAATGGCGCCGTTGCCGGGGACGGTGTTTGTTTGACTTAGATTTCTTTTTATTGTTATTAGTTGTGTCTTTCTTCACCTTGAGGAAGTAAAACTCCTCAAGGTTTGTTCTAATCATTTTTCGAGTTGTTTGATATTTTGCGAGATGGATTTCATAGACTGTTTTGTAGAGGACCACTTGAGTATCCCTTACTTCAAGGATCCCATGCAAGCACTAGAAGCCTTAGAAGCAAGTGAGGCTAAGAGCATGTATTGGGAGTTGGAGGTGGATCTCTTTGAGGCCGCTCTAGCTAACAAGGAACTTACTCATGCACAATCCGAGTTGGTGCATAACATTCTAGTAGAAGCATGTCAACCCATAGAGGATGAGCAATCCATCCTAGAGGATATTTTGCAAACTCAAGAGCAAGAGGAACCCATCATGGGATTTGAATATGATGAGGTTGATGAAAGTGAAGTTGAGTATGCTATGAGAATGGAATGTCTAATGGAGATGGAACAAATTCTCAATGAAACTCCAAAGGAAGAAATTAAGGTACAAACTCCTACTTTGAAACCCCTTCCCCCAAATTTGAAATATGCTTACCTTGATAAATCAAAGACCAAACCCGTGATTGTTAATGATAGACTTGATGATGACCAATTGGGAAAATTGCTTGATGTGTTGAAACAACATGAGAAGGCTATAGGTTATAGTCTAGATGACCTTAAGGGGATAAGTCCCGACTTTTGCATGCATAGAATTCATCTAGAGGACGACCATAGACCTACCATTCAACCCCAAAGAAGATTGAACCCCCACATGTAAGAAGTTGTCAAAGGAGTGGTCATGAAATTACTTGATGCGGGAATCATATATCCCATATCGGATTCTTTGTGGGTTAGCCCCGTTCAAGTGGTACCTAAGAAAGGAGGTACCACGGTAGTGACAAATGAAAAGAATGAATTAATACCCACAAGAATGATCACCGGTTGGCGTATGTGCATTGACTACCAGAAATTAAACTCCGCAACAAGGAAAGATCACTTCCCCTTACCATTCATTGACCAAATGCTTGAGAGGTTAGCCTCTAACAAATTCTTTTGTTACCTTGACGGGTATTCGGGATTCTTCCAAATCCCTATACACCCGGATGACCAACATAAGACCACCTTCACATGCCCTTATGGCACTTTTGCATATAGGAGGATGCCTTTTGGATTATGTAATGCCCCCTCCACTTTCCAAAGATGCATGATGAGTGTCTTCTCCGATTACTTAGAGACCATAATGGAAGTTTTTATGGATGACTTTAGTGTTTATGGAAAGGACTTTAACTCATGTTTGCATAATCTTTCTCTTGTATTGCAAAAATGTGAAGATGTTAGCCTTATTTTAAATTGGGAAAAGTGTCATTTCATGGTCAATGAAGGAATTGTTTTGGGTCACTTGATTTTGGAAAAGGGCATCGAGGTCGATAAAGCTAAAGTTGAGGTGATAGAGAAACTCCCACCTCCCGTGAATGTTAGAGGGGTGAGAAGTTTTCTCGGTCACGCGGGTTTTTATCGTCGTTTCATAAAAGATTTTTCGAAAATAGCAAAACCCCTCACTCAACTTTTGCTTAAAGATGCCTAATTCCAATTCTTGACGAGTGTGTTGAAGCTTTTAATAGAATCAAAGAAGCATTAATCTCGGCACCAATCATTCAACCCCCGAATTGGGAGTTACCTTTCGAGATTATGTGTGATGCTAGCAACTACGCCGTTGGAGCGGTTCTTGGCCAACGGGTAGAGAGAGCTCTTCATGCCATCTATTACATAAGCAAAACCCTCGACCCTTCTCAAGTGAATTATGATACAACCGAAAAGGAGCTTCTTGCCATTGTATATGCTTTGGATAAATTCCGTTCCTACTTGCTTGGATCCAAGGTGATTGTATTTTCGGATCACCGCGCTCTTCGACATCTCTTGATAAAGATGGAGGCAAAACCAAGATTATTGAGATGGATTTTGCTTCTTCAAGAATTTGACTTGGAAATAAGAGACAAGAAAGGAGCCGAGAATGTAGTGGCGGATCACTTGTCAAGAATCCGATTTCATGATGAAAATGGAGAAACCCCGATCAATGACTCATTTCCCGACGATATTTTGATGGCTATTCAAACACAACTTGAAAGGCACATCACCCCATGGTTTGCCGATTATGCCAATTATATTGTTGGAAAAGTACTCCCTCCAAACTTGAACCACAACCAAAGGAAGAGATTCCTATTCGAAGTGAAGAGGTACTTTTGGGATGACCCGAACCTCTACAAGGAGTGTAGTGATGGGCTCTACCGGAGATGCATCCCTCAATGGGAAATCCAAGGAATCTTGGAAGGATGTCATTCATCACCCTACGGTGGGCACCATGGAGCAAGAAGAACCGTTGCAAAAATCCTCCAATCGGGCTTCTATTGGCCTACAATGTTTCAAGATACAAGAGAATTCATCATTCATTGCGATGCTTGTCAAAGAACGGGGAATATATCTTGGAGGAACGAAATGCCACAAAGGGGCATTCTAGAGGTAGAGATCTTCGATGTTTGGGGAATTGACTACCAAGGGCCCTTTGTGACATCCAATGGGAATAAGTACATCCTTGTGGCCGTCGATTATGTTTCAAAGTAGGTGGAGGCAATTGCCACCCCAAATGATGATGCGAAAACGGTCACCAAGCTTTTCAAGAAGATAATTTTCCCAAGATTTGGAGTTCCTAGAGCAATCATTAGTGATGGAGGAACACATTTCCATGAGAAGAAGCTTGCATCCCTTTTGACCAAATATGGTGTTCAACATCGAACCGGCTTGGGATACCATCCTCAAACAAGCGGTCAAGTAGAAATTTCAAATAGAGAGATCAAGCAAATCCTTGAAAAAGTTGTGAACAAGACTCGGAAAGATTGGAGCACAAAGCTTGATGATGCTCTTTGGGCTTATAGGACGGCCTACAAGACTCCCATAGGAGCCTCCCCCTACAAGCTTGTATATGGAAAAGCATGTCATTTGCCAATTGAATTGGAGTACAAAGCTTATTGGGCAATCCGAGCACTCAATCTTGATCTCAAATTGAGCGGTCAAAGGAGGATGATTCAAATCCAAGAGTTGGAGGAATTCCGACTACAATCCTATGAGAATGCAAAGATTTACAAAGAAAGAACAAAATTGCTTCATGACAAAAGAATTAGACAAAAGGCCTTGCACAAGGGAGACAAAGTCCTTCTATTCAATTCCCGCTACCGACTTTTTCCCGGAAAGTTGAACTCTAGATGGATGGGTCCCTATGTGATAACCGAAGTTGGAAAATATGGAGATTTCGAACTCAAGGCGGACGATGGAAGCAAATTCAAGGTAAATAGTCAAAGGTTGAAGCCCTACTATGAAGGAGCGTTTGTTGGAGAGGTTGAGGCTACCTACCTCGGGCCTCCTTCCCCTTGAAAGGACCATCTAAGGGAGAGTTTGGTGGAGTCCTCCCTAAACCACCATTTGTAAATATACTAACCCTCTAACTTGTATTTATTTATTGCATTTGTTTTAATAAGTAGCATAGACTCTTTTCATGAGCGTAAGTGAGGGAGGGTCACTAATGAGTTTTTGAATGAAGGAAGGGACAAATGCCCAAGTGTGGGGATGCATCTAAGAAAGGAGAAGAAGTCAAAACTCGCAGCCAGAATCCGTGCGGATTCCAGAGAATCCGGCCGTCTTGTCAGAATCCGGGCGTATAGGGGAGAAACCGTACGTCCAGCTACGCTGAGAAATTGAAGATTTCTGGACTGAGGTCGAATCCGAGCGTCCTGTGAAGAATCCGTACATCTCGAGGAATCCGGTCGGATCTGAGGAAAGACGCCCGTCTTTTCACCTATGCATTTCAAGAAAAATCTCTGTACTGGAATCCGCCCGTCTCCTGAAAAAGACGCCCGTCCCACCATGAAAGAATCCGAGCGTCTTGTGCTCGGGACGCCCGTCTTATGGCGTCAAAATTTTGGGATTTTCCTCTGTGGCAAAATCCGAGCGGATTGTGAGGAATCCGCCCGTCCCGTGAAGCAAGAATCCGAGCGTCTTCACCTCGAATCCGCTCGTCTTCTCACTGCGTCTTGACCCGACTTTTCCTAATTAAAATACCCCCCACCACACATACTTTGACACATCACTATTCCTTCCACTTACCCTATAAAACCCACCTCCTTATGACCCCCCCCCATACATATCCAAATCACTCTCTTTACCCTCAAAATTAAAAATCCCCAATTTTCTAGGGTTTCCAATACTCAATCAACAAGGAACATCCTTAGCAATCTTCAAATCAAAAGAACCCAACAAAAGAAGCAAGAATGGCACCAAGGAGATCCTCCTTTAGAAGTGCAAGAAGACCAAGGATGGTGGGAAGTTCCTCTACCTCACATCTCAACACCATTAGAAGGGAACATGTGGAGATTGTAGATCTCACAAGGCTCGATGATTTCTCGAATGTAGAATTCCTTGATGATGTGCAGCGATTGGTCTTCCACCGACTCTTAAGTAAGAATATTCTTCCCACTAAATTTCTTTGTCATACTACCTTAAGAAAGCTTGGGATTTTTCACCAAGTAGAAGCACTCTTTGAGGTTTTTGGTCTTTCAACTCTCTTTCGCATGTATGAACCAACCTATCGGTCCCTTGTGCTAGAATTCTTAAGCTTTTTGAAGATTACAACCATAAACAAAGTGATATGCATAGAGTTTAGGTTGGAAAACGTCTCTAGGATGATGACCCTTGTCGAGTTTGCCAATGTGTTCGGACTTGATGTTTCGCCTACCCGAACATCAAAGCCCAAAAAGTATAATGTTGCACCATTGTGGAGGGCCATGACGGGCCGGGATTTCATTCTTACTAAAGAGTGTCTTGCTTTTCACATCCAAAACCCGATCTTAAGGCTTACATATCGATTTCTTTCGGGTACTCTTTTCGCCCGCCGAGATCCGGCCATTGTCAACCAATTGGACCTTGTATTTATGGAGTCATACCTTAACATTCAAGGGAGAGATAGGTATCACTTCAATGCACCTCTAGTTTTGCTAGAGAAGTGGGCAAGGTTTAGAAATGGGGATGATGATGGAATGAAGCACATAGTGAATGGTGGACTCATAACTAGACTTGCAAAGCACTTTAACCCAAGATTCAATGAGAACAATGAGTACACTCCACTTACGGGGGGAACAAGAATTAATGAAGATCTACTTGTCGTCCAACACCATTGGATAACTGATACGTGCATTTTATATAGTCTTTTTAGGCCTTTTTATGCACGTATTTCTATGTTATTATCGTAGTTTATTGCTACGAAATGCCCCGAATATGCTACTTTGGTGTATTTTGTCTTAATTGCAGGAATGGACCATAAAGTAGTAGATTCAAGCCTAAAACATGTCCCTACGCATGCATTTAGGAGATGAGCTGAGTCGGAGCTTGGAAAGTGCTATTTTGAGATGCGCATTGGAGTAAGGAAGTTAGGCGAGCCAAGAGAGTGCTTCAATTTGCTAGTTCCTGCTTGTAAGAGCCATATCTCGAGTTCTACAACAGTTATTAAGGTGATTCCAGTTGAGGTGAAAGATTATCCTCTTAGCTTTCCAACGCCACCAACCACGCCTTATTTGTCCAAGTAACGAAGAAATGGCGCAGCCGTTTGAAGTTCAAAGTGCGCGAAGCGGAATTACGCGGCGAGAAGTGCTCGATCGAGAACTACTTCTATTCGATCGAGAGCCACCTATTCTGGATCGAGTGATTAAAGGGAAAGAAGTCCTCGATCGAGAGGAATTGTTCTCGATCGAGAGGAATGCCAAGGAATATCACTCGATCGAGTGCTTTAGTTAGTCGATCGAGTGGACTTTGCTACGGGTTGGGCTTTTTAGCTCTAATTCCGTCATTAGGTTTAATCCTAATCCTATTTTCTTATAAATAGGAAGTCGGTTTGTCATTATAAACGCTCCTCTCTCCGACACTTTTGCTACATTGCTTTGATTCTTTGTTACTCTTTCTTATTTCCTGATCCTTAATTTCAGTAATTTCTTCTCTCTTTTCTCTCTTTTTATTTAATGTTTATTATTCCCTCTCCCTATTTATTTATTGTACTTATTTATTCCATGTCTAGCTAAATCCCCTTAGTATGTTAGGATTAGGGAAGCCGTGGTAGCGATGCTTTAATTGTATTAAATAGATTAGCCTGCGATAAGAATTGTATTAGGCAATTTAACTTGTTATCCTGGTCGAATGAATGCATGCGGGAGACCATAAATCTAGTTAACCCCGACCTAGATCGAAAGATTGGAAGGAAGGCTTGCTTAATTACAATAGGGTATAGCAATGAGGGCGAAAGTTAAGTCATTTACGCTCTAGGGCGGTTTAAGGACCGAAAGGTGACGACCATAGCTCTTCTTATCAATAGTCTAATCGCCTTAGTATTCTCGATAATATAAGATCTGATAGCTGCCACGGTGGACCGACTCCTAGCATACTCCCTTTCTCTTATTGTTAATTTCTCTCATCTTTTTCCCTCGCTTTAGTCTCCAGTTAGTTAAATCAATTCAAAACCCCCAATTGTGACATTTAGACGGATAGAATAGACAAATAGATAGTACACCGCCTCCCGTGGAGATCGACCCTACTTGCCGCTGACTTCATTGCGATAATCTAGGTATTTTATTTTTGGTACGAAACGACAGTATCAAATTTTGGCGCCGTTGCCGGGGAGGCAATCTATTTATTTATTTGTTAAATTTTATCTGTTTTTAGCCTCAGGGGATTTTTCCCTTGAGGCCGTTTTAATCTTTTGTTTAGTGCTGTTTTGATAGGCCTTACAGGTACTACCTAGACAGTTCTAGGTGAAAGACAATCAAAGGGAAGGCTTGAGTACCTTTGACCCATCACCGATGTCCCATTATATGGAACAGTACCGGTGATCTCACTACGGAGATGTGGTTCTCACGAGCACAATGCAAAAATTTTTTGTGCCGCCACATCCGCCCTATCAATGGCCACCGCAACAAGATTCCCCTGATATACAAGAAGAAGACATTGCGGAGCTGAAATCCTTGATGGAGGCACTGGCATTCCAAGTGCAAGAATATGTCTCGCGATTTGATGAGCTCGAGTCTGCAGTTGCTCAATTAGCAGCTGAGATGGAGAGAGAAGAGGTCGCGGAGCTGACATATTTAATGAGAATGCTTGTATCACAAATGCAAGAGAGTGATAGGTATATGGACGCTCGAATCCCTGAATGAGTCACAAATAGCTCGGTTAGCAGCTGAGATGCAAGAAGAAGAGGTTTACCTTGCTTTGAGAGCGGTTTTTCTCCTGAGGAAACCGTGTTGCCCAATGATGAGGATGACTTCTATGACTCGGACGACGAGTTCCTTTCATATTTCACTGCCCCACGTGAAGATTTCAGCTCTATGCAGGAAGAATCACTCGATCGAGTGACTTATAATGGTCGATCGAGTGAATTTCCAGAAGACAGTCCTCGATCGAGTAATATCCCTTCTCGATCGAGTGACATACAGGAGGATAGTTCTCGATCGAGTGATGTTGTTACTCGATCGAGTGAGATGCGGGAGGAAGTTGGTCGATCGAGTGATTATTCTGCTCGATCGACTGAAATGGCCATTGGGAGCTTTGGTTCGTCATTTTGGTTTGATTTGGATGACGAGTCGACGATGATGAAGGTTACGGTAAACCTCCCTATTCACAAATGTAGTCGGATACACTTGAAGCTGCGATTTACGGGATGGATTCCACTGAGGAGGTTGATGAAGAAGCAGTTGAGACGGTAATTGCTCCTAGCACGGAAGAGGTAATAAACTCTTTTACCTATGATTCCGTGGTCAAGAGCAACCAATCTGAGGTAGTAAACGATAATTTTATTATTGTTTGTCCTAATAGTATTTTGCCTCGTTTGACTCGCTACTGTTTCTTTGAGCTATACCCCTCATATGTGGACGCACAAATTAACGATTTTTCACCGTCCTTATCATTATAAAATTGTTAATCTGAATTGGAGCCCTATATTATCGTCAATCGCTCCCGCTCCTATATTTTGTGGATAAATTTAGGAGCGCCCATAGGAAATTTGTTAGACTTAAATGTTTACATATCTTTATTTCCTACTTTGCTATTCCACTATGGTGCTACTTATGCTGTTGTGTAGCACATGCGCAGCTATTTGACAAAGTTGTTTAACGCTTTGAGCTGTTTTGATTGTGATTAGTTTGAGTGGCTCGAAGAAAAAGAAGGTCGAGCTGGGACTGATCGAAGCTAGCGCTACCCGGAGGCAACCCGGCGATTTATTTCTCGCATTTTTTTTACTTTAAGTTATAATAAATGGTTTTATACCATAGACTATCTCAGTATGCTTGTCTTGTCAGTTTGCGGGCCGTTCTTATTGCGTTTTTGCAGGAGATACGATGAGAAGTACTCGATCGAGTACTTTTTGTGCTCGATCGAGCACTTGTGCTGCCAAATCCTCTCGATCGAGCTAATATATACTCGATCGAGTACCGCAAAAAGTAAGAAAGCACTCGATCGACCTAGTTTCTTTTCGATCGAGCTGTTCTTGGATGCCCACTCACTCGATCGACCACCGTTGGGACGGATATCGAGTGTTTTTGACTTGTATCGACTTCCGAGACGGTTTTTCGGGCCCTTAGCAACCTCCCATTTCATGGTCGGTTTGGGGAGGTCCCCTTATTCGCGCGTCTTGTAAGTTTTCCGCTTTTACTCTCTTCCTCCTTTAGTTTGCATTTTCCTTTCCATGTTTTGGTACAATGGGGGCATTGTACGGTTTGGTTTTGGGGAGGTTATGCATCCATATCTCGTGTCTCGCATATTGTTTTTATTGCATTTCAGTTATCACATTTAATTTATGTTTGCATCGTTGTTTATTTTCATAAAATTCAAAAATTCCATAAAAATTGAAAAAATAGAAAAATTCAAAAAATTTCACGTTTATTTTCGCATATAGGTTGAGTCGAACGGTCGATTTCCATGATGAAATTGCACTTGCAACTGTCTTTTTGCTTAAGCCTTGCATTAAACTGTTATCTTTTAGCTTTGTCTTTTGCATAATCTACGAGTTAATGTTTAATTTAGCTGAACATATAGACTTGACTCAAAATTTTGGCAACCTACTTATAATTTCTAAGATTTAGAGCCTTATAAAATGGTGTCATTTGTGACCGGTTTCATGTAGGATTGTGAGTAGTTACTCCTTGCATATCATGTATCATTAATTTGCACGTATATGAAATTCAATTGCTTCTTGCCTTCATACATTCGGGTTAGTGGTTGGTGTCACATGCAGGGAGGTGCTTACAATTTCCCTTTCTTTTATTTTTACCCATTTAAACTCCACATTAGCCAAATTTGCCGATTGACCCTTAGCTACATTCCAAATTTAGCCCGCCTGTCAAGCTAGTTTATTGTATGTTTTGCGGTATATATTTCATTGTATCAAATTTTGGCTTGTATCTCGTGACTTGGAGTTGGTAATTTATGAAGGAAAGGAGGATGATGAAAAAAAACACATGAAAAAAAAGAAAAAAAAAAAGGAATTCGTGAAAAAGAAAAAAAGAGGAGAAGTTGAAAAAAAAGAAAAGAAACCGAGAAAATAGAAAGAAAAATCGAAAGAGAAAAAAACGATGTTGGTTGGTTGACGGTTTCACTCCTATGCTTTATCTATATCAATTAAGGAGTATTTTCAGTTTGGTTTGGTGAGTTTTATGCCAAATGAAGGGCATGTGCTTAATTCATAATTGAGTAAGAATCGGATGTTGTTGCATGGTTTTGTTTAGGTACTAGCTTGATCACCTATACCTCCACATTCCCATAAATGTTTTGCCTTTTCTTACCCATTGCCTCACTTTACCATATTTTTGTAAGCCCTCGGCTGTGACGGACCTTGTTTGGTTGGAATGTATGTTTGGTAGCTAGAATTGTCTATCATATTAGTTGCATGCATGTTTATGTGGGTCGTAGTCTAGGTGAGCGACTATTTTTCTTTCTCTCTTACATATATATGTTCACCCTTTGCTTCATGAGAGAAGAGTGACCCGTGAGAGTCCGATTTTAAAGGTCTTGCAAGGTCGACGGTTCAGCTTTATTTATAAACATCTTATAACTCGTTTGCATTTGACTGTCTTGCTTTAAGTGTTAGTTTGCTTGTATTAAATTGGCTTAAGTGGGCATTTGTAGCTAGCTCTGAGTTATCTTTTCCGTTCCATTAGTTGCATTTTAGTTTACTCGGGGACGAGTAAAGGTTTGGTTTGGGGAGATTTGATACGTGCATTTTATATAGTCTTTTTAGGCCTTTTTATGCACGTATTTCTATGTTATTATCGTAGTTTATTGCTACGAAATGCCCCGAATATGCTACTTTGGTGTATTTTGTCTTAATTGCAGGAATGGACCATAAAGTAGTAGATTCAAGCCTAAAACATGTCCCTACGCATGCATTTAGGAGATGAGCTGAGTCGGAGCTTGGAAAGTGCTATTTTGAGATGCGCATTGGAGTAAGGAAGTTAGGCGAGCCAAGAGAGTGCTTCAATTTGCTAGTTCCTGCTTGTAAGAGCCATATCTCGAGTTCTACAACAGTTATTAAGGTGATTCCAGTTTTAGGTGAAAGATTATCCTCTTAGCTTTCCAACGCCACCAACCACGCCTTATTTGTCCAAGTAACGAAGAAATGGCGCCGTTTGAAGTTCAGTCGCGAAGCGAATTACGCGCTGAGAAGTGCTCGATCGAGAACTACTTCTATTCGATCGAGAGCCACCTATTCTGGATCGAGTGATTAAAGGGAAAGAAGTCCTCGATCGAGAGGAATTGTTCTCGATCGAGAGGAATGCCAAGGAATATCACTCGATCGAGTGCTTTAGTTAGTCGATCGAGTGGACTTTGCTACGGGTTGGGCTTTTTAGCTCTAATTCCGTCATTAGGTTTAATCCTAATCCTATTTTCTTATAAATAGGAAGTCAGTTTGTCATTATAAACGCTCCTCTCTCTGACACTTTTGCTACATTGCTGATTACTGTTACTCTGTTCTTATTTCCGGATCCTTAATTTCAGTAATTTCTTCTCTCTTTTCTCTCTTTTTATTTAATGTTTATTATTCCCTCTCCCTATTTATTTATTGTACTTATTTATTCCATGTCTAGCTAAATCCCCTTAGTATGTTAGGATTAGGGAAGCCGTGGTAGCGATGCTTTAATTGTATTAAATAGATTAGCCCTGCGATAAGAATTGTATTAGGCAATTTAACTGTTATCCGGTCGAATGAATGCATGCAGGAGACCATAAATCTAGTTAACCCCGACCTAGATCGAAAGATTGGAAGGGAAGGCTTGCTTAATTACAATAGGGTATAGCAGTGAGGGCGAAAGTTAAGCTGTTTACGCTCTAGGGCGGTTTAAGGACCGAAAGGTGACGACCATAGCTCTTCTTATCAATAGTCTAATCGCCTTAGTATTCTCGATAATATAAGATCTGATAGCTGCCACGGTGGACCGACTCCTAGCATACTCCCTTTCTCTTATTGTTAATTTCTCTCATCTTTTTCCCTCGCTTTAGTCTCCAGTTAGTTAAATCAATTCAAAACCCCCAATTGTGACATTTAGACGGATAGAATAGACAAATAGATAGTACACCGCCTCCCTGTGGAGATCGACCCTACTTGCCGCTGACTTCTGTTAGCAGTAATCTAGGTATTTTATTTTTGGTACGAAACGACAGTATCAATAACCCTTGAGGGGGTTGATAAGAGGATAAAGTGGTTGACAAAAGGGAGCGATCCACTCTATCTCCCAATAACCGATCTACCACGGATCTCCCCAAGAAGAGGAAGCTTGTCCCCAATGCCCTCCTACCTCATCCCAAGTCAAACAAGGCAAACTCCACCACCACAAAATCCACCACCACAACAACAAGAACAACAAACTCAAAATGAGAAGATAAAAGTGCCTCCTTACCCCTTTCCCTACCAACCATATAACCATCCAAATCCCTTCATCCTCCCCCGTGACGACTTTGTCACGGGAATTTTGCAAGATTTACACTACCGTCAATATGAGACCTCCGTGGACACTTATTATGCTCTTTACCCCCAATACTATGAGATGGCTCAAAAAGGACGGATTAGTGAGGAAGGAGCTTTCCCCTCATGGGCTCAAATGGAATTGCTCTTTCCCAACTCGGAGAAGGCCAATGAAGGGGCGAACGGTCGCAAAGGGGAGGAGAGTGGCGATTCTTGTGGAGGTGATACGGTGAAGCTTGAAAGTGAGGAAGATGAATTCATGGATCCAAGTTTAAGTGATGCTTCAAAGGATATTTGGGATAGCGATATAGAGGGAGATGATGCGGATGCCTAGGAGACTACTTCATCACTAGGTGGAGCAAGCATGAGCGGCCACCTAAGTTCAAGTGAAGTTCTCTCATCTCTCCTCTTTATCTTTATTTTTCATAAAAAGAAGTTTGTGTCTTGTACTCTTTGTATTTTATTAAATTTTGATCATTGTTGGAGTAGTCCTAGCAACATCAAAGGACTCACACCTCGGTACCATTGAGGTGTTCTTATTCTATTGTTCCCATTTGTAAAATCCAAAATGACAAATTAGCTTCATGCATAGCATAGTGTATGCATGAACTATACCCATCCTTTGACATTAGCAATAGTGTCTTACTTGGTTTGGGGAAGTTAATGCATACGCAACGGGAGGTAATCTAAATTATCCTCTCCGTCATAACAAAAACCATGCATCATGTAGTGTAGCTTAGTATAGATTGCATTTAGTATAGAAATCATGCATCATCTTTGCATAATTTCCATCATTTTGGCCATTGAGGACAATGCCCATATTAGTGTGGGGATGGAAATTCTAACATTTAACTCTTATTCAAAAAACCCATAAAAATTGAAAAATCTCAAAAATCATAAAAATTGAAAAAATTGAAAAATCCAAAAAACAAGTTCATTTCCTTTGTATATATTGTCTTGTATATATTGTGTTTGTTTTATCCTTGTTCACATTGATTGACTACGCCACATCCGAGACATGAGGATATTGAAGACCGCATGGTATGATCTTTCCAATCTCCTTTTTCCTCTTTATGTTAATGACTATGTGGCTTTATTTTGATTGATGCGGTATAACAATGTGAATCTAGGACTTGCATTTAGATTATATGTCATATTAGTTGATAGAATCATATGCATTAGGATGTTTATATGTTAGTTGCATCATGGCATGTAGTTGCATGTTAGAAAATTTTTGTGAAACCATCTATTTGGGAAGCTTGACAAGTGTATATAGGCCCTAGTAGATGCTTTTTCTTCTTAAGACTTTGCTTGTTAGAATGCTTGTAAAACACCCTAGGAGTGTCATGCTAGTATCCTTTGACCCATGGATTAAGGCCTAGTCAAGAGTACCTTGTGGTGTGATAACTCCTTGGCTACCGTTTATTCCAAGGTGACCCTTGAAACCATGCATCCATCATCCATGTTCTACCATATTTTTGTCAACAAAAGGGAATGGGCACAAAAAGAAATCAATTTGAGTTCAATGAAATGAAAAGTGAAAGAAAGTTTGCAAAAATGCATCAAATGAAAAGAGGAGCAAAAATAGAACTCCTAAGCTTCAAATATAAGGCACCCTCGTTACTAATTGGGGTGACTTTGAAAATGTTCAAAAAGAAATGCAAAAAGTTGTCAAGTGTTGAAATGCCAAAAATCAAAAAGAAATGGCAAAGAAAGTGTTCTCAAATGTCAAATGCCACAAGAAATTGGGGGGAAAAACAAAAACAAAAGCAAACTCCCAAAGTGAAACTCAAATATCTATTGATCCCTTTATCCATCGTATCCATTTTTGTGCATGGTAGAGAGGGGACGACCCTTCTTCTTGTCTAGTCAAGAGGGGGAATTCCGCGATCCTCCAGTGTTTCTAACACCATAGGGAGTCTACTCTTGACAAAAGCATTTAACAATTGAGGACAAAGGTACCCTAGCTTGACACAACTTGGAGGTGATTTATTGGTATCCTTCTAGGCTTAGTAGTTTGAACAAATTGCATCTATGAAGGATTGTGTACCCTTGAATTGCTTCCCTTGTAGGTAATTTCCGCCACTTAGATGAGGAAAGTGGCTATTCTTTTTGTAGATGCATCCATTATGTGTTTTTGTGTGCTTAATGTTTGGATGTGTCGCCATTTTGGCAAGACCCACCTTGCCTTGCAAGAAGGCATCCTACCTCATGGTTGTCTTGTTGTGAGTTGAAGGGCGGAGTGAGACCCGCTAATTGTCTCATATCGGCTATATTATTAGGATAGGTTAGTATTGGTCCTAGTCTTTGTCACCTCTTTACTCGGACGAGCAAAGGTTCGGTTTGGGGATATTTGATGTGACCATAATTTGCGCATATTTAGCCCCCGAATTAGCCTTGTTTCCATGCTTTTTAGTGCTTATTTGGGTCATTTCTTATCTTTAGTTCTTTGTTTTGCATATTCTTTGAGATTTTGATCCCTTGGTAGGAAAGGAGTAAGAATCTTGCATTTTCATGGCAAAACGAGACTAAATTGATCGAATTCAATGACCAAGCATAAAGGAGAGACAAGATTAGAAGGCCTTTGTACATATCATAGTAGAAGAGCAATGTTGAGGAAAGATCCTTGAGTCCCCAAGGAAATCCCCAAGGAATTTATGAAGAAAAGGGAAGAAAAGAAGAAGTTACTATGTTTGATCGACAATCCGAGCGGATTGTCAACAATCCGCCCGTCCAGCCCTGCACAATCCGAGCGTCCGTGCGAGAATCCGCTCGGATTCCCCTCAACAATCCGACCGGATTCCCGAATCCGCTCGGATTCCACCGGCCAAATCCGGCCGTCCCGACCTTATTCCGCCCGGATTTCTTCACAAAGACGGATTGTCTTCTTCAAGCTACGAAAAGAGAAGCCCTTCTCTCAGAAAATACCGGGTCCTCCTTGCTCAACTTAAAAAGTGTAATTACTAGTTTAGCCCTTAGTTAACCCTAATGCATCCTCCCTAATTTTCACTATAAATACCCCATTAGGCTAATTAGAGGAGCATGTTCTTCTTATCAATAATTAGTGTAGTTAATATCAATCAAATCTCTCTTCAATATTGTAATCAAGTATTAATCAAGTTTTAATCCAAGTTTTAGTTCTTTAATCTCTCTTTTGTTCATCCTTTATTTTGGGTAATTGAAGATTATTTGGGTTATTATTGGGAGATTGACAACCTCTCAATCTAGCATTCAAGTACTTCTATTAATCTTTCTTTATTATTGGAATCATTAGTAGGTATAATCTCTTAATCCCTTTTTAATTATTGTTAATTACTTTCATTTATTCATCATGTTTCATATTGTTGGTATGATTGACAACCTTGCTAGCATGATCAACATGATAATGAGTGAGTAGTCTCTTAGCTAGGGTTAATGGGTGATTAGGGGAAACCAACATGGGGAATGATTCATGCTTAAATTAATATGCTTTCATGTTTTATTTGCTTGCTTGTTTTGATCTCAACTCATGCACATGTTATATTTGATGAAATGCTAAGCCTATGAATCCTTGCATTTACTATCATCTCCTATCTTTTCAATGAGACTTGTAAGACATAACCCAACTCGAGTCTCATTAGACCATGCATGTTGTTGAGTAGGGAAGATTAAGTCGACTTGTAGGTGTTGTACAATCTAATCGATTCGGCTTCGGGACCCAAACTTTCCTAGGATTGTAAGATATAACCCAACTCAATCCATCACAACAATAATTTCTTGCTTATAATTTGAGAACATGTTTGTATGATCATATCCCATGATTCCCCTATAGTCCCATGACACCCTAGTGCCTTTAATCAATTGTTTACACCCCTTTTTATTCATCTTGCTTGTTTATTTTCATTGTTATTCTAGTTTAGTAACCTTCTACATCAACCCAATTTGTGACACCCCTTAGACACCACTAGTTACAATAGAAATCTCATTTCAACTCCCGTCCCTTGGGATCCGACCTTTACTTGCCTCTTTACTAATTGTAGAGTTGCTTGTTAAGCTATAAATTGTGTTTTGATTCGACCGTGACCAACGACCACATCTTAATTTGTGAACACCTAGCGGGATCGCATCACCCCGCAAATATCATGAAGACTGTAACCCTCTATCCATTTACTCTTCCAAGCATTAAGTCGAGATGAAGATCCAATTGACCAAGCAATATTGTTGTAGATAAGATCAGAACCCCAGACAAGGCTTTTGAGAGCCCATAATGACGTATGGGGAGCCTTCCAGCGATTCTGGAAAAAAATATCATCTTGGATACCAAGCTTGGGACCAATCACCATACTAATAAGACTTCCTGGATCACATAAGATTCTCCAAGCAGATTTAGCAAGGAGGGCTTGATTAAAGCAACCAATATTGCGAAGACCAAGGCCCCCTTCTCCCACATGCCTACTAAGAAAATCTTTACTACACCAATGAATAGACTTATTAGTTCTAGTTCCACTCCACCAAAAATGCACCATCAAAGACTGAAGTTTTGATGTTACACTTACCGGTATGCGAAATAACGATAGAGAGAAAAGGGATAGTGAAGAGAGAAAAGAACGAATAAGAGTCAGTTTACCAGCCGAGGAAAGAAGAATATTATTCCAGGAGGATAGCCTTCGCTTAGTTTTTTCGACAAGAAATTTAAATAGCTCCCTCTTAGAAGACCCGATACTCGTTGGTAATCCAAGATAGTTAACAAGATCATGCTTAGGAGTAAATTTAAAGTCAGTCAAGCACTTTTTGACCATCATGAGTGAGCAATTTGGACTAAAAAGAATAGAGGACTTATCTTTATTGAGGCATTGTCCAGAGGCAGCACAATATTCATCGATAATGTTCATAAGAAAATCCATATCTCCATAGTCACTATGTAAGAAGAAGAGTGAATCATCTGCAAACAGTAAGTGGGAGATTTCCGGACCGCTCTTACATATCTTAATACCTTTAATGAGATTACTATCCTGGGCATAGAGAATCATTTGGGATAGGACTTCCGTACACAGCGCGAAAATATAAGGGGATAAAGGATCACCTTGCCTAATCCCACAACAAGGTTCAACATTTTCCATAGGAGCACCATTAATTAGGATTTCATAGGAAACGGTTTCAATAGTACTTATAATAAAGATGAACCATAGAGTCTGGCAAATTCAAGTAAGAAAGCACCCCTCTTATGAAATTCCAGTTCAGTCTATCATAAGCTTTACTCATACCAGCCTTTAAATCTTGTTTATTTATTGCCAAAAGCTACAACAAGACTGTCAAAGCCAGAATATTCAGGATAGGAGACCTTGTTCTCAGAAAAGTCTTTCAAAATACAAAGGAGAAAAACGCAGTAAACGGCCCTGAACCTGGAAGGTCCCTACCTGATCGACTCAATAGTCGGTCAGGGCGCTTACAGGCTACAAACCGTGGATGGCGAAATGATCCCCAGAGCTTGGAATGTTGCTCACTTAAAACTATTTCACAAATAAAACACATCCCCCAGCCCAGGTAAAATCTTTACTTTACCCTTTTGCCTGGCCTGATATGCAACTAAGTGTATGATACTTTCCATTATATGAATAAATATCCTATATGATTCTTCTTATTATGTGCCTGAATACTTATTAATGTTCTTCTTTTTCTTTCTTCTCTTACCAAATAGAATCTTGTATATTTGTTTAATTAATGCATTCATCAAATTCACACCTTACTTAAACAAATTTTCAAGATTGAAGGCCACTCCACTAGCATACATATTACTCATATGCAGAAAATACCCAACTTTCAGTTGCAAAAATAGGCCTTAAAATACTGAGCTCAGTTCAAATAAACAAACTTGGGAAAACTTTTCCTGGATTGTATATCATAAATGGGTCATAAGCCCTCCAGGCAGGCATGGGTCGTAAGCCCTCCAGACAGGCAATAACCCCACCCATGACACAAAAGCCTGGCCAGACCCAGTGCAAGGAAACCCTGGCCTGATCCAGTCAAATAACTGGCCCGATCCAGTACACATCTAATACTACAAATATGCCTTATCCAACTATATTCCAAAACACAAAGAGAGACCATCAAAGATCGATTATTTAAGGTCAAAACAAAATGTTCATTCCAAAAACATCCACCCTAGAAAAGACCTACCTAAAATTACTCAAAAAAAGAAACAAATATCCATTCCAGGAACATTCTGTGACACCCCCATAGTCCGAGTGCCTTACCAGGACCACTCAGGTATAAAGATGTCACCATCTCGGTTTCCCGAGGCAATGATAATCAAAAGACAATAAAGAAACAACATTTAAATAGTATAAAGTTTAGTGAATACAATCCAAAACCAACTAATAAAAATACGGTTACATGTTCTTAAACCAACTGATGATCAACTAAATAAAATGTCTGACAAACTATCAAGCTACAACGGAAGACTCTGTCATCTCGTGGTGACTCATCCCAGCTAGCCCATATGTCTCGACTCATACCTACTCAACAACTGCTCACCATCCCCGCATGGATCACCACAGTTTTTCAAAACAAAGACGGGGTCGATACTAATCACACAATCAAATATATAATCACTATAAGACAGAAACCAACACATCTCAACCGTCACATAACCCAAACTCCATAATCACTCCTCATCACTGACTACACACTAAAGTGTGTAGTCCTGCCAGAGTACCCGTCGCAACAGGTTACTCCACTCCGCCAGTGGGGGACCGCAACCGTTCCCACCTATGCCCCGCTCATACCATAGAGCGAACAACCCAAATCCATTAATGTGCACATCCCTTCTGTGGCGGGTTCCACAGAAGGCGAATAATGGGCGTGAAGCCACTCCCGCAAGTGACCCCACTCAGCCAGGGACGTACCCCGAATACCACAGACAGATACAAACAATTACAACTATCAACAGTAACCAATTCAAACAACCGTTACAATACGAATACGATATTATACAACAATCACAACCAACAACCAACACATTATGTGACTAATACTGAGTAGGGAAACCCTACCTGGAATGCATCACACGCAGACGATCTCAACAGCTGTATCAAAAAGCCTCCTCTATGAATCCTCCTCCTAACATATCATCACATAATCACTAACCATACAAAAACTAACACAAATCCCCAATCCCCTAAATTAGGGTTTAAACAAGCTTGATTAAATAATATAAAATCGGTACGTAGATCTTACCCTCGACGCAAGGATCACAAAGATGTAAAGAACGATGAAATCCAACCTCTTAAACTCCGGGATTTGTCCATAATACGGATGAATGCGAAGAACGTAACTTAAATCTCTTTTCAATGTAGTTAGGTTTTTAAAAGTGTATTATGAAGATGACGGAACGATTTAAATACTAATCCGTGTTATTAACAAAACCCAACAAAACATCACCCGTAAACTGAGCTACTCGATCGAGTAGCTGACGTACTCGATTGAGTGCCACTTACTCGATCGAGTGCCACTTACTCGATCGATTACCCAGGATGCTCGATCGAGTACCCTACAGGCAGAATAATTTTCTAAAAACCAAAACACCCTTACTCGACAGAGTAAGGCCCACTCGATAGAGTACCCAGAGCTCATAAAACCGTAGTATTACACATCCCCCTGGATAGGCCAAAACAAAGAACAAAAACAAAAGCCTAAACAGGTTTCAAATTAGAAACTGACCCACAACCCTCTACCATTTCCTGATCAGCAGATTTTTCCTTGGAAGGAGGAGAGTCTACTTCTTCTTCATGACCCATATTGGCCAAGTCAGGATACTGGGTATCCAGAGCTGTCTCGTCACGATCCGGATCCCACTTAGCCCTATCAGATTCAGGATCCCTCATAGCATAAACCCGGCCTTTGCCAAAGAAATACTGAGCAGCATAAGCAAGCCGTGCTTCCACCAGCTCCTTCTCAGCATCGATATCTTCATTTTTCCTCAGTTGATCCTGCATCGCCTGCTTCTCAGCAGCCAACTCTCTTTTAACAGCTTCAAGCTCCTCTCTTATAGCTTCGAGCTCTTTTCTGTATACTTTCTCATCATTTTTTGCAACTACCTCGCAAGCCTGAGTAGCCCTAGATGCC
Source organism: Silene latifolia (assembly GCF_048544455.1). Lineage (NCBI taxonomy): Eukaryota > Viridiplantae > Streptophyta > Magnoliopsida > Caryophyllales > Caryophyllaceae > Silene > Silene latifolia. The sequence goes on from NC_133538.1 coordinate 388,034,286, forward strand.
TCCCTGGCTGATCCTAGCTAAGATTGAAGGACTGACTCATGACCCCTGGACGTGTGAAAATCATGGTTAACCTTGTCCAATTTCTCTTCCAAGCCAATGATTCTAACCCAGGCATCCTTGAGCTGACAAGTAGTAATCAGCCCAGCATCCAAGCCCTAGAGAAGGATGAAACAAAACCAATTAACCAAACCCAAGGGAAAAAGGCAATACAAAAATATATAATAATAAAAATAAACCCTTTGCAACCAACCTCCTTGGCTTGAGAAGCAAGAGCAGCAGCGTTTACCATAAGGGAAGACAGAAGAGCCACGACCTTAGTAGAAGATTCAAGGGCATTGTTAGATAAGAGCTGGCCGCTTATATTGGCATAAAAATCATTTATCTGTTCCCGAGCATCCTCCATATCACCCAACTGAGCAGGCACCCCCCTGATGCTTCTTATTAGCTGAGCATGAATATGCTCCCTTTCTCCCCCTTCTTCCTTGGGGATGACAGCCTCTCTTCTCCTCTTGGAAGGATGGACAACCTCTGGGGACACAAGCTAGGGCGGTTTCTTATGAGGTTGAACATCAAAAACCAAAATATCGAGAGTCTTGTCGCTCCCACTACCAGTAGCCTCTTGACTATTGGATTGCTCAGAGATTCTAGCAACCCCAGCCTTCAAGTCGGCAGCATTGAAGCTAGCTAATCTAGCAGAGGACCTATATACTGAATAAACAAAAGAAGACATATATAAATAGCAGGAAAAAAATAACAGAAAAGCAGCAGTCAACGCAAGTACAAAGAAGACGTACATGAAAGAGCGGTAGAGGTAGGCTTGCCTTTGGGCACTCTAACTACACTCAGCTTAGGCTTCATGTACCGGGGCAACAAATCCCTACCCAGACTACCAGGCCAAGTTCTTTCTTCCTCGGGAAGGACAAGAAAAGCCTCTATCCTTGAAACAGATTCCTCATCAAGAGGATCAAAATTCCAGTCAGGTGCTGCAAACATCCCTAAGATATTCAGGTAAAATTTAAATATCTCGAATTCATACAATATAAAATACGAATCAGGAATACAGGAAACCTACCACTCTCCAAAGGAGGATATCTCAGATAATCCAGGCCAGACCCCAAGGTATCAGTCCGGATGAACAAGTAAGTCTTCGCCCAACCTTTATCGTCTCCCGAATCCAGATTAGTGATTAATGGAGACATTTTGGACCTAATTCTTAAATTGAAATGACCAGTAGAAGGATTTATCAAGTGATATACTGACTTGATATCATTGACAGTAATTGTAAGCTAATGTTTAGCACATAAATTCTCAATGGAATGGACAAGTTTCCAAACCATTGGCATAACTTGGAAGAGTGATACTTCCATGGCTCGGATAGTATCAATCATCAAAGGAGTAAAAGGCAACCTACAACCAGCCTTGAACGCCCACTCATAGATGCAGAACCAGCTCGGTGATACCCAATTAGCCCTGACCGGACAAAATTCAGGGATCCAAACTTCAGCTGAATCAGGGATCAATTTTTTCTCCCTTAAAACCCCGTCATAGTTTTTTTCAGCAGATTCTCTTCAGGAAAAGAGGATTCAAGTGATCGGAGAGCAGAGAAAATAGAATCCTGGTATTTGAATGCTATAGCACGAGCAAGAGGATCTACCTCAACCACCTCCTCTTCATGAATATCTGTTGGTTTAGGGTCAGCTGCAGCCTTCTGAGAAGCAGGGCGTTTTTTTGGCTCCAATACTTTTTATTGTTTATTAAAAATAGAGATTTTTGTGAAAGTTAACGAAATATTTTGAAGAATTGCAGGTAGCAGACTAAATTCCTGGGAAAATAGGAAAGAATTTCAGAGAGAATATAGTGAGAGAGATAGAAGAATTTTGGTGAAGAATAAACTCACTTTCAATACTGTATTTATAGGAGCGAAATAACGGTGCAAAAACCCTAGAAATTGCAAAACTGTCAGCGTGACATCATCATGCTAGCCGTTGCAGTGTTTAACGGTCACTAGAAGTCTAAGAGTCATTGAGTAATTGTGATTCTTTTTATTTTTTTGAGCCTGGTAAATTGACATCTCACCCCTGGCCTGATCCAGCACGGGTAAAATGTCAAGAGGCAATTGTTAGGTCCAATTTAACCTGGTCTGACTTTAGTTTAGCCTGACTTAATTAGGCTGATTGGGGCAACACTACTACATTGTGATCCTGTAGCAACACTTCGCTATTGTTGCATAATGTCGTATAAATGTTGCTTTAGAGTTTATGCAACACTTAATGAAGTGCTACATAAAGTCTTGTTGCATTAGCTCATTGCAACACTTAATGCAACACTTTTCAAACTAAAGCAACACTTTTATAAAGTGTTGCATATGTTATGCTAATGAAACGCTTTTTTCAATTTCAAAGGCAACATTTTTATTTCCTAATGCAACACTTCTTGTGAAAAAATAGCAACACTTCCTGAACTAATGCAATACTTTTCATGTTGATAAGCAACACTTATAACAAACAAATGCAACATTTTTATTTTGTAAGCGCAACACTAGTTACATTCAATAACAACACTTGTAATAAACAAATACACAACACTACTACTTTATCCAAAGACAATACTTAATTGTAATTCTCACTGATTGTGCATTCAATTGCAAATCATTCCAAAATTGCAATAGATTCAGTCTCAAAATGAATGTCATTACATTTCCAAAAAGAATTAAAAGTAGAACTTAGCAAATGTTTAAGTAGAAAAAATGTAGCAAATGTTTAAATAGAACAAATGAGTAACGATTATTATATTAAAAGTCTTCATTATTGTACTTTGGACCATATGTATGTTGCCACCCGAACAAAAAATCAACCCACGGCAAAATAATAATACCTCAAATGCAACCTGTAACATAAAAAATGGAACACAATTAGATTTGAGGATCGCGGAATATTTAAAGGTATGCCTACAATCATAGCCATCTCAGCCAATGACAACTGTGAACGTCACTATTAGGTATGCCTAGGCTGCCAAAAGTAAGATCACATTGAATAATAACAAATGCACTTCCTGCCCTCCAATTAATAGAGCTTTTGCAACCTTGGTCAAGCATAAGCCATGTTAAATGTGACAAGCCTAGCCAACAAATCAGAATGTTAAATCTGATCTTTAACCAATTCTAAATGAAAAGGGTACACTTTAACCAAAATGTTCCCACATTAAAACAAGGGGGCAATTCTCATCAATAACTCCTCACATTCATCGGCAAGACTTACGGGAGAAAGAGAGAAAAATAAAGAATCAGCAATGAAGAAGATATATACATACCTCAAGATAAGTACTCCTTGACAACTTCTGGAGGTAGCCTTTCTAAAAACTTTGTTAGTATTTGCTCTCTCATTAACTCTCTTTCATTTTCAATATCTTTTTCCATGCTTTCTAACTCGGCCTTCCTCTTGAGATATTCTTCTTCCTGTTCTTTGTTTCGTCTACTCATTTCGTAGTCCATGTCTTTCCGCAAATCTTCATGTAAACTAGTCTTTAGAGACTCCAAAATTTCCCCTGGAACCACATAAGACGTTTGTGTACCATTCACCTCCTTTAACTTTTTATTAGACACGCCCCTGCCAAATAATCTACGACGGCCGTCATATTCCTTGCCCATGACACCCAAAAAGGGGCCTGGTTGGCATTCCCCATCATTAGGTACATACGTCTTCATTTCTGTCTATAATTAGACAGTCACTCGCCAAAATTTTTTATCAAAGCATCATAGTAACTATAAACATGACATGATTGATTTACTTACTATCTTTCTTTCTGTATCGTCATATGGCTCTTTGTACTTTTTTCCTGTTTTTCTTTCACGAGTATGCTCAAACATCTTAGCAAGAGAAGGTGGCTCTTTGTCTGGATTTTCATTTGTCTGTAAATTGAGCAAAACTTAATTTATGCTTCAGTTAATATTATCTACGGTTCATATAACTGATGACAGCCATTAAAATTACCAGTTCCTCGCGTATAACTGCAAAACTTTTTGGGCCAGCGGTGTGCATATTTTTTTGAGCCAACCGACGATCACGGTTACGAGAGCATCGCCTCTACACATTAGAGCAATGCATAGATATTGAAACATACTAGTGTAATTAAAGACGATATCTATAGCATATTAAGCTAGGCAAAAAAAATTCAGATTAATAAATTCAAGTATATGGGGTTGAATATCACCTTCTCAGATTTATTTTTCCATGTGGCAAGTAATTTTAGAAAGTCGTCATCAGGAACTAGGTTAGATTTGTTTCTCCACCTACTTTTACCATCTTTATGCCTGTAGAAATGCTTCTTCTTGAAACGACATTTATGGACTCTCCAAGCATCTCTAACAGTCTTCATCACCTAGTCTTTACCTTCATCTGGTACTATATATTTTGTCTGCATAAAATAAAATGATTTCGTATAAGTTTGAAAAAAAAAATGGGCGCTACTGAATTCAAATAAGTTGTAATTTAAAGGAGGCATACCAAGACATATGCCCACAATTTATCTTTGTTAGGGACTTTCCGCTAAGAGTCAAAGACTAAAGGTGCATAGGTGTAATCTCGAGCTAATGTACCTAAAAAACGAGAAAATTCACCTACAATGTTTTGTTTTTGAACTATGGGACCAATTGGTTGCCCAAACTCATTTAGAATAATGGCCACCCTTTTCTGAAGCGGTCGCGTGTGCACATTGTGTAACATGGTTGGTCCTCTTGTACCGCCTTTCGAGATAGCTAGGAGAAGTATATAACATAAAACATCATATAATATACAATATTCATAAATATATATATATATATATATATATGTATATATATATTATTTAAACAAAACGTACAAGAAACAAATATTAATTTACCAGCTAATTCAATATCTCGACTATCCAAGTTTATTTCCTCACTCTCATCTTCAGGATCTTCCTCTTCATCGCTATGTGACGTATCAGAGTTCTCTCCTTCACTACTACTATCAGTTAATGCATCTCCTCCAAAACATTCTGCTATAAGTTGATCTCGTTCCAATTAAGATGAATTTTCATAGTGAACTGTATGTTTTGTTTTGAAATAGTTGAGTGAAAAAAATAAATAGATTAACTTAGGATAATTAAATCTTTAAATGATTACCTCCCATGTTATTATCTCCCTCAGTAGGGGTGAAATGTGATGGTTGATGAAAATCAGTACTCCTTTCTTCGTCTCTTTGCAACTGATTTCTCTTTAAGATCAACTCAGCTATAGTCATCTCTCTAACATCATTTTTCGGGTTAAGGTTTACATTAGATGCATCGACGTGCCTTTGACGTGCCTGATCTTTGTCAAAGGGTTGCTGGAGCTCAAACCCTTGTTGGTGTTTGTTAGCTTGACCTTGATTTCTCAATCTACTATAATTGGAGTATCTCGTCACTGATCCAGGAGGTATATATTGTGCACGTTGTCGACTACCAGACTTAGAAACCTGCATATTCAAAAATAGGTGGACATAAACATCCTATCTATATAATAGTATAAAACAAAAACCACTATGCACAATTCTATACACGTGGCTTCAATTGTACCTACGAACAAGTAAAATGTAAAATAAGAGAACGAATGACAGATATCAAAACTTTCGACAGGAGAGTGATTCTCAACAAGATAAACAGGGTTCGTCATATTTAGATTCATCAAACGCATTTCACCAAAAGCTTGACCTATTGACTGCTGAACAATATGGCTACGTTGTGCCACGAACACCTCATAACTTAATGGGGTGTCAGATGGCCCATCTTTTCCCTCAGCTTCAAGCTGCATAGCTGTGTGCTTCGCATTATCAAGACTAAAGGCTGGACTCACGGTTCTCCCAGCAAAAACTGTTAGTTTATATAGAACTTGTGCCGCCAAGGAATGTTTGGCGGTAACACCGAGTTTTTGAGCCAGCCTTAAGAATTTCACCTTTAGATGCTGTAAATTCTGCAGCTTCTTTTTATCTTCTTCACTAAGGTTCTCTTATGATGGAGGAGCAAAATTTGTAGGATTAAAGAAACCTGAATTGGTGGGACCAGTGGTAGGCCTGGCAGACCGAAGTGATGGTTCCAAGCCAGCAGACCGCTCCAAAGAAAAAAGGCGAGATCCATCTTGTAATCTTACAGTGATGGAGCCGGAATCCGTTCCTCCTCTAGTTGCAGCTTTCAACAAAGCAGTTAAAGCAGCTGAATCAAAAGCTCATTTCTGTCATCAGAATCAGCATCCTCAGAATCTGTGACTACCTGACCATCAATCATTCCGGAATTATCATGAGTTTTCAACTCTTCAGCAACCATTTTAGAAGAACTTCCACTTCCATAGTACATGAGACCATCCTCCCCATCTGTACCCGAGCCTAGATCGTCACCTTTCTCTTGCGCTACATAAATTCCATCCTCAGAATCCGCACTTGATTGCTCAAGCTGGTTCTTATCCTCAGAATCGACCTATTGAAATAGGACCAATAGCAGGCTCATCATTCATAATATTATCTAGCTCAACCTTCTCATTCTCTCTACCAGAAAACTGTAATTCATCTGAAGGCTCACGTTCTTTGGAAACGAAATCAGTCTCCGGCATAGTTTTTTCAGGGATCTCTATAGACCGGGGCGCTTCAGCAACATTGGTTTGAGACTCATCCAGTTCATCATCTGGCCTCTCAACAACCTGCACAGACAAAAAAGGGTTAGAAAGTTCAACATAGTCAGTGACAAGAAATTTAGCAAAATTAATAAGTAACTACTTACAGAGTCAGGAAGACTAACCTCAGATGAAATTGGGTCTGCCAACGGTGAGAACTCGTTAGCCAATGAAACATTTTCAACAACAGGGGCTACTACATCCTTTGTTTCAAGTTTCGTGCCCTCGGACTCAGATTCCTCAACGACAGCTAATCCTGATCTAATTGCCTCAACAACATTTACTTCTATCACATCAACAACGGAGTCACCTTCACCCTCAAATCCAATATTATCCCAGGTTGCATTTGACAGCTCGGGTTTTTCAGCCCCAATACAAGGAATAATGTTGGAATTCAGTTTCACAATGATGCATGGAAGATGTTGCACATCTATTTCGCATCCTCATCAACACTAACTACTTACAGAGTCATATAAATCAAGACAAACTCGAAAATACTGACATATCAATTACCTTTTTAGGAACTTCCGAATGTACATGATCATCCTCTGCCTCATTGTTAGTAGGAAAATAATCCAGATCATCTTTGTCGGAATGACATGTTCTTCCTGATCTATTATGTTTTCGTCTTTTACTTTCGCTACTTTCCACCAGGCTTGTCGATGACTGTACCAGATTCCGTAACCCAAGCTGTTCCAACCTTATCTGATTTTGAGCAATTCTTGCAATTCGAACTCTCTCATATTCATTCAAGCGTAATTGTTGATCGACTTTTCCCATTTTCAGGCTTGATATACTTCAATTGCATTCAAGTTTCCACAAAAAAAAAAAAGCATCAGACAAACAATAAAATTTATTATTCAGGCTTGATATACTTCAATTGCATTCAAGTTTCCACAAAAAAAAAGCATCAGACAAACAATCAAATTTATTATAAATGAAACTGCAAAATGTCACATAAATTAGCACACAATAATCAAATACGACACACTACAAATGTATAAATACTAGATTGACACTACTCATCATTCCTCATCGTTACGTTCTTCCTCAGCTTGCATCCAGTCCCATAAGGTGTCATCACTGTCAGCATTTAAATCAAACAAATTATTAATGTTACCCAAGATAGTATTAGCATTAACAACTGTAGGATCTATATCTTCTCTTGACAATCTGATATTCTCTTGAGGTTCCACATGCCCATCACGCATTATAAGGTCATTATTAGGTTCTTCATTTTCAATGTTATAATCAAATATGTCTCTTGGAACCTTAGTCATGACATACTGCAACCCATCTACAACTGGATCTGCCACATAAAATACTTGATGCACTTGGGATGGCATTACAAACGGATCATCCACTGAACAATATTTGTTCACATTAACACAAGTCATTCCATATTCGTCTTTCTCCACTTGATACCACTCACAACGAAACAAAACAACAGTAAACTTAGACCAATAGTTGAGCTCAATTATGTCTAGAATTGCACCATAATACGTAACATCCCCATCAACAGGATTTTTGTCTTTAGAGCTAGCAAACCTTGAAGTTAAAGCAGAGAGAGTTACTCCACTATTTTGTGTTTTGCATCTGGCATCGCATGATTTCGTATAAAAGTCATAACCATTCGCATAATATCCCTTAAACCTTTTAGCTGTAGGAGCAGGTCCTTTAGCAAGCCAAAACATTTGGTCAGAAATACCGGTTTGGGTCGCCTTTTCTTTCAACCAGTTTGGGAAATCATGACTATGATGCCGTGCACGTTTCCATTTACTTTTCCTTTGTTGACAGTTCACAACCTCTTCATGTTCTCTACATAAATTCACAAATTAAAAATTAAAAGCAGACATATATTAATTAATGCCTATGAGATAATGTTAGTAATCAAATTATATGTTAAATTTACTTACTTTATGCATTGTTCAACCTCTTGACTAGCTGAGTTGAATAATGCGTAACGATGCGCCTGTGCAGCTACTTTGGCGTCCAGAGTAAACACCCGTCCATTTCTTTGTTTTTTTCCTCCCAAAGGATGACCACAACTTGTAAAAATTGTACTGTCAAGTACTTGTGTTTCATTAGCTGACATGTCAAATGTGCTTCTGTTATCTCTTGTCTTGCCCCCGTCCACGTACCGAGAGCAAAAATTCATGCATTCCTTAATCAAATAACCTTCTGAAATAGATCCTTATGGACGACCTCTATTTCGCACATATGATTTCAATTTGCATAAATATCTTTCAATGAAATACATCCCTCTCCCTTGCACAGGACCCCCAAACCTAATTTCCTCTACTAGGTGAATGGGCAGATGTACCATGATGTCGAAGAAGCTTGGGAGAAATATTTTTTCTAAGTCACATAATATTTGGATAATTTCAGATTCTAAGTAATCAAGTTCTTGTTGATTTTGGACTTTACTGTACAGTTTCCGGAAAAAATTTCCTAATCTAATCAAAGGAACAGCCACAAGCCTAGGAAGGCACCTTCTCACAGCAACTTGAAGTAAGTAATGTAAAATGATGTGAGCATCATGACATTTATATCCTGAAACTTTCCTTTGCGCTAAATTCACACATCGCGAAATATTAGAGCCGAAGCCATAAGGAAGTTTTGCTCCTTTCAAAGCACGACAGAAGATATCCTTTTCTTTTGTAGACATGGAATAACATGCCTTTGGGAAAAAGACATGTCTCTGGTCTTCTAACAATTGAGGTTGTAGATCCTCTTTAATACCCATATCTAATAGGTCAAAACGAGCATTTGGGTGATCCTTACTCTTACCAGAGTTATCCAATAAAGTTCCCAGTACATTGTCAAAAAATTTTTTTTCAATGTGCATTATGTCTAGGTTATGCCGACATATATTGTGTTTCTAGTAAGGCAATTCAAAAAATATAGACTTCTTCTTCCATGGGCAATTACTTTTGTTCTTTTGCTTTTCTTTCTTCCCAAAATAATTCACAAAATCAGACAACTCTTCTAATACATGAAATCCTGTCAGGGGTCTGGGAGGGGGTCTTTCTTCAAATTTACCATTAAAAGACTTCTTATCATGGCGCAAAGGATCATTAGCATCTAAAAATTTGCGACTACCCATATAACACATTTTTTTGCTATGCTTCAGATATAAGGAGTCAGTTTCATGGTTACAACTTGGACATGCAAACTTCCCTTTTGTTTTCCATCCCGATAACATTGAATTACCCGGAAAATCACTAATTGTCCATGTCAAAGTAGCATGTAACTTAAACGTTTCATTCCTAAATTTATCATATGTCTCGAGCCCTACATTCCATAAATCTTTTAATTCCTCAATTAAAGGCTGTAAGTATACGTCAATGTTATTCTTTGGACCCTCGGGACCGGGAATGAGCAGTGATAGCATAAAAATATTCTGGTTTCATGAACATCCAAGGTGGCAAATTGTAATTGACCAACATAACGGGCCATGTATTGTGACATACACTCATAGTTCGAAATGGATTGAACCCATCAGAAGCCAAACCTAACCTTACATTTCTAGGTTCATTAGCAAATAAAGGGTATAGCGAATCAAATTCCTTCCAAGCTGACCCGTCCGCAGGGTGTCTTAGATACCCATCTTTAGGACGTTTATCAGCATGCCATGTCATAGCTTCTGCGCTTTAAATTCATATATACTCTTTGCAACCTAGGTTGTAGTGGAAAATGCCATAATACCTTTACAGGTATTTGACGATTATTCTTAGTGTTTGAAGTCTTATTAAATGAATTCGCTTCGCATTTTTTCCACTTAGAGGCATGACATTTAAAACACTCTTCAGCATTTTCAAACTCTTTCCAAAATAGCATACAATCGTTAGGACACGCACATATTTTTTTTATAATCAAGACCCAAATCCTGTTGGGGCTGGTGTCCTCCACAGTTAGTGCAATGACATATAAATCTCTAAAAGGATTAAAGGGTATACTTTTGTATTATTATCAGTTGGTCCACGTTTATCAATAACGGTTGGCTTGCTAGATAAGTTTGACGTTATTGTCATACAGATGGCGGTGATCAACTGGTCCCTAAAAGTCACACCTATAGGATACGTTTGAGAGATGTGACGGTATGAAAATACAGTCATGTTGATGCCTAATATGACTAAGCGGTTAGTCGGAGTTATTGACTAATAATTAGTCAAACGCGATGTTGAGACATTTATTTAATACGGATTAAATAATACTGGCTAAGGTGAATTAAGCGGTTAATTCATAAATTGAATATAAACGGTGATATTTAATTAATGTATATTGAATTGATTAATTATACAATATTGTCATTGTCGGACAAGTAATAATATGTCGACTGATTCATGTTACTAGTCGATATTTTTTAATATCCGATAAAGGATGACGATTTATAATTAAAACCCGTCATATACATTTTAGCAAAACGAGTCGGACCACGAGTTAAATAAGGAGAAAGTGGAAAGCCCACTCCCTCCCTTAAGCACTCGGTTGACCGAATGGAACAAAAGGAGAGTCCCTCTCTCCTTTTGACCTAATCATTCTCATTTGCAAGAAAATTAGGGTTTTGGAGTATTTTTCTCTGAAATTCTAGATCTCACATCAAAACCTCACAAAAGCTCTCTCAATATTGCAAGGCAATCAGAGAGCAACTTCTAGCACAAGGGGCATAGTCTCAGACGATCTTGGGTGCAACGATTAGGAGGAAATCTACGTTGATTTCTGTTCTTAGGCCGTTTAGCACAGGACCCGAGGTTGATTCTTATTCTTTTATCGTTTCTCTTGTTTTTCGTTTATGACAATTAATCACATGATAAATTACGTTATAGTCCTTAATTTTAAGGGGTTTTATACGGATATTACCCTACAAGTGGTATCAGAGCGAGGCCACGTATACTTTTCATTGTGATTTTCATAAAACGATTTGAATCGATATTTTTTTTGTCTTGAAAACCGTGCCATGTATGCTCACGGATGATCAGTCGATCGAGGACTTTAGTGTCTCGATCGATTGGTTTTATTTTTTCGATTTGTTCTTTGCATATTGTTATTTTAAACGATAATTATAGCAATATGTTAAGGTTTTGTCAATTGTAGATTTAATTTTATACGAATTAGGTCTGAATTACAATTGGTTTTTGTTTTGACAAATCGATTTCACGAGGGTTTTAATGTTGCGTTTTTTAAAAAAAAACCCTAACTGTTCGATCGAGAAGTCCTCGTACTCGATTGAACAGTGTTTCTAATAAAAGTACTCGATCAACCTCTAGTTCAGTCGATCGAGCACTTTCTGTTTGGCAAACCACTCGATCGACTGGCAGTATCAGTCGATCGAGCCTTTTTGTTTCTGGCCGCGCTGAAACGAAAAAAAAAATTCGTGTTTTATTTTTTTGTTGTTTGTCGGCCAAATATCTACATAATACGGATTTTGTACACTCGCTTGATTGTGAAACGGTTCACACACGTACCATTTAGTTATTTTAAAGCGGTTTAAAGTAACGGATTGTAATGAATTAAAATTAAGTTGATAAAAGCGGTTTTGTCACATAATTTTTAATCGTTAAAAGGTGGTTTGGATAAATTTAACATAATTACGGAATTATGTCACGAATAAATTTTGTTTTAGTTGATGCATTTTTATTTATCGTTACTTTTGAATGCCATGAATGTTTTTATTACGTATTTAATTTTACAAACTGTTGTAACTTAGTGTGGCCTTAGTATAACGTGTTACCGTAATGAAGGAACACGGTCTTGGTTGTATTTTGAGATCTCGCATCTCCGTTTTGGATTTTTCATTGTAATTACAGTTTTAATTTAGAATGTAAATAGGTTTATATTTTGTAAATTTTAAATTGTAATTTTGAGAAGACCAAAGATGGAGATCGGATGCTCACTCCCGCTGCTTGGATCAAGATGGAACATCAAGACAAGCTTCTCGGGTCCAACGGTGGATTCCAAAGTTGTATTATGTTCATTTTACTAAGATAGGCCACACTAGGACTTTTATTTACGTTTTGCATTTTTTTTGTTTTTCATCGTAACGATAGTTTGCATCATATTCCACCTAAAACCAAACCACCTAATATTTGCATGAAAACTGACTCATATAGAGGATACGCGTTAGTTTTCTATGACATACAGATGTCACACGGTATTAATAAGCTATCACCTAAGTTCATTCATTCACGTAATGCTAGACTTTCGTTCACTTTAAATGAATTAAAACTAAGTTGATGGGATCTTCCTCGTATAACCAAAAATTGAGAACAGTCTTTATAGGCCAAACTCTAATGAATCCCTTCTTCGTCGGTAGGCATAATATGACCCCTTCTACGTCGGGTAAGTTGGAACTGATTGGCCTATTTTATCTCAACACTATGGTCACTCGTACGATCCTGTGATTATGGTGGACTACAGATAGGATTTACGGAAATCTATCGACCGAGAGTTCTAACGGTAGAACTAGCCAAACAGTTGGCTTATCAATTTACAGAAATTGAGTCTTGGGATCATTTGTATAATTCTTGAGGTAGATCAATTATACAAGTGCAATGAGTCTACACGTTAAAATGAATTTTAAATTAGACTTAAATCACCTCGATGAGTTGCTTATTTCGTTTTGTTTTTCTTTCTTTTTCAGTGTAGAACACGATCATTTAAACTGCTAATAACAAAATGGCTGGCCGTATGAACGACCCAATGCCAAGTGCCACATTGGACCGTGAGTCCTGGCTTCGGATCTTCATGAATCAGATGAATCAGTCTACTCGACTGAAGAATGATGGATCAAACTTCGCGGACTGGGAGGCGGCGTTACGGAATGCTGCCATCGCTGACGGGAAGCTCAAATATCTGATAGAGCCCATCCCGCCAAACCCAGGCCCCACGGCTGGAGCTAACGAGGTCGCCACATATAGCGATTTCGTTATGGAAGCGGGTGCGATAAATAACGTACTCATTTTTGCAATGGAATCCAATTTGCAGAAACGCTTCATAGCCCAAGGTGCAAACAAGATTTTCACCACGCTCACTAAGGAATTCTCGAAAGCACCGATAATCGTGACCTATGAGCACACCTGTTGCTTCTTTGAGGCGAAACTCCAGAAGGGCCAACCGGTTAGCCCACACATTCTCAGCATGATTGAGAATGTCGAGAAACTGAAGGCACTTGATTGTAAGATCAGCGAGAACATCGTGATTGACCACATGCTTCATTCATACACGATGGTTTTGCGCTCTTTAGAGCCAATTACTATATGAATGATTTGAAGAAAAGTCCTCATGCACTACACTCCCTTCTCGTACAGACCGAGAAGGACATGAAGTTTAGTGGGAGCCTAAAACAGGATATTCTCGTTGTGTCAAACAAGGGCAAGGGTAAGGGCAAAGCTCGGCGGACCTAGCGAGGGTAAGCCGAAGTTTAAGAAGTCGGGATCGGGTAAGAGTGGGCCTGGTGAGTCGAGCACCTCACTAGGCGCGACAAAGAGCAAGACTGGTAACATGGAATTCCATCATTGCCACAAGACTGGGCATTGGAGGCGTACATGTCCTGTATACCATGAGGACATAAAAGCAGGTCGCGTTACTCCTGTTGGTATGTCTTCTTCTTCTTCTTCTACTTTTGTTCATATGATTGAAATTAACCATGCAATTTACGGAACTTGGGTACTAGATACTGGTTGTGGTTCTCATCTATGCAATCATGTGCAGGGACTCCGAAACATCAAACCCCTCGTAAAGGGTGAGGTGGACCTGCGTGTCGGGAATGGAGCACGAGTGGCTGCCGTCTCGAGGGGAACATATGTGATCCAGCTTCCTAGCGGATTTGAGTTATTTTTATATAACTGCTATTATGTACCCAGTCTATCCAAAAACATTATTTCAGTTTCTGCATTTGACAAACTTGGTTTTTCATTTGTAATAGAGAATAACAGCTGCATTTTCTCATTACACGATATGATTTATGGCAAGGCAGTCTCCATGAATGGAATTTATGTTTTAGATCGGACCACCGAAATATTGCACGTAATGAATAAAAAGTTAAAAGTTGGTGACAAAGATCAAACTTATCTATGGCACTGCCGTATGGGACACATTAATGAGAAACGCGTTAAACAGCTCATACAGAATGGAGCTATCTCGACATTTGATTTTGAATCATTTGGCACGTGTGAATCATGTCTCATTGGTAAGATGACTCGAATTTCCTTCAAAGGTGTTGGAATGCGCGCTGCTGACCTATTATGACTCATACATACGGATGTGTGTGGACCTATGTCAATCACCGCACGAGAAGGCTATAGGTATTTTATCACTTTCACGGACGATTTAAGTAGATATGGCTATGTCTACTTAATGAAGCATAAAAGTGAGTCCTTTGAGAAACTCAAAGAATACCGAGAATCGGGTCTGAGAACCAACTGGGTAGAAAGATTAAAACACTACGATCGGGCGTGGTTGCGAGTATCTTTCACACGAGTTTGATCAACACCTTAAGGACTGTGGGATTGCCTTACAGTTAACTCCACCTGGAACACCTCAGTTGAATGGTGTGTCCGAACGGAGAAATCGAACACTACTTGATATGGTTCGATCCATGATGAGTCACACCGTATTGCCTGATTCATTATGGGGTTATGCTCTTCTGTCAGCTGCTCTAATACTTAACCGAAGTCCGTCTAAAGCTGTTGACAAGACACCATATGAACTATGGAAGGGAACGGTCCCCAACTTGTCCTTTATACGGGTTTGGGGCTGCGAGGCTTATGTCAAGTGGAGACACGAGGATAAGCTCGGCCCGCGATCGGTCAAGACATACTTTATAGGTTATCCTAAAGGAACATTTGGTCATTACTTCTATTCGCCAACCGAACAACGTGTATTTGTTGCGGCTAGTGCGACATTCTTAGAGAAGGAGTTTCTCGAGAACGCTAAGAGTAATAGAACCTTCGAGCTGTCGGAGATTCCAGAACCAAATGCCGAGCAACCATTGGAGGAACCAGTTCCTTCAATCCCGGCTGCGGTTAGTATTCCTGAGGAACCTAGGAGGTCGGGAAGAGTCTCTATTCCTCCGGACAGATACATAGGTATGGTCGAGGAACATGACATAGATGATATTCTGCTCTTAACGAGTAGTGAACCCGCAACCTATAAAGGTGCCATGACTAGTTCCGACTCAAAGCTATGGCTTGAGGCCATGCAATCCGAGATGGACTCCATGTATGAGAACAACGTATGGGATCTTGTTGACTTGCCTGCTAAGGTTCGTCCCCTTCAATGCAAATGGCTTTACAAGATAAAGCATTTTGTGGAAGGACAACAAGATATCTATAAAGCACGATTAGTTGCTAAAGGTTTCACCCAAGTGCCAGGTTTGCACTACGATGAAATTTTTTCACCCGTAGTCATGCTGCGTTCCATTCGGATTATCTTAGCAATTGCCGCTTTTCATGACTATGAAATTTGGCAGATGGATGTGAAAACCGCCTTATTAAACGGTTATTTGGAGGAAGAGTTGTACATGGTACAACCCGAAGGTTTCATCGATCCTGTACATCCTAAGAAAGTGTGCAAGCTTAAGCGTTCCATTTATGGACTTAAGCAAGCTTCTCGGAGTTGGAATCATCGTTTCGACCAAGTGATAAAAGAAAATGGATTTACTCGATCGGTCGAGGAACCATGTCTATATATCAAGTCGAGTGGGAGCAAGATTGTCTTCCTAATATTGTATGTCGATGACATACTCCTGATTGGGAATGACATACCTCTCTTAACTCCGGTAAAAGTATGGTTGAAGAACCATTTCCAGATGAAAGATCTGGGTGAGGCACAAAGAATTTTGGGCATCCGTATCTATCGAGATAGATCACGTCGGATGTTATCTCTCGATCGAGTCTTATATAGACAAGATTCTAGAGAGATTCAAAGATGACTAACTCCAAAAAGGGGTTTCTTCCTATGGCTCCAGGGGTGCATTTAAGCAAGTCCCAGGCACCAAAGACACCGGAAGAGATAGAACGCATGACCCGGATTCCTTATGCTTCGGCAATAGGATCAATCATGTATGCCATGATATGCACACGTCCGGACGTGGCATATGCATTGAGTATGACAAGTCGACTCCAACAAAGATCCGGGTGAATCACATTGGATGGCTGTCAAGAACATTCTTAAGTACCTACGGAGGACTAAAGATTGGGCATTGACTTATGGAGGCGATCAAAAGCTATGCGCAACCCGTTCTGCAGATGCTAGCTTCCAAACGGATCGAGATGACTCGAAATCTCGATCTGATTCGCTTTACTCTTAATGGCGCTGCAGATCACCGGAAGAGTTCCAAACAAAGTGTTACAGCAGATTCTACGACTAAGTCCGAGTACTATGCCGCGTCGAAGGCTGCAAAGGAAGCGATATGGATGCGTCAATTCTAACAAGGACTATCAGTAGTGCCTAGTTCGAATGACCCGATCACCATCTATTGCGACAATAGAGGTGCCATCTTCCAAGCTAAGGAGCCTAAGTCTAGCAACAAGTCTAGACATGTACAACGGAAAGCTCATCTAATCCGAGATTACGTGGAGCAAAAGGATGATAGAAAAGATTGCTACAGATGATAATATAGCAGATCCTCTCACTAAACCATTACGACAAGATAAGCATGAAGGGCATGTTATTTCCATGGGAATTAAACGTGTTCCTGAGTTGTAGTACTCTTTTATGGATTAGATTCATTTTCTCGTGTACTCTATTCGACATCATCGTTTTGATATTTATATATTTTGTTTTTCATGTGGAGTTGTACGACAATTTTGAACACCACAAAGTGAACTGAACAAACATTATATTATTGGTCCTTAATTGCCCAAGTGAGCTGATAACTCTGGCAATTATTTTGTGACGTTGGTTGATGGTGGGTTCAACGAGCCATAAGTCAAACGGTTGACTGACCAATCACAGAGGCGAGTTATACGGATATCTCGTAGGACACAATTGTGACAACGACGTGGAGTCCTAAATTTTTTACAACATTCGGTGCCAGGTCGTGGATAGGACCTCCATGGTGATCCTAAGAGTCGATTCTGTTGAGTTTATGGATTCAAGTACCTAAGAGGGGGAGGGGGTGAATTAGGTACTATTTTAAAAATTTATAACTTCAACATTATTGAAATAAAGTGAGTTACGAGAACAAAAGAGATGAGAAGATACTTTGAATAATATTAAAAGATTGAACAAGTATCACGATGAATGTTTGCTGAAGTATGAAAGCAACAATCGTTCTGACTGTATCTATTTGTCTCAGTTTGTGGAATATTACTGCAGACCAAATGCGACAGTATGATGAACTGTTACTTCTAAGGTTAAGCAAAGCAAAGCAAAACAAACAAAGTAAATTGCAGCGGAAATAAAGTAAAAACAATGAACACGAGATTTTTGAATTGGTTCGGCAAATACTCAAGTGCCTACGTCCAATCTACCTTTTTATTGCTTTTCTTTTAGTGATCTACTCCGACAACTAAAAGACCCTTACAATAAAAGACACCAACCTACTCCGGTTGTAAAGCTAGTACAAGAACTACTCCGTTCTTATGACAAGCTAACTCGCAACCTACTCCGGTTGCCAACTCACAACCTACTCCGGTTGTCAAGAGTTAAAGACTACTCCGTCCTAAACTCTACTAACACACTTAGAATGTTATAGGATCAAGTTTCCACTAACACATTCTTTAACAAAGAATAGAGATGGACAACTTTTACAAGATCAACAATTCTTAAGCAAGAGAGTTTAGTATAGAAAAGTAACAGTAGCCACGAATGTAACAACTTGAAGACACTTGAAGACTTTTAAAGATTTTTGCAAATAAAACACGATTTTAAGCTTTTAAAAACAATTTGCAAACATGAAAGAATTATTTCAGAAAAGTCTTGGGAATTTAAGAGGAGGGACACGGTTTATATAGAGGAGGTGAGTGAAGGGGTTGCTAGGGTTTTGAAGGGTCAAAGACCTCACATGTGAAGGGCAATAGCAACCACCCAAAACTTGCACCAAAGAGGGCTCTTTTGCAAAGGCAAGAATAGATAAAGAAGGTTTGAAAGATATCCTTAAAAGCTCATGCAAATTCAGAAAACAAAGGGAGAAAAGACAAGTCACATGATGACAAGTTAACACTAAAATGGCAAAAAGCATTCTTTGTTTTCTTAAAGAGCCAAAGGATTGAATTTGCATAAAGAGGAAACATTTTGAAAATAATAATTCAAACCACTCTTTATTGAAGACCACCTCCTTAATAAAAATCTGATTTTTATCTTTGAAAAATATGAGTCACGTGAAAGCATTTGAAAGATAAAAAGAGAGCTTCAAGTTTTTACGAGTTGTGGCAACAATCCACTCAGCTGTTTACTTGTTAAAGCAACAGTCGTCTGGACCGTTTCTATTACTCTAATATACTCTACTTTCTCACTTGTACATTAGATGACACTTGACTAAATACAATGGGATTAATAACAACTTCAACACTTCTTAATCCAAGCTTGATTACATCATTAATCCTGAAAAGGTAAACTAAGATAACACAAATCAAATGGGCATGTTATCATCAACATAAGGAACCCAACAAATTCCCCCTTTGATGATGACAAGCCCCAAACGAATGTATAAGCAATGTAAACACCTTGATTCAAGATTTTT